>NW_026988482.1:20352500-20682500 GCF_030222135.1 Aotus nancymaae
GAGGTGCAGTTTCCTTGCTTTATAGCAGTGCTCACCATGCCTGACTCTCAGACCACTGTGGGAATGGTCTGACAGGCAGGCATGATGAGCACTACTTTATGCATGAGGATGTATAAAGAATGAGAGGATGGGCCAGATGCAGTGGCTCACACCTGTAATCCCATCACTTTGGGAGGCCGAGGCAGGCGGATCACCTTAGGACAGGAGTTCGAGACCAGCCTGGCCAACGTGGAGAAACCCCATCTCTACTAAAAGTATGAAAAAAAACCCAAAACCCAAAATTGTCTGGACGTGGTGGTGGGCTCCTGTAATCCCAGTTACTCAGGAGGTTCAGGCAGGAGAATTGCTTGAACCCAGGAGGTGGAGGTTGCGGTGAGCTGAGATTGTGCCACTGCACTCCAATGTGGGTAACAGAGCGAGATGCCATCCCCCCCACCAAAAAAAAAAAAAAAAAAAGCCAAAAGATGAGAGGATGGAGGATGGAGGAAAGAGCAATTTGCTTGGGAAGCCTAGAGCTGGATCCCAGCATATCCTGTCATTTGTAAATTGCTGGGGGATTTGTTAGATACAGGAAGGGCTAATTCAGACTCAAAGCCAGGGCTGTACTGAGTGTCAGACCTTCGCTCTCTGTCCCTCTCCTGCATGAGGACCATTTAGGAGCATCTAAGTGAGGAAATAGCCCTGTTCCCCACTTCCTCCTCCCTTGAAGCCCTGTTAGGAGTGGGGGTGGGGAAGGCCACTCTCATTAGGTTTTCTCCAGCTTCCTCTTCAAAAATCATTTCTCTTCCAGCAGGAAAAAGGAGCCGTCAGAAAGTCTGGCATTTTTGAACAGCTAGTCTTTGAGCACATTAGGTAGCTGCCTAATGAAGTTTATATATCTATTGCCATGAAGGTGGGTTTAAAGTTTTTCTGTTTTTTTTTTTATTATGTTTGTTTTGTGAAAACAAAGGATTGAATGTAAGGACTAAAGAGAATCTGTGTTGGGGTGGGGCTAAGGCATGCAGGGAGGATTTGAATCAAGAGCAGGCTCATCAGAGATCCCCCTTGGCACCGTGGTTGGTCGGGGTACCCTGATAGAAATTTCATATGAACCAAACCATGCTCTTAGCTCCTATTGAAGTCTGTTTCATTAAGTTCTGTGAAGACATAAAGGCAGGACAGGACCCTGTCTTTCACATAGTATTTGGGAGAGAGATGTATTTGGGAGGAACTGCTTTGCAGTGGTTCTCAACACTGGCCCCATGTTAAATTTCTAGAGGTGGTACCTAGGCATTAGTAACTTTTAAAGTTCAATTCTAAGGTGTAACCAAGTTTGAGAACCAGTGCTTGGTGTAGAGGACTTACCGGAGAGTGGCTGTCAGTGTCCTGATTCTGGCAGATCTTCTCTTGAGCCTCTCTCTTCGCTCTTCCAACACAGCAGGTACGCAGAGCTGTGGACTGGAACCTTGCATCATCATCAGTGAGAATCATCTGATGTAGCCTGGGTTGTTATTTTCTTTTTTAAGCTGCACAATAGGAATGCCAAGGCTAGTTTCTCGGCCTTTGAGCTGTATGATGCTTTCAGAACCTCTCCCTTTAGAATTAAAGGACCTGGGAAGGCATAAAAGACAAAGACATCATTACACATATGTTTCCTTTTGATCTGTTGCAAATAACAAAAATGCACATCACAAAAGATTGTTTTTTAAAAAAGCATGTGAACACCTCTCCTCTGTTTCCAAGACTCACTGTTTTGAAGGCGGGAGGCTCACAGTGAGACTCGGGAGAGGCGAAGTCACGCCTTGTTGCTAGAAACTGTGAAGCCAGTGGCCGCGCACCTTTCTGATGTGCTTACAGGGCCACTGCATGACTGACTTGATAAACATTGTGCCTTGGGTTTTTGTTTTGTTTTGTTAAATTCCTGGTAGCTAACCTAAATATCATGAGGTTGTGATGACAACGAAATACATTAGGGCTTTGATGACTTTAGCTGTTCTGAAATCTAGGGGCCAATCACTGTCAAAGATGCCAGTGGACCGAGAAACTAAGACTAGATCCTGCCCAAGCAGCAGTGTGGGGGTGGAGGTAACCTAGCAGGCCCCCCCCGCCCCCCCCGGCCAGAGCTGACTGGGAGCAGCCTTGTGTGGATTTCTCCATCTGGTCATGTCTTTTTCCCTCATAAACACCATCTCTTTTTAGTCAAAACGCTAAAAACCTGATACTTGTTAAGGAATAGAACACTGTTTTTTACCCCAGTTCTTTCTTCTCCCTTGTGCCTTGCCCCAGTAGATGGACAGATACATCACCCACCTCTGAGTGGTATGGTAATGAAGCCAGCCTCACTCACCTCTGCCATCACACACTCTTTTTGTTTTTTTTAGATGGAGTCTTGCTGTGTTGCCCAGGCTGGAATGCAGTGGCACAATCTTGGCTCACTGCAATCACCACCTCCCAGTTAAGCAGTTCTCCTGCCTCAGCCGTCCGAGTAGCTGGGATTATAGGCATGTGCCACCACGCCTGGCTACTTTTTGTATTTTTAGTAGAGACAGGGTTTCGCCATGTTGGCCAGGCTGGTCTCGAACTCCTGACCTCAGGTGATCCACCTGCCTCAGCCTCCCAAAGTGCTGGGATTACAGGCGTGAGCCACCACGCCCAGCCCATCACACACTCTGAGTGAAGCCAAGGGAAGTGGTACTTGTTGATTTTTCCTGCAAGTCCAGCCTTACGCTTTGCACACACGATTGCCTTTTAACCTCACAGCACCACCATCTAAGATGTGTTTCATTGCTTCTGTTTTCTAATAGGGAAATGTGGCAGGGCCACTAGCTAGTGATGATGCAAGGACTTGAACCCAAGTCACATGGCTCCAGGGTCTTTTCTGAGGTTACACTCTCCCAGGCTCTTTTCCTAGAGCAAGGAGTGTGAGCCTGAGGAGACTTCAGTGAGGTACATGGCTGAGTGCTGTGATTCTTCCTTCACAGACCAAGTGTTATTTTATATCAGGAACAGTAAGTTAGGCCTCCATGGCTCAGCCTTCTTGGACTTTATCATTGATGGATCACTATGTGCCATGAGCTGCTGGCCAGACTGGCTTAGTTGTTGATTTGTGCGGAGTCATTGAGGTATGGGTGGCAGGTCTCAAAATATGATGTTTTGAGCCTCACTTGTGTTCTGAGAGAGCTCAGGTTGTGTGTTGGGCTCTGTGGTTGCTTGTGAATGTGCAGAATATTTTTAATGTCCAAAATCAGGTACTATAGAATGTAAAAATACAGCTTGGAGGAACAATTCTAATTGGGATCCCAGATTCATAAATTTGGTCTCTTGGTAGCTAGATTGCACTTTCTAGAGCTCAGGAAGATATAAAAGTTGACACTTTTATGTAGCTCTATGTGGAGTGTGGCTAAATTGCCAATGCTTTTGTAGCTATAACTTTGAATTGCCTGACTTTGTATTAAAAACAATGGTGCATTAACGTAGGTGTTGGCTTCTTTGAAAAGCAGACCAAAGGAAAAGCAGCCCTTACTTGACTTCTGTGGTGGTGGTCTCCCTAAGAAATCTTACCAGTTGGTGCTATCCCACAGCTTGTGGGCAGATGTGAGCAACAGGAAGCCCCACCCCGCAGACACAGGGTTCCCCCTTAGAGTTGCAGGCAGAGTTCTGTCTGGAATTTGGGTACTGTGGGGCAGATTCTCATGGATGATCTTTAAACATTTATTTGTTAAACAACTATTTCATGGGAAGGGACAAACTCGTGTTGTATTGAGAAAAACTGTATGCATCTCTAACTTCAAAATAGGAAATTTATTATATGCATTTATTACATACAGTTTCCAAGTCCGACAACTACTTGGAGGCATATTAAATGATCTAAAATTTAGATAATGAAATGAATCACTTATTACCTGTGAATAGCATTATGCACACATAATAGAGTTTCAGAATTTTCTCTGCCTGCAACCCCTGACTTGACATGTCTCTCCTCTGGTTGGTCTCCGAGTTAGTGGTCGCATCATGCAGCATTCCTGTGTGCATTGCGAGTCATGTTCAACAGAGGTGGGGCTACCCCCGATGCAGGAGGGAAACCTACTTCACCGCCTCCGTGTTTCCACTTTTGCTCATTGATGTTTAACATGTTATCAATATGCATAGAATGAAAACCAGAATTGTTTGATTGATTCTTCTTTAATCAGCCTGTGATTATAGACTCAAACTGAAGAAATCTGAACTCATAGATCGGGGTTTCTCCACCTTGGTGCTATTGATTGACATTTGGGACTGGGTGATTTTTTGTTGTTGTTGTTCTGGGAACTGTCTTCTTCATTGTAGGATTTTTAAGCAGCATCCCTGGCCTCTATCCACTAGACTCACAACAAGTCACACACCCAGCTGTGACAAACAAAAATGTCTGTAGTCATTGCAGACGGTCTCTGGGGAATGAATTTTCCCGGTTGAGCACTCTTGCTTTAGAGAGGGGAAGAAAGGACTATTACCATCACGTCTGTGGATACTGAAACCCCTAGAAGACCCTACAGAATTGGGTTTTGAATAGGCACTTCCCAGGGAAAATATGAAAATAGACTCTTGATTTCTAGCCAGTTGACTAAAATAAAAGCTTTACAACAGTTTAATTTCAGAATGATGGTTTGGGTGATTTTGATTGAGATAAAGCATTAGAAGACTCAAAATAGCTGTTTTTGTTTTGCTTTGTTTTAATAAACAGATCTGGGAAGGTTCCAGAGGGCCTGTCACTTTCAGGAGTTGCATTTCTGAGTGGTGTTGCAACCGGGTTTGTTTTTTGGATGCTGGTCATTATTGTGGGTTTTTGGCTTTTAACTTTTTAAGGAATAAGCTGTGGGGCCACTGCAGGTGGACCGTATGCTTGAAAAGCGAGTATTGGACTTAAAAAGTGTTGCAGAAAGGTGATTTTATTTGGGTAGAGAAAAGAAAAGGAAAGGAGAAGAGAAAAGGCCTTTACGAAGAATGTGGAAGGGGATTTTAGAGGGAAAGTCCCGGAGAGAGCTCCCACATTGTGGGAGGGGATTTTAGAGGCTGGTAATTTGGCACAGGTGAGGGAGCACTGACTTTTATTTTGGGAGAAGCCCCTACTTTCTTTAAGACTGTGGGCTAATGAAAGGAGTTTTTTAGAACTTCCGCTGGAGTGACCCAACCATGTTTATGATCCTTGTGAGACTGAACTCCTGGTGAGCCTTGTGAGTGTCTGTTCTGGCATTTCTTCATGGAGTGGACATTGCTGAGGGTCAGTCAGTGCCTGGGCCCTATGTGCAGCAGATGTGAATAAAGGGACAGGAGCACAGTGTCTTCCTCAGGGCACTCCCAGCCTCCTGTGGGCAGGTGAGTCTCATGCTTCAGTATGATGGAACTTGTGAGTGCTGTAAATATGCCTGGAAGTAGAACCGCCAGTGACTGGAATAACGGTCCTGGGGCAGTGGTTTTCAAGCTGTACTCTTTTAGCAGTCGAGGAGGTTGCTTTTTCTTCAAATGACGTGTGCAGAAATGTAATATAAATAAAATAGGTCAGACCCAAATTTGAAGCCGAAAGCAGGGGCCTGTAATTCCCCACCCCTCCCTTTACCTCGGAGCTGACACTTCCAAAGAGAATGCCCTTTCATTACAGGTTTGACTGAAAGTAGGCTAACGCTTGGTTAGATGAAGATCATTGCTTTTCCTGACTAGACCTAGCCTCTTTTTTCTACTTTTGGTAAAAGTGATTTTCAAAGCCATAAACCTAGATGACGATAGCAATGCTATTTCATTGCTGTGTCATTTTTACTCTCATTCTGTGGAAGCAGATTCATGGGCTTAGGGAAAAAAACACATACTTATATATTTTATATATGTGTGTATATGTAAAATATGTTGTATATATGTTACATATACAATATATTATGTGTTACATATTTACTAAAAGTATTTTGATATTTTATTATGAACAACTCAAATAATAGAAAAATAGAGAAAAGAAGATATTGAGCCTCTATTCCTTAGATTTAACAATTGTCATTATTTTCTCAAAAGTTTCACATACTTTTTTAAAGCTGCTAGTGGGTAAAGGTTTTTTAAAAATAAAAAGATAAAAGATAACCCAGTCTGAGCATACTTTTACCATACTACCTCCACCCCTCACCCATACCTCCTACCCCAGTTCATCTTGTGGACCACAGTGTAATAATTTGAATTTTATTGTGAAACCTACATGAAGGAATCAAATTTGATTCAACATGCAGTAGTTCATGTGTATATCTAGTTTATTCTTCCTTCAACAGCAATTTTGGGTGACTTGTGCCAGGACCTGAGCATACAACAATGAGCAAAATGAAACAGACCAAACATAGCTTCCCGCCCTGCGTTTTGTTAACAATGGAAGTTTTTAAGTTGTTTGTCTGAAAAACTGAGAACAAGTTCTGTGCCATGCTAGCTGGAGGGGTAGATGGGGAGGAAAAGATGATGGATGAGGATGAATTTGGAGGTTTGGGGGAACAAGCCCATTGGCAGAGTGCTGATTAGGTTCTGGAGTTGGTGAAGATCTTTGTGCACGACGCCCCTGTAGACATCTGTGAAGTTGCTGGAAGCCAGAGCAGGCTGCGTCATATGCGTGGCTCAGAAATTATGACTCTGGTGTTGTGGAGGCTGGTCTAGGTGGACAGCTACAATGTGGGCAAAGCCCTTTGACTGGCTGGTGGTTTACTAATTGCCTCAAAGTGGGAAGGTAGAGCCAATAGTCAGAGTTGAGTTATTTTCCCTTTAAAAGAATTATTTTCTAATAGTTACTACTGTGCTATTTTTATAAAACAGCAGGCAAAAGGACTCAGGCATCTTATGTAACAAAAACAGCCTACTGGGGACACAGATGTTTACCTGATACCTTGCTTAGTTCCTACCACATGCCCCCCGCCCGGGTTTGAAGCTGTCTCATTTATTCATCTTAAGGAAGATTTGTTTGCACTTTTGGTAAAAGTATGCATTCTATCAAAAGTTTATTACCAGATGTGGTGGCACATACCTGTAGTCCCAGCTACGGGGGAGGCTGGGGAGGGAGGATCACTTGAGCCCAGGAGTTTGAGACTACAATGAGGCATGATCACACTGCTGCACTTCAGCCTTGGTGACAGAGCAAGACTCCTGTCTCTTAAAAATAAAAAATAAAAAAAGTCTGTTACAAATGGGATCATTTGAAACATCCGCTGCCATCATTCATTTCTGCATTAGCCACTTTTTGAAGTTAAAGAGCACTAGAAAAGAAACGTGTGATAGTATAGAGGTTTTATGCTTATTTGACTTCACAACCGTAAATTCTGTTTAGATTTAGGCTTGGAAATATAAACCAAGTGGTTTCTTACTAAGTTTAATGTTTTTAATTGTTCTTCCTACGTAGACAACAGCCTGATTCACATAATGGAAAAAATGGAATATATGGAGTCTAAAGGAGCCACCAGGCCCCAGTTATATGTGGAAACACAAGATTTATTTTCAAATGAGGATCATACTGAGGCAGGCAAATATTCCTCTTGAATTTTGTGATTGCCTTCAAAATGAGCTACATTTGTGAATAAGCATCAGGCCCCCAATGTATGTTTGTGCTGACAAAAAGTGTTAATACCCAATTTTGGACCATGTAATTCACTTGTTAGTGCCATGGATGAGTGGGCAGAAGGTGTGCATAAGACTTGAAGCTGAGTTTCTGAGCATGCCCTCAGATAGGTGTAGGCGGCATTTCAATAAGATCTCTTTCTAGAATACATTGCAGCTCCCCTTACTTTACAAATTGGTGAAAATATTTTGAGCTGGTAAATATTTTTGTGATTTCATTCCTTTTGAAATTCAGTTGCAAGGCTGATGCATGCATGGCAGGGGGATGTGTATAATGGTCTATACATGATTTTTTTTCTTTGTTGGCAGGAAATAACTACGTGTTTGCCAGATTACTACAAGTGGACTCAGTATCTCTTTATTAAACTGTATGAGGCTGGACTGGCCTATCAGGAGGAGGTAAGTTAAAATTAGCTGCACTTTTAAAACATAGTGAATCTCGTTAGGAGACATCATTGTTAAATAAGAACCCCATCTCTACTACAAATAGAAAAATTAGCCAGGCGTGGTGGCATGTGCCTGTAATCCCAGCTACTCAGGAGGGTGAGGCAAGAGAATCACTTGAACCCAAGAGGTGGAGGTTGCAGTGAGCCGAGACCATGCCACTGCACTCCAGTTGGGCAAGAAGAGTGAGACTCCATCTCAAAAAAAATAAAAAGAAATAAAGGTTCAGTTTGATTATATGGCATTTAATATGACTGACTCCATTTTGTTGTGGCCTAGTGGAGGAGTTTGGTTCAAAACAGTGGTCTCCTGTAAGTTTTGTTTAACAATACTTAAGTTGAATTTTGACTATATTGCATATTTGTGGTTATATTTCTTCAGAGGACACTTGTTTGTCTCTGCACTCAGAATTTGTTCATGTTCCCTCGGTTCTATAGCACATTAGACCCAAATAGGAAACCTAACCTCATCGCTGTTGGATTGGATCCAAAGCCAGTCGCACACAGCATCTTAGGAGTTGAATAACTTTTCTGAAGATGTAGGGGCTTCCAGGGAAGATCACATTGCACATGCACAGCCACCTCGCTAGCTCCAGATTATCTTCCCTCTTCTCAGTTGTTTTCCAAATCAGTGTGACACTCCTCCCTCCACTGGGGAATAGAGTGATTACATCGGTCTGACCTGGGTAATCCAGGATAGTAGACTCTCTTGCCATGTAGAAATAGGGCATCTTTATGGGGCCCTTATTCTGCCTACCACAAACCCCTTCTCCCTATTTCCTATAGTTATAGACCTATGAGGACTAAACAAGTGAATGTTTGTGAAGAGGCTGGAATGGTGCCTGGCCCAGAGTAGGTGCTCAGTAAATTCCCACCTGAGCATACCTGCAGTTACCTGAAGACATTTTGTTATTTAAAATGGAAAAGCAGAAAGTTAGAAAAAAATTACCAAGGTTTCCTGGCTAATTCTTAGATAGCGTGTACATGGACAGATATTAGGGAAAAATAATTTAGATTATTTTGTGGATTTTTATTCTTATTCATTGCTAGCTATTGATTTAAATGTTTTTGGTGTATTAAAGTCACCATTGAAATGTCATGATCTTAAGAAGAAATTATAAATAAAATTCAAAAGATGCATTTGGTACCTTGTTTGAAAATCAAAGTTAGCCCTAATCCAAGGTATTTTTTTGCAGGTAGATCTCTGTCTTAGTTGGTTTATACTGCTACAGTAGAATACCTGAGACTGGGTAATTTATAAAGAATAGGAATGTATTTCCTTGTAGCTCTGGAGGCTGAAAAGTCTAGTATCAAGGTATCAGCCCCTGGCAAGGGCCTTTTTGCGTCATCATCCTACATTGTAGGGTGAGAGGGAGAGAGCAAGGGGGACTGAACTCACTTTCCTTTTTTTTTTTTTTGAGACGGAGTTTTGCTCTTGTTGCCTAGGCTAGAGTGCAGTGTCTCGATCTTGGCTCACCGCAACTTCCACCTCCCAGATTCAAGTGATTGTCCTGCCTCAGCCTCTTGAGTAGCTGGGATTATAGGCATGCACCACCACGCCCGGTTGATTTTTGTATTTTTATATTTTTAGTACAGACGGGGTTTGTCCATGTTGGTCAGGCTGGTCTCGAACTCCCAACCTCAGGTGATCTGCCCACCTTGGCCTCCCAAAGTGCTGGGATTACAGGCATGAGCCACCGGGCCTGGCTGAACTCACTTTTATAACAAGCCCACTCTCGATAACTAACCCATCCGGTGATAATGACATCAACTTATTTATGAGAGCAGAGCCCTCATAACTTAATCACCTCTGAAATGTCCCACCTTTTAACACTGTTGCATTAGGGATTAAGTTTCCAACACGTGAATTTGGGGTGACACATTCAGACCTTAGCAATCTTCTTTTATTGGATAGCTATTTTCATAATTGCCTTAAAATAGAAAACATTGCTATTAGTTAGCATTCTGTTTCTGTGGTTTATTTCAAAATACAAATTTTTGGAATTAACTTTATAAAGTTAACTGACTTTAGAAATATACTTTGTAAAGCATATTTAACCAAAAATAACTCAGGTAAATGAACATTTAGGAATAGTATTTGAGCAGAGCATTACTAAACATAGCTAGAGTGTTTAAGTCTTTTGTTCTTAACAAGCACTGTCCACCAAATGTTCAGATCTGTTGCAAAAGGAATCTGCTGTTGCTTTCACAAAAGTATTTTCAGCTGCAATTATGAACATAAAGACCTCTACTTGGCAGAACATTAATTTCACCTTTTGAAAAACATTTTCTTAAAACTCTTTCAGAAAGTTTTATTCCGTGGATGTAGTTTTAGAGGGTTTTGTTGTTGTGGGGGTTTTTTAATTAATATATCCTGGTTGTACATATTTTACATGTGATATTTGATACAGGTATACAGTGTGTCATGATCAAATCAGAGTCGATTGGGTTCTCCGTCACGTCAAACATTTATCTTTTCTTTGTGTTGGAAATATTAGATCTCTTCTAGTTATTTTGAAACATACAATAAACTACTGTTAACTATAATTTTCCTACTATGTTATCAAATGCTACAACTTATTCCTTTTATCTAACTGTATTTTTATACCCATTAACCAATGTCTTTTTATCCCTTCCTCTCTCCCTTTTCCCAGCCTCTGGTAACCACCATTCTACACTCTACCTCCATGAGATCAGCTTTTTTAAGCTCTCACATATGAGTGAGAACATTTGATACTTGTCTTTGTAGGTCTGGCTTTTGTCACATAGTAACCTCCAGTTCTATCCATGTTACTGTAAATGAGAGAATTTCATTCTATTTTTTGGCTGAATGATACTCTGTAGTGTATATACACCACATTTTTTAAATCCACTGATGGTCACTTGGGTTGATTCCATATCTTGGCTATTGTGAATAGTACCACAGTAAGCATAGGAGTGCAGATATCTCTTTGATAATACTGATTTCAGTTCCTTTGGATATATACCCAGCAGTGGGATTGCTGAATCATGTGGTAGTTTTATTTTTAATTTTATGAGGAACCTCCTTACTGTTTTTCATACAGTGTATAAAGGTTCCCCTTTCTCCATATTCTCACCAGCATCTGTTACTCCCTGTCTTTTGATAGAAGCCATTTTAACTGAGTGAAATTATGTTCCATTGTGATTTTGATTTGCATTTCCCTGATGATTAATGAAGTAACCATTTTTTCTTTCATATATTTTTTAGCCATTTGTATGTCTTCTTTTGAGAAATGTCTATACAAGTCTTTTGCCCATTTTCTAATTGGATTATTTGGATTTTTGTTTGTCTGGTTTTTGCTATTGAGTTGTTTGAATTCCTTATATATTCTGGTTTTTAATCTCCTGTCAGAATAATTTGCAAATGTTTTTTCCCATTCTGTAGGCTATCTCTTCACTTTGTTAAGTATTTCCTTTTTTGTGCAGAAGCTTTTCTGCTTGATGTAATCCCATTTGTCTATTTTTGCTTTTATTTTATTGCTTGTGCTTTTGTGGTCTGACCCAAACAAAAAATTTGCCCACACCAATGTCCTGTAGCATTTCCCCATTGTTTTATTCTAGTAGTTTTATAGTTTTTGGTCTTAATTTAAATCTTTAATCTATTTTGAGTCAATTTTTTTTATGTGGTAGAAAATGGGGATTTAGTTTCATTCTTCTGCATATGGATATCTAGTTTTTCCAGCAACATTTATTAAACAGACTATCTTTTCCCCAGTGTATGTTCTTAGAACCTTTGTCAAAAATGAGGTGACTATAAGTGCATGGATTTATATTTGGGTTCTCTGTTTTGTTTCACTGGTCTTTGTGTCTCCTTTTATGCCAGTACCATGCTGTTTGGGTTACTATAGCTTTTTAGTATACTTTGAAATCAGGTAGTGTGATGCTTTCAGCTTTGTTCTATTTTTGCTCAGGATTGCTTTGGCTATTCAGGGTCTTTGGTGGTTCCATACAGATTTTTTTTTTTTTTTTCTGTTTCTGTAAAGAATGTCATTGATATTTTGATGGGATTGCAATGAATCTGTAAAACACTTTGTGTAGTATGGGCATTTTAACAATATTAATTCTTTCAATCCATGAACATGGTATATTTTTCCATTTTTTGTGTGTCCTTTTCAATTTCTTTCATCAATGTTTTATCATTTTTCTTAGAGATCTTTCACCTTGCTTAAATTTATTCCTAGGCATTTTATTTGTAACCCTTATAAATGGGATTACTTTCTTGATTTCTTTTTCAGATTGGTCGTTGTTAACATGTAGAAATGCTGCTGATTTCCCTGTGTTGGTTTTGTATCCTGCAACTTTATTAAATTCATTTATCAGGTCTAAGAGTTTTTTGGTTGGAGTCTTTAGGTTTTCCCAAATATAAAATCATGTTGTCTGCAAACAAGGATAATCTGACTTCTTCTTTTCCAGTTTAGTTGCCCTTTATTTCTTTCTCTTGCCTAATTGCCTTGGGTAGGACTTCCAGTACTATGTTGAATAAAAGTGGTGAAAGTGGTCAACCTTGTCTTGTTCCAGATCTTAGTGGAAAGGCTTTCAATTTATTCCCATTCAGTGTGATGTTAGCCATAGGTTTATCATATATGGCTTTTGTCATGTTGAGGTATGTTCCTACTATACTCGATTTGTTGAGAGTGTTTTTTTTTTTTTTAATCATGAGGATGTTGAATTTTATTGAATGATTTTTTAGCATTATGGAAATTATATGTTTTGGTCCTTGATTTTGTCATATGACATATGACATTTATTGATTTGTGTATGTTGAACCATCCTTGCATCTCTGGGATGAATCCCTGTTGATCATGGTGAATGATCTTTTTAATGTGTTGTTGAATTCTGTTTACTACTATTTTGTTGATGATTTTTGCATCTTTGTTTATTAGGGATATTGGCCTATAGTTTTCTTTTTTTGCTATGTCTTTGTCTGATTTTGATATCAGGTAATGCTGGTTTTATAGAATGAGTTTAGAAGATTCCCTCTTTCTAGAAGAGTTTGAGAAGAATTGGTATTAGTTTTCTTTAAATGTTTGGTAGAATTCAGCAGTGAATCCATCAGGTCCTGGTCTTTTCTTTGATGGAAGACGTTATATTACTGCTTTGAACTCATTACTTGTTATTGTTCTATTCAGGTTTTCTATTACTTCATGATTTGATCTTGGTAGGTTGTGTGTGTGTCCAGGAATTCATCCATTTCTTCTAGGTTTTCCCATTTGTTGGTGTGTAGTTGTTCATAATAGTCTCCAATGATTTCTGTGTATTTCTGTTGCAAAAGTTGTAATGTTTCCTTTTCTGTCTGTGATTTTATTTATTTGGCTCTTCTTTTTTTTCTGTTGATTTTGTGTGACTTTTCAAAAACCAAGTTTTTAATTTTGTTGGTCTTTTTCTTTTTTTTTAGTCTCAATTTCATTTATTTCTATTCTGATCTTTATTATTTCTTTCCTTCTTCTAATTTTGGGTTTGGTTTGTTCTTGCTTTTGTAGTTCCTTGTGCATTTCTCCTCAGAGTTCTTTTTCCTGTATGGTACTCGTTGATTATCAGTCATGTGCTGGTATTTAGCCTTGGATAGTGGATATAGTTATTAGAAAGAAGAATAATGGTTTATTATGCTTGGATATTCTAGGGAATTATGGAGAGTTCCCTAATTTATAAGTCTGTCTTTGGCTGTCTACATGAATTTAGTAGCAGCTGGTGATAGTGCTAATTTACCCACTAGGTAAAGCTAAGTTTGCAGTGTGGCCTGGTTTCAGGAAGCATACTGAAAGAATTGCTGCATACTGGCACCTCTTCCACTGTGCCACCTTGTGGATTTGGAATGTGGTGACAGTAACAAGTGGTAGCCTTGTGGACTCCTCCTGGAATCAGTCCAAATTCAGGCCCATTCTGGATGGAATGGAGCAAGATTGATTTTGAGAGTTACTTTGTAAGACCTATGTGACTTTCCTTAGTTAAGCATGCTTTGTCAAGAAAGAAGCTAATAGACCTTGAAAAAATCAATACCCTAAAATATATATTTTACTAGCCTTCTGGAACCTGAAGCTGGCAGTATATTCAGAAAAGGTCTTTGCTAGTTTAAAAAAAAAGAAAGAAAGAAAAGAAAAGCAGAGATCTAGGAGAGAGAGGCGGGGATAACACTGGCCTGAGGAGTGATGCACTGGCCAAGAGACAAAAACATGCTGATGGTGGATGTGATCTAGAAGGGACTGGCACCCTGTGTGAAGGGTGAGGAGGCAGGGCAAGGAGGATCTGAGGGAAGAGGAGAAATGGTAACAATGAGATGAAAGCCATGAGGGTTTGGAGCATTAGGGCTGGTTGGGACAGCAAGCACCACAGCTGCTGTGTCACGGATAGGAAAGCTGATAAACACAAAATTAGGAGGATGCCGCCAAGAAAATCCCCAAGGGACCCCAAAGTCACCCACACCTCCAAGAGCCTAATGGCAAAGAAGAGTAGAGAGAAGAGACAAAAATGCTTGCTCCCACTAATCACTGTCCAGATTTGACCCTTTATGTACATGGCTCCTTTGTGTCTGTAATTTTGTTATGAGATGCATTTCTAAGATTCTTCCTACAAGCTTCCCACAAATCACTCAGGCAAAAAATATTAGTCCTGATGTTTAACCCTTTAATAAGTGGGGAAATAATCTTCTTTGGAATGGCCAATTCTGTGATATTCCCAGATAACTATTGTGAGGGAAGCAGTGGGTAAAATCGACCCAAAGCTCTGTGTGTTTGCAGGTGTTTTAATGATTTTAGTGTTGATTTAAGGTTTATTTCAATACAGACTTGACTTTATTTTACAAATAAGGCTAGTTAACTACAAGGAGCATGGAATTGGCTTCAGTAGGTGATAGACAACTTAAATGCCAACCAGGGAAATCAATAGAGTCAGTGAAGCTGCCCAGAAATTATATCCTATTCATAAGACTGTGCTTGCTTAAAAATCAGCATGCTCATCCAAGTAAATGTTCAAAATGTGGAAACCCAGGATTGCTGGATAAGGGAAGCTGTTGATAGAGACAGTTGTCCAAGAGACGAGACCTGAGCAAAGTGATTTAGGAAACAACTCCAGGGCTTCAAGGGGTTGCAGGTGCTATGCTCCCTGAGTCCCAAAGCCCTGGATTTTCACGACTCTTAATTTAACCACTTTTGGAAAGTGAGCCTGAATCTGCAACTCTGTGGCTGAGATGGATTGGAGTCCTGGAAATAAGTCATGTGGATTCTCACAGCTGATGCATCTTTTATTTGAGATGCTATTTCTTTTGGTGTTTTTTCCCCTGCCCCCGAAGCCTTTCGTTAGGGGAGAAACTGCCTTTGTGGGTGTTTTTTTTTTTTTTTTTTTTTTTTGGTCTTTCATTCAATGCCTGGGTTTTACTATGATGTACAAACCTCTTAGGAGCACATCTTCCTCACTGCATTTTGTAACCTAGAGCCTGAGAGATGCCAGGCCATGTGGGAAATGTTGATAAGAAAATACAGTTGTATTTGTTCTTGCAATCTGCAGTACCAAGTGTTCACTTCTTCCAAATCCTCTGAGGTTTGCCGGGGACAAGAGACAGAGGTGGAGGGATATAGGAATACAGGATGCTCTTTTTCTACCTTTCTTTTATATTTATGCAGTTTTACTTGTGCATGGGTTGTCTGGAGTGGGAAGGTGCCTCTTGAATGAACTGTCTACATTACTAAGCAGTACTTGGCCCTTTCTGTCTGTTATTTTCAGTGGAACGCTTCCAGAACCCGTGTACACTGTGGGTAGAAATGTAAATTGGTATAGCCATTATGGAAAACAGTATGGCAGTTCCTCAGAAAATGAAAAATAGAACTACTGTATGATCCAGCAATCCCACTTCTGGAAATATATCCAAAGGAATTGAAATCAGTGTGTCAGAGGGATATCTGTACTCCCGTGTTAATTGCAGTAGTATTCATAGTAGCCAAGATATGGAATCAACCTAAGTGTCCATCAACAGACGAATGAATACAGAAAATGTGGAGTATATACACAATGGAATAGTAGTCACCTTCAAAAAAGAATAAAATTTTGTCATTTGGGAATGACAGGGATGAATCTAGACGGCATTATGTTAAGCAAAATAATCCAGTCACAGAAAGACAAATATCATGTGATCTCATATGTAGAATCCTAGAAAACATTGAATTCAGAGAAGTAAAGAGTAGAATGATGGTTACCAGAGGCTGGAGGGGTGGGAGTGAAGCAAGGGAATGGGGAGTTACTGTCAGGGGTATGAAGTTTCAGCCAGACTGCAGGAATATATTTTGAGATCTGTTGCACAAGAGAGTGGCTATAGTCAGTCATAATGTTTTGTATATTTCAAGATAACTAACTGAAAAAGTAAATTTACCACCAAAAAAAATGTTAAGTAAGTGAAGTAATGGATATTTTAATTAGCTTATTCTGCATTGTATACAAATATCAAAATATCACACTATACTCCATAAATACAACACAATTATGATTTGTCAGTTAATATATTTTTTAAGAGAAATAATTAAGGCTGAGTGTGGTGGCTCATGCCTCTGATCCCAGCACTTTGGGAGGCCAAGGCGGGCGGATCAGCTGAGTGAGGAGTTTGAGACCAGCCTGGCCAACACAGTGAAACCCTATCTCTGCTAAAAATACAAAAATTAGCCGGGTGCGGTGGCTAAAAATACAAAAATTAGCCGGGTGCGGTGGCGGATGCCTAGGGTCCCTGCTACTCAGGAGGCTGAGGCAAGAGAATCGCTTGAACCCGGGAGGGGGAGGTTGCAGTGAGCTGAGTGCCACTGCACTCCAGCCTGGGTGACAGAGTGAGATCCTGAAATAATCCAGGTACAGAAAGACAGATATCATGTGATCTCACTTATACATGGCATCCTTAAAAACATTGACATTTTAGAAGTAGAGAGTAGAATGTGGCTGTCAGAGGCTGGAGGGGTAGGGGTGGAGCGAGGGAATGGGGAGTTACTGTCAGGAGTACAAAGTTCCGTCTAGACTGTAGCTGAAATCATCCCATGATTTCAACATGGGAATACAGCTATCCCTCTGACACACTGGCCTGTGCCCAGCCTTAATTATTTCTTTAAAAAAATTATTAATTGACAAATCATAATTGTGTTATATTAATGGATTACAGTGTGATATTTTGATATATGTATACAATGTAGAATAATTAAGCTAATTAAAATACCTGTCACCTCAAAAAAAAAACAAAAAACAGAAAAGAAAAATAATTAAGTGGTACCCTTCTCTCCAACCCCCCAGTACAGGCAAGGATGATAGATAAGGAAATGGACCTTTGGTTTATTAAAGTTTTTAGGTCTAAGGTAATTTTGTGCCATATTTTGTCTCTATGTACTTATTAAGTTAAGGCTTTTAGGAGCCCTATCTTAGAAGGGAAACAGTATTTAATGCATGTCTTTCCCACCCAACTCTAGACTTCACATGCTTAAATTTTTCAGTGGGGGCACTACTTCTAGTTGTAAAATCATAGCCCACAAATTACAACCCACAGATGGATTAGCCTCCCCTCACCCCTACTTTTATATAACTTTTGGACATGTCTCTGGATCAATCGGGGTCCCAGCAGGAAAGAGAGCACATACCTAAAAGGAGTCATTGAAGAAAATTTGATAAAGGACTATTTGTGTGGAGTTCAGGGAAACTCAGAAGGGACGGCAATGCCCTTGACCCTGGTAGCAAAAGGATACCTTTGCTATTTCTAGGCTGCAGGGGCAACACTAGGGAGCAGTTAGTGGAACCTGGGAGAGCAGTAGCTATAGCAGCAGGGGAGACCTGCCCAAACGGGTGATGACCCTCAGTGGAGGCACATGACCCCTGCCAGCCCATGGGCAGGAAGCAACCAGCGTGCCTGTCATTGGTCAAACCCAACTGGAAGGCAAGTGTCCAAGGTAATGCAGGTCACAGAGGTCAAATTCCTGGGCCACAGAATAGGGCAGGAAGAGGGTCTGGAGGGGCAAATGGATAATAGTGAACAAAATCTCTTATTAGAATTGCTTATTAAAAATTTTACAGCCAGGCACGGTGGTTCGCGCCTGTAAACCCAACACTTTGGGAGACTGAGGCGAGTGGATCACCTGAGGTCAGGAGTTCGAGACCTGCCTGACCAACATGGCAAAATCCCATCTCTATTAAAAATATAAAATTAGACAGGCATAGCAGCACATGCCTCTAATCCCAGCTACTCGGAGGCTGAGGTAGGAGAATCACTTGAACCCAGGAGGTGGAGGTTGCAACAAGCCAAGACCACACCATTGCACTCCAGCCTGGGGAAGAAGAACTAAACTCTGTCTCAAAGAAAAAAAAGTCACAAAAAATGTATATGAAGTCAGGATATTTTAAGTCCCCAACACATCTCTCTATATGCATTCCCTTCTTTGTACCAAGTGGTACCTGAATGTCATAAAGGTAAGAATGTACATGGCAGGGGTAGTTATTTTAAATGAAGATAGACACTAACTAGAACTCTAGGGAGAGAATCTTCATAATAGTTAAGACTACATGTTTTATGTGTTCTATCAGCAAAATGAATCTATGGAGACAGAGCTCAGAAGAGCTACCATTGTGGGGGCAGGTATTGATTGGTAGAAGGCACAACATGGTTGCATGAGTATATACCTATGTAAAAATTTGAGTTGTACGCTGAAGGTTTCCCTAAAATAATCTTATTGTGTTAAATTTTAAATAGGTGCCATTTTTTCTTCTTTTATTCTGCTTGCTAAGATTTTTGCATCCTACAAGTTCATCCTTTCATATAAGATACCAAAGTTGAGTTAGACACATCCTTAAAGGCTTCCTTCCCAAGCCTGTTCTAATAAGATGAAAGCACAGAGGAAATTAATGTGTTCTTTGTACAACTTGCAAATGATTTTTTTACCAAGCAGTACTCCACGGAGCAGAGCCATTGCATTTGCAGGCCCTCTCACATGTAAGAAACCTCAGGATGATCTCATTAAGAGTACTCACCAGATTGTGCCATTTTGTTTCATGAATTATACAGGCCTTGGTTAACTGGGACCCAGTGGATCAAACAGTGCTTGCCAATGAGCAAGTGGATGAACATGGCTGTTCCTGGCGTTCTGGAGCAAAGGTAGAACAGAAGTACCTCAAACAGTGGTTTATTAAGACAACCGCTTATGCAAAGGTGAGTGTCAGCCTGGAGGCTCCCCACTAATGCCTTACATGCTGGCAGGCAACACCGAAGGCTTCTGGGTATTAGAGAGCCACACTGTGAGGGGTGAGCTCTAGGAAGGGCTGGGAGCCATGGGTGTACAGACAGGAAGCAGCTGAACCTCATGACTCACTTAGCTGGTGATGGGCTTGGATCTTCCATTGTAACTCAAGTATAGCACCTGGAGGTCACTGTAGGCCATTGTTTGCTGACCTTTCAACTCACTGCCACAGAGGTCAAAAATCATCCATAATTGTATCAGTGATAAAGCTTTAAAAAAGAGAGAGGGGGCCTTCCTCATGTAGAAAAAGAGAGAGAAAAAGAAAAATGTCTTCAACTGTGTAGTTCTGATGAGACCTCCAGAAAGATAGAATGAAATCTCAGATAAGTAAATGACCTATGGTTTATTAAGTTTGGTGCATGTCTTTCCCACCCAACTCTAGACTTCACATGCTTAAATTTTTCAGTGGAGGTCCAGAAGAGGTTATCTAAAAGAAGTGAAGAGAATGAGGGAAAGCCAAGTGAAAGTGAGCTAAGCCAGGCACTAAAGCTTGATAAACTGGTTCCTGGGCCTTATTTTCCTCATCAATACAATAAGCAGGTCAGACCAAGTGATCTTCCAGGTGCCTTTTAGCCCTTTCCATGTTGAGAGAGTCAAGGCAAAATCAATCATTGAAAGCAAGGACTTGCTTTTTAAGTCACCAAGAGCCTGGGCAAAAAATCAGTTCTGTTTGTACTAGAACTACTCTGTGCAATGTGTCCTTTGAGCTTATCAAGTTTCAAGGTGTTGGAGTTTAGGGGTCACTCCCTGAAACTCCAGAGAGAAATGATTAAAGCATATGAGGGTTATTCACATGGCAATTTGGTGACATTTGTATTCTTATGCATGCATGAGACTGGATATACGTAGAGTCTGAACAGGTAAGAGCATCGTGAAGGACCACTCATGGTACGTCATGGTAGTTCTTCTCTTGTGGTAGTTACTATAAGAAGACTAGTTGTCCCCTTCCCTGGTGGCCCATGAGTTGTTTTGTGGGTACTGAAATTGACTCTGGCTTAGATCCAATACTGTCCTTCTTATACAAAGAAAGCACAAGGTTCTCAATAACCTGTGATCACTACAAAACTTTGTGAATTAGAACTGTAGTATACCTGTCTCACAATACCAATGCCATATGGAAATATGACCTCTAGTTTCCTCACACAAAACACATGTCTTAAATGAGGCTGTTTTCCCATTGTAATTTATTCTTAATGCAGCAGAGAATAGCATATGGACTTTGGGAAGTGCTTATTAGAACTTGTTAACATGGTGCCTTGCTCCTTTTAAGAACAGCAATATTGGAGACTGAATGTGAAGAAAAAAGCTGAGGATGTTGCTTTCCGTATCACCCTAGGCAGTGGGAGACCCTATCTGCTGACAGTTGGGGTCCACTACATTACAGGGAGAGATGCTTGGTTACCTCTTGGAGCTGTCAGATGATTCTGTTATAGGCATTGTTGGAAAGGCCACCTAATTAGATCTTTTGTTTTGACCTCTGCCTCTAGTTGGAAATGTAATAACCTAACTGAGGAACATTATTTAAATTGTCAGCTGTGAATTTTCAACTGTTCAGTGGAAATGGTTAGTTACTATGGTGACTCACCTGGTTCTTGCTGAACTCCTGTGCAGATGTATTGAAAAAAAGTGTCTTTTGAGGTCAGCACTTGGTTTGTTCTGAAAATCAGAAGAGAGAGAACAAGACTTCATGAAACCTAACAGAGAATAATGCTGTAGGACTGAGAACAGAACAGAAACATGGACATGAGGGGGTGCTGTGCAGTACTGGGAAATGTTGGCATTATAATTCAGCCTAGGGTATGTAGTTGAGACCCCCAATAAAGGCCATGCATTAGAGTAGGAATGACATCCTAAAACTAAGGACAAAATCAAAATAGACTTATTTTAATAAAAAATAAAAGTAAGCGTGAATGGTTCAAAGGGAACTTCCAGAACAAACCTCAACGTCTTTGTACCGTCTTACTGTCTTTAAAGGGAGACAATGTAATGCAGACTCCCAAGGTTTTATCTGCAGTGTCCTTCATATAATTAAAGATTGCTAGACTTGCACAGAAGCAGGAAATTATGGCCTAAAATCAAGGGGGGGGGAGGTATTTCAATAGAAATAGACCCTGAGATGACCCAGATGTTGGAATTAGTAAATAAAGCCAAAGACATATATTATATAAATGGTCTGGGACTTAAAGGAAAACATGGTCTTAATGAATGAACAGATAGGGAATCTTAGGAGAGAGTAGAAACTTAAAAAAAAAAAAAAAAGAACCAGCTAGAAATCTAGAATATAAAAGTTTAATATCTGAAATGAAAACTCCACTCTTTGGGCTACAGAGGGATAAGTAAGGGTTAGGCAGACAAAACTGCAGGGTTAGGTAGACATAAAACTGCATAAAACCCGCCTCACACACCTTTGTAGGGAACAGCATGTGTAGTGGCCCTAAAACAGAAAGGTATATGATGGGTTTGAAAAACTGAAAGAAGGACACTGTAGCTTAAACTAAAAGAGCCAAGCAGAAAGGCTCAAGATAGGGCTGGAGAGGTGTTTAGGGGATAGATCAGGCAAGGCCTTTAGGTCTTAAGGAATTTGCACTTTAACCATGGAGACCATAGGAAACCACTAAAGGATTCTAAGGAAGGGAATGACACGGTCTGATTTATGTTTTTATAAGATCGCTGTGGAAGGAAGGGCAAGTGTAGATGCAGAGACCAGTTAGAAAGCTATTGCAATGGTCCAGGTATGCAAAATTTAGATGTAGGTAAGAATAGTAGAGAGAAGTGAGTAAGTCAGAAAACTACTCAGGTGGCAAAATCCATAGTGCTTGGTAATATATTGGAAGAGAGTATGTAAGAGATGGTGGCATCAAGGAAACCCTGACTTGAATACCACGTGGATGGTTAAGCTGCTTGCTGGGATAGGGAGTCCTGGAAGAGATATAGTCCTGACCCTTTTCAGTTTGAAATGGCCATGAGATACTTGAATAGATATATGAAATAATAGGGAAATTGTCATTTGGATTATTTGGGAAATTAGGTCTAAAACTTCAAAGATTGAGTGAGATAGGACATTTGTTTTAAAACTTGGTATGATAAAAATAGACTTGAGTTAGTGAAGAAGTCCTGCTATATAGGTAAGGATGAGATGTTGAATCAACTAGTAATGTTTTCAGCCGCAAGCAACTGGAAACCCGAGATACAGTGGTTTAGACAAATGGGAAATTACTGTTGCCACATAACAAGCTGCCAAGACTGAACTAGGATAGGGCTCTGAGTTGGCATCTCAGTAGTTCTCTTAACCCTTTCTTCCTGTCACCTTATGTTTGCAAGATGGTTGCTACAGCTCCAGACTTTGCGTCTCCATTCAAGACAGAAAGAAAAGGACTGGGCACAGTGACTCATGCCTGTAATCTCAGCACTTGGGGAGGCTGAAGTGGGAGAATCACTTGAGCCTAGGAGTTCAAGACCAGCTTAGGCAATATCAAGACCCCCATCTCTATTTAAAAAAAGGGGGAGGGAAAGGAAAGAAAGAAAGAAGCAGAAGGAGCAGTGCCAAAAACTTCCTTTTATCTGGGAAACAAAAACTTTCCCAGAAATCCCCAGTAGAATTCCACTGATGTCCTATTAGCCCCAAGTGTGTTATGGCCACCTCCAGCTTCGAGGGAGACTAGGCTTTTTAGCTTCTGTAGTTGAGCTACAGCGGGGAAGAAGATGGGCAGTGGGGTGCTGGGATAGGCAGTGAGCTGTGCCTGCACAGTTATCTTTAGAGCTTTGTATTTGCATCTCGTTTTGCAGCTCTGCAGGCTGCCTCTGTGATGTATGACTGTGGTCTGCTTGGGAGCATGGCTGTGAAGGAGCCCTCCTTTCATTCACTTAACTTCCTAATTTTAAAGACAATGCCTGATGTGAAAATTACAGAGAACTCAGCAATATAAAGTTGCTTTATTCAGGCTGTTCTGTGATATATTTGATTTTTCTCCTCTTACCCCCGAGCCAGTCTTCCTAGGATTGTTTGCTTTGTGAAACATTAAAGTGATTTCAGCCACTCATTCTGTGAAAAAGAAAACTTGCAGTAGGAGTATCTGAAGAACATGAATTAGTCTTGGCAGAGCTGTGTGGGCGGTGTCTTGTGGGCAGCACTGCTGAGGTGAGAGCAAGGGGAGGAGGATGGATTGGAGCCTTATTTACAGCAAGCAAAAGGATTCAGAGTCTGATGGAACGCCTCAGTTCCTGACAGCAGAGTGACAATTGGAGGGAGAGACAAATAGAGAGAAGGCCTCCCATATGAACTTTTCTATTAGAGTTGTGATTTCCATTTCTCCTGCTGACTCCACTGGCCCCTCTTGGCTACACTGCAGGCTCTCAGCCCCTGGACACCATGCACATGCCCCTCCTTGGTGTTAAATGGACATAACCATGCCCTCATGGTGCTAACTCAGTAACCCCTACACCAAATTGGTGCTTATGTTTTCCCAGTTTTCAAGAGTCACTTGGCAACTCTTGTAATATGAGCAAAGTCTGCGTTTGCCTTCGTTCCTACCTGATGATCTCAGATCAGGGCTCAGGCCTTTCTTTGTACCGTCTTACTGAACCCTCACTTTAATCTTTTGAGGGTAGGTACTCCTCTTGTCTCCATTTTACCGATGAGCAGACTGAAGCGCATACTAGTAATAAGTAACTGCACGGGGATTCATATCTGAGCGGCTGAGCTGTTAACCAGCAGTCTCTCTTCCTTCTCTGCATCTGAATTCATTCATTTTTTTTCCTCAGATGTTATTGAGTGCCTGGCCAGACCCTAAGCGGGGTGCTAAGAATACAGACAGAGCAGCTGAGATCTTTGCTGTTAAGAAGCTTAGACTCTAGTGCCACAGATAGTGGTGGACATGAGCTGTCACATCCCCTGCAGGAGAATGCAGGGGAGATGAGGAGGAGGAGGAGCCCCAGATCTGCCCAGCGGTCCAAGGAGGTATCACTGAGGAAGTGGGGAAAGATGGGAAGCGCAAGATGTCTGCAAGGGAGCATCTTGTTGCCTTCCAGATGTGCAGGAAACCTTATTCTTCATCGAGTATTTCTTTCTTTTTTTTTTTTTTTTGAGACGGAGTTTCACTCTTGTTACCCAGGCTGGAGTGCAATGGTGTGATCTCGTCTCACCGCAACCTCTGCCTCCTGGGTTCAAGCAATTCTCCTGCCTCAGCCTCCTGAGTAGCTGGGATTACAGGCACGCGCCACTATGCCCAGCTAATTTTTTGTATTTTTAGTAGAGACGGGGTTTCACCATGTTGACCAGGATGGTCTCGATCTCTTGACCTCGTGACCCTCCTGCCTCGGCCTCCGAAAGTGCTGGGATTACAGACTTGAGCCACCGCGCCCGGCCTTCATCGAGTATTTCTAAGTAGGTTGAATTTGTACTGGTGAGAAGCAGATGGGCAACAGCAAGCCATTATGAAATCAGTGGGCATGGGAGGTAGTAAGTGCTCATTTCCCTGCCCTCTTTGTTCCTGTCCCCCTGATGTCACCTATGAGCTTGTGGGTAAAGCAGAGATACCTTTACCAGAACATGCTGGTCTTGTTTTAGCCTACAGAGCATGCAAACATGGGACTGGAGGAGCGAGGAGGTGAGGGGAGAGAAGGGAAGTTTGTGCCAGTTCTTTGGGGAGGTGGTGGAGAATGTTGGAGCGAAGAGAAATCCTCAGAGGAGCAGTGAGGCACGGTCCAGCCTCCCAAGAGTCACCTGAAGTCTGGAATGAAGACCTTTAGGGAACCTTTGTTCCAAATCTGAGGCACTGGGCCCCCCAGAAATTGGGCCTCTTGCCTGGCTTTCTGCTCCTACCTTCAGGTCCTGTCTCAGCACCAGAACAGAGGCTGGATCACAGGTAGCACCAGGAAGTGCCTCTCCAGTAACATCACCCCCTTAATCCCCTTCACTCCTGTGTTGCTCTAGAAGTTTTGCAAAGGGATTGTTAAGGAAGTTTGGTAACTTGCCCCTACTCTGCCCTCTCACCTCAAGAAAGCGCCTCCCCTTGTTTGTGTATCCAGTCACTGCCGCCTCCTATGTGTGTGCACGCCGGGCCTTAATGGGGGGCACAAATTAGATGTTGGCAGAAGAGGCAAAATAACAGAACTGAGTGGAGCAAGTGAGAAAAGTTTAGCAAACTGTCAGCTTCTCTGCAGGGATCTGAGGACCGGGCCAGGGCTGGGATTTGATGATGATGCTTGGATTTATCTACGATGAGGGCTTTCTCTTAAAAGCTCTGTGGCTTTGAAGCTCTTACTGCATTTATCCCCACTGTGCCCCTCTGTGGTCAGACAGGGCCAAGGGTGGCCTTATCCCTCCCCACTTAAGATTAGATACTGTGGGGTAGGAGGCCAGAGCCCATGCCAGCTCTCGACCCTTAGTCTCAGACCAGTGCTCAGCCACACCCTCAGAGCCTTCAGTCTCCCCACCAGAATTCTCCCCCACACCATGGCTGTCTCTTCTCTTGGCTACCGTAGATTCTGCTCCCAGTCCCAGGAATCTGGTTTTGACTCCCTGTCTCACAAAGCTAATTAATGGTTAAATTCTGCTCCTTCTTACATAATATCTCCTGCTTCTGTTCTCTATTTTCCCTGCCTCTCCAGGATCTTTTCTCTCCTAGGCTGTTCTGAATTGAACTCTCTTCTTCTCTGTCCTCCATCCTCTGCTCTCAGCCCTTCTCAGCATGACTGCTGGCCCAAGTGGTCAGTGCCACAGGGACCAGGTAGAAGTTGTTACTGGGAGAGCCAGCCCCTCAGAAGTCCTTCTAGGGATGGGACTGGGCAGTGGTGGGATGGGGACAGAGGCCAAAGAAAGGTAGACAGCTCAAGGCTGGCTTTTCCCTGGCACTTCCCAGGCAAGCAAGAGGCTTCCTGAGTCGAGAGAGTAAGATCTTTAATAACAGCTGGGGGCCAAGGCAAGATTCTGGGAGGAGGCAACTGGCTGGCTCTCAGCAGGCCTAAGAAGAAACTTCCTCCAGGAAAGGTGCGCCAGGGGTTGGTACAGAGCTGTACCCTCACTCTGGGATTCAGAAACCAATGGTGTTTCCAGATGGTACAGAGACAGTACAGGCCATCAGGTTTCCCTCCATGGATGCAGGGCCTTCCTGCCCACCTCCCAAATGTCCCCCCACCAATGCCTGGTCACATCTGTATGTAGTCTCTATTAGGTCAATTCTCTGCCATCATCTAATTTCCCTTAGCCCTGACTTCTTGCCCACACTCCACTATCCCTTTCTGTCAAGGAAATAAAGACAGCAATGCTTGGCACACATACTCCAGAGTGTGTGAGAATGAAAGAGGACTTCTGCAGGAAACACAGTCTCTGGGTCAGCAACCTACTCTGCAAACAGAAAGGTTTTCATGTTTTATTTCCAGGATAGAGGGAATGACTGCAAAGGAAAAAGGGAAGAAATATCTAGTAGTATACCTCTTGTGATTATGGGCAAGAAAATAAATTGTAAATTTGATCAGGAAACAATAAAGATAGAACTAAGCATCGCGTGTTCCTTTTAAACCCCTAGTGTCCTTCTTGAGCTCCTGTTTTTCGGGTATACAGGTCTTGACGTGTCAGCCTAGACTCCACGGGAGGAAAGAGATGTGTTTAGCCTCTTATTGAGGGGTCTCAGGGATTGCTGCAGAGGCCTGGTGACTGTCACTAATGAACCTCTTTAGCTTAGAGAGTTATTTGAACTTTAGAAGAAACTTGAGAGAGCATTTAGCTCAGCGTCCCTGTAAAACATAAAAGCAAATAAACAAAAAACCCCTCATGCCTGCCTTTACTGCTGCCTGAAATTGCAAAATCAATATGATGTCAAAAAACAAATTAAGATAAAGAAATAAGGTGTTGCTTTCTTTTGAGCAGCCCACGTCATGTCCTCCGCACTCCTTCCCAGGGGACTGATTGCCATCCTGAGGTGTGTGTCCCATCCTTGAAAACGGCTAACGTCTTATTTTATGATTGAGGTGCCAAGACCAGGGAAGGGCCAGAATCCAACTTGGGTATCTTCAGTCCCAGTCCTGCGTTTTTATTTATTTATTTATTTATTTGAGACTGAGTCTCACTCTGTCTCCCAGGCTGGAGTACAGTGGTGCAATCTCAGCTTACTGCAACCGCCACCTTCCAGGTTCAAGTAATTCTCCTGCCTCAGCCCCCTGAGTAGCTGGGATTACAGGCACCTGCCACCATACCTGGCTAATTTTTATATTTTTAGTAGAGACGGGGTTTCACCTGCATTCTTTACCCCTGCTTTTGGGAACAGTTCCCAAGCAACCAAGCATTTCTGAGAATCATGTGCAGATAATAGCCAGTCAGCATGTGTTGCAGGAAGGGAGGGCATTTGCAGTAGAAAATGCAGTAAGTACAGAGAGGGCACAAATGGCCAGGTAATGGCAAGTGCAGTGGTTAGAGGTTTTCTGGTTCGTTCTTGATGGAATTGACTCATTGCCCTCTCTGTCTTGCTTTTGTTATTATTTACTCCAGTGCTCTGTCCTTACCATGGGCTCTTCTGAGCCCAGCTGCAGAGAGACCAGTAAAGACCCATCCAGTGGCCGCTGCTGCTATGAAAGAAGCAAGCAGTCATTAACAGATACATACATGTCAATATTGTGTTTTTCAAAATAAGCATTCTCTTATGTGGAGAGACACTTTTCCACAGCATCTTTCCACTTCTCTGTATATTTGCTTACTGTTCCAGGATGGCTGGCTAGCTCCAAGTGTCAGATTTGCTCAAAATAGAGGCTTAATAAAGCTGTAATAAGTTGAAAACTCAGGTGAAATGCATTCTGTAGTTTTCAAAGAGTATTAACAACATGCTTTTAACTATGTAAAAACATATATACAAACATACATGCTAGAGTTTGTTGATCCTGGCATAAGTAGTTTTAAATTGAACGCTCCACTAAAAAAGAAAAATGCTATCAATATATTGTTAGATGCTACCGATTGTAAGACATGTCCCAGTGTTGGAGTTTTTGGGACAAATGTGTATCTTAGAATGAATAGAAGATAGGATATAAGTAGGATGGAAGGACATAGAACAAAATATTAATAGTCATCTCCCTGGGTATTTTGGCCAATTTTGGGTAATTGTTAATTTTCTTCTTCTCTTTCCACGAAAAGATTATTGCTGGGCAAGGTGGCTCATGCCTGTAATCCCAACACTTTGGGAGGCCAAAGCAGGTAAATCCCTGGAGCTCAGGAGCTCAAGATCGGCTTGGGCAACTGGCAAAACCTCATCTCCACAAGAAATATAAAAATTAACCAGATGTGGTGGTGCATGCCTATAGTGTGTGCCTACAGTCCCAGCTACTCAGGAGGCTGCCATGGGAGGACCACTTGAGCCCCAGGAGGTTGAGGCTGCAGTAACCTGAGATTGCCCCCACTGCATTCCAGCCTGGGCAACAGAGTGAGACCCTGTCTCCAAAAAAAAAAAAAAAAAAAAAAATCATTTTGATGATCATAAAAGAAAACAGCATGATATCTGGGTTATATCATTTATTTACACATCTTCTTTAGACCTGAGTGTCTTAGAAAGAGATGATCTTATGTTCTTGGAAATATTCAATCTATAGGGAGGCTTCCAGCTTTTGTAAGTGAGCAGAATATCCCCTGGAATAGCTGTTACCATTTTGTTTTTCATGATTAGACCAATAGAAGCTTTCAGCCTTGCCCTCAAGACTCCCCTTTCGTGGAATAAGACCACCTTTTCAGGCAAGGATAGTCTAGTGCCACAAATTAGGCTGAGGATAATTTTCAAGTTGTAGCTATTTGGCTTTTCCCTCCCTCTCCTGTGGGAGCCTCTCTCTTATTTTGTAGACCCAGGGGCAGAGAGGTGACATAGGTGGCCTCTGAGAATCAGAAGCAATCTCATCAGACAGGTGGCTCTGTCATTGGGAGAGTTTGGCCTTCATCATCTGCATTCTTAGGAGTGTGGTGGTGACATTTCAGAACCTGTAGTCACCTTCTCTCCAAAGTTACTGGAATTAGGAATTAGAATTGTTCTGCTGCTGTAAAGGTGGGTCAGAGGAGGAAAGAAAAGATGGGTAAGTGTAACCTGAGTGGATGTATGGATAAGAAGAGGTTAGCCAAATTGGCTGCTCCCGTACTTCCTGGTTCCCTTTACTGTATCCTTTTCCACAGAGCATGTACATGAGGCTGTGTAATGAAGTCCCCAGGGCATTCCCTGATGGGCATACCTGGAAAGCACATCCTTTTCTAACACAGTGACACTGTTTACGTATATAGGAGTTCTTTTATGGAAGCCCTTCTATAGCACTTGGCTTGTCCCTCTCTTTCTCACAGCTCTGGGGTGTGCCCTTGATGTATGTGTGGCTACTTGGTGCCTCTTTTCCTCTTGCCCTGAAATCCCATGAAACCACACCTTGTTGGCAAGTCATATATCATTATTGGCAGGATGCCTTGCTCGGAACTGATTATTTCCCTGCTAGGACAGCACCTGCATTGGAGTTGAGACTCTTGGATAGCACGGTGGTATTTGCAAATAAATGTTTGCATTGAGATGCCACAACAAACAGATTTTGCTTGGATTACATAGCGCATTCCAATAAGAGGTTGACGCAGAACTATCATAATAGGGAGGCTTTATTATGTTTATGTATTAGTCATGTCTTCTGTAAAGTCAAACAAGGCAGACATCATGACAAATAGGTGTTTTTTAATGTATAAATTTTCATGCCAGAATCAAAGCAGGACAGGGGACTAGAGTGTGAGAGAAAGTTCATTCCTCCAGAGTATTCTAGAGGGAATATCTACATTTTTTTTTTTCACATCCTTCAGGCATCAACTTTAGGAATATCTACATTTTTAAACATCTTGCTGCCTTCAGAATTGGTTTTCCTTTTTTAGAACTTATATATTGTATCTTTAAAGTGATTGCATTGAAATGATGCCCCCTTCCCCCCAAAAAAAAGAATAAAGAAATTTTGGCAACAAGAATAAGTTTTAGAAAAATATATATAAATCATAATTCAAAAATAATTGCAAATCAAATCACACCAGTTTATAAGTATGCTAATTGTCAAGGTTTTAAAAAGTGTGCATTTTAATTAGGTGTTATCTTTCAATCTTCTGTCTTCATTCACTCAAGTCTGTGTCCAGTTCTTAAGGTTTTTGATTCTCTACCCTCCCCTTAGTAGCTAATGCATCCACTTGTTTTAAAGGGTCTGTACTTCTCAGTTTGTGTGTACTTTTTTTACCTGGGTCTTCTAAAATGTATCATGTTTTCAATTCACTTTTTCTAGAATTCTTTTTCTTTTTTCTTTTCTTTTCTTTTTTTTGAGATAGAGTCTCACTCTGTCACCCAGGCTGGAGTGCAGTTGTGCGATCTCGACTCGCTACAACCTCCGCCTCCCAGATTCAAGCGATTCTCCTGCTTCAGCCTCCCGAGTAGCTGGGACTACAGGCACGCACCACCACACTCACCTAATTTTTTGTATTTTCAGTAGAGACGGGGTTTCACTGTGTTAGCCAGGATGGTCTCATCTCCTGACCTCGTGATCCGCCCACCTCGACCTCCCAAAGTGCTGGGATTACAGGCGTGAGCCACCAAGCCCGGCTTTCTAGAATTCTCATTTGTGGTCATGTTGCCTTAATGCTTCAGCTTAACTTTCTCTCTTGAGAAGTTAGGATTTATTCTTAGCATAATGTTAGGATTTATTCCTAGCATTATTTCTGCTTCTTTGAAGAGAAAGTCATATTAGCCATGTTGTATTTAATCCTCTTTTTATTCCCAGCTTTTTAGTTTTAATCTTTCTCTTTCTTATTCCTGATTATATTTTGTATCACTAAAACCTTTTTGGTTGGATGTTACTTCAGCCCCGCCCCCCCCAGCCTTTTTTATGCATGTTCTTAAACACTGGCTCATCTTGACTCATGAATGCCTAGTTCTGTTTCAGTTTTTTCAAACATCTTTGTTCAGATGGTGTGCCTACAAAGTGACAGTGGCTGTCTTTTCAGACATATTCTAGCAAAAACAGATTTAAGGCCCCTTTGCAAACCACAGTACTTCTGTATAGGCCAAATAGCAACCACAGGGAACCTTTATATTCAGAAGATCTGGATAATTCATTATCTTGGCTCTGCTGCTGACTTACTGAGTTTAGGGAAATCACATGACCTCTCAGAACCCCATTTAAAAAATTTATTAAATGAGAGGCGTTGAATAAATTAATGATTTCCAAAGTGTTTCAAAGCCTTGAGAGTCGATAGGGAGGAATTAAGGAATTAGAGAATAGAAAGGGCATTTCTTTGAACTCTTACATATTGGGTTCCCTCAGATTTGATTTGCAAAGGATTGCATAGCACTTTAAAAAAGAATCTAAAAACCTGCTATTTTCCCAGGTTTTTGGATTCTGTGAGCCAGTGGGATTTCTATAAATTAAGATTTGCCAGTATAGGGAAAAGATACACATATCAATCCTGTTTGCCAGATGTAAAGACATGAAATGAGATGTATACTATCTACTATCACTGAACACTTAAAAAAAAAAAAGAAGAAGGCTATAAACTAAACAAAAACCCAAACAAACAAAAACAGCTCTTTAAATTAAACAGCTGGGCCGGGCACAATGGCTCACACCTATAATCCCAGCACTTTGGGAGGCCTAGGCGGGTGGATCACGAGGTCAAGAGATCGAGACCATCCTGGTCAACATGGTGAAACCCCGTCTCTACTAAAAATACAAAAATTAGCTGGGCATGGTGGCGAATGCCTGTAATCCCGGCTACTCGGGAGGCTGAGGCAGGAGAATTGCTTGAACCCAGGAGGCGGAGGTTGCAATAAGCCAAGATCGTGCCATTGCACTCCAGCCTGGGTAACAAGAGCGAAACTCCGTCTCAATTTAAAAAAAAAAAAAAGGAACTGTAGCACTGCTCACATCATTCTTATTCTGGCGGAGCCTTGGTCTGCGCCAGCCCGGGGTTATCAGCAGCTGTTGGACAAGGTGCTTTCTGAAGTCCTGTTCATCAGAAAAACAGTCGTGAATAATGTTTGTTATATAGTGGGGACTGAAAAGAGCTTGCAGAGTTGTTCGAGATGTTGATTTCATTTAGTTAATTTTAAAAATTTCTTTTGGTTTTTAAAAATATTCATAGATTTGGTTAGGTTTTAAACAGGCATTTTTCCAGAATTAGCATATGAAAACATTCACATTTCATCCTATTTGAATCTTTCATCCTCATCAAGATCTGAATATTTTAAGTAAGTTTCTTCCATAAGAAGTTTCCCAGCCTTGACGATTCAATCTAGAAGAAAAAGTACAATGAGAAAGCTAATACACTAGTGGTTCAGTAATGCTAGTAAAGGCAAGGGTGTAAAGTGCTGTCAGAATTAGACCCAGTCAGGGAGATCGAGCCAATTTTCAGATCATGTAATGTGGATTTTTATATGATCGAAAGACATCAGATCCCATTTTACCACATATGGGTTTGTTTGAAAGTTAAATGGAGCCTCGTTGGTCTTTGGAGAGGAAAAGCTATTGGTCATTTTCTTTTTTTTTTTTTTTTTTTTTTTGAGACGGAGTTTCGCTCGTTACCCATGCTGGAGTGCAATGGCGCGATCTCGGCTCACTGCAACCTCCGCCTCCTGGGTTCAGGCAATTCTCCTGCCTCAGCCTCCTGAGTAGCTGGGATTACAGGCATGCGCCACCATGCCCAGCTAGTTTTTTTTTTTTGTATTAGTAGAGACGGGGTTTCACCATGTTGACCAGGATGGTCTCGATCTCTTGACCTCGTGATCCACCCGCCTCGGCCTCCCAAAGTGCTGGGATTACAGGCTTGAGCCACCGCGCCCGGCCTGTTTTCAAAGTTTATAATATACTTGCATGCTGGTTGACATTTAAGACTCCCTAAATTGCTCTAAAAATTGAAAAGCATTCTAGAGTACTTAATTTTATCAGAAGATTAATTAATGGTTTATTAACATGATATTAGTATATAATTAATATATTCAAGATTTTCTGCTTTTGCTACAATGACATTGAGGCATTACAGAATCAGCTACTATAGATATATACGTATCAGCATATTGAAACTTTTATAATCCATTGATGTTAGTTAGAAAACTTGGTTACAAACAACATAAAGTTAACTCTGGTTAACTTAGGCCAAAGAAAAATTGATCAGAAGAGAATCAGTTTACTCACAGTTGAATGAGAAAGCCAGAGATCCAAGCCCAGGCAGAAATTAGGGAGAACAAAGGCACAGCCACAATCTTTTCCCAAAAATGGTCTGGTTAAGCCATTGCTGCCATTGGTACCAGCATCTCCAGCCTCTCAATCTGGTGTGGCATTGAAGGCAGTTGATCCTGTGCCTCTGCGTCACCCCACAGTGTTCTGAAACTGTACTGAGCCTGTGATTGGTTATACTCCTTAGCATTAGCGGGATAGGGAGTTGGATATGGTGACAAGTTTGTCCCCTTTCAAGCTTCCGTAGTTGGTGGTGGAGCCCTGCCACTCACCTATCCTATAGTTCTCCTCAGGAAGGTATACTCTGGTTGAATGAGGGCTGAGTGATGAACTAAGAGACATGAGTACAGTGGTCTCAGGCCTGGCTCCAATTGGCTAAGTGATGTTAGGCAGATTGCTCTCTGGGCCTGTGTGTTCTCATCTATAAAGAGAAGGGATTTTGATGACAACCTCAGCCCTGTGGCTCTATGACCAGGGTCTTCCTTCTAGGAATGAAATAAAAATATAAATAAGATAATAGAAGCAGATGGATCTCTAATGCATGCCTTTTAGTTAGAGTATGACAAGCTGAAATTATCTGAAATACAGATATGGGAAAGCTGAATTTAAGTACTATTGTTATACAGTAGTAATTGCACAGCAGAGTATCAGACTGAATATGGACTTAGAGGTTAGCTGCATCTTGCTTCAAGTGCTGCTTCCGCTGCTCCATCCCATACTTGTAGAGTGACTTAGGAAAAATTTCTAAGACTTGTTTTCTCATCTGGGACGTGGAGTATTACTACTTGACTTGTGCTGTTGATGTGAAGATTAAATGAGGCAACATACACAAAAGTGCCTGGTACTTAGGAAGTATTCTACAAAGGTTATTACTTCCCTTTCCAGATGCCTGGGGATTGGGTTCTGTAGTACTGCTCTCTAATTCTCTCCCTTGAGTACAGGGAATTAAGTGGTAATTTAATGAACATTTGCCCAGGATAAGGCACGGTTCTAGGCTCTGGGCCAGGCCCTGTGTGGAATATAAAGAAAAATTAGAGTTTGCAGTTGAGCCATAGAGATCACAGGCCAAGATTTCCCTAAGTCATACTCTCTGAATTCAGATCAGGAGCACTGTGGGATTAAGAATTGCGACCTACACAATACCAAACTTAACAGTATGTTTTTGTTGTTGTTGTTGCTTTATGTTTTTATTGTAAAATGAAATATGGATGATCACATAAAACAATGATATAGCCTGTTGAATTACTTTAAAGCAATAGTTTGCACATAGATAGACGGTAAATATGGAAAATGCTCTGGGTATGTGTGTTTATTTTTTGTTTTTGTTTTTTGAGATGGACTCTCACTGTGTCACCCAGGCTGCAGTACAGTGGGATAATCTCGGCTCGCTGCAACCTCTGCCTCTGGGGTTCAAGCAGTTCTCCTGCCTTAGCCTCCCAAGTAACTGGGACTAGAGGTGCGCACCACCACACCTGGCTAATTTTTGTATTTTTAGTAGAGATGGATTTTACCATGTTGGCCAGGCAGGTCTCAAACACTTGACCTCAAGAGATCTGCCTGCCTCAGCCTCCCAAAGTGCTGGGATTACAGGCGTGAGCCACCGCCCCGGCCTGCTGCTGCTGTTGTTTTTGTCACACATTAACATAAGAATCTTTGTGCTGTAGCAGAAAGAACACTGTTAGTAAATCTAGGTTCTAGTCCTGGCTTATCAATTCCTGTGACTTTGCATGGGCCACATAACCTGTTGTAACAGAAGTTTATTCATCTGAAAAACCATACCAGAGTATGTGAGAAGAAATATACATGAAAGTACTTTATGAATTATAAAACACCAGACAAATAAAGCATTGTTATATTGCCTCTATTAACCATCATATAAAGGAATTTGAAATTGAGATCTTCACATTACAAATATAATTGACTTTTAAATCCATCTGTTGAAGGGGCATATCTTAAATAAGGACTGGCATGTGCTTGAGGCCATAGAAATAATTTATATAAAGACCTCCATTTTAAAGGAATTTAAGATTAAAAGTAGACAAAGATGAAAATCAATATATGCCATTTTCTGATGGCAAATGTTTACACAAATTAATGTCATGTTTCCCTTATATGTTTATAAAATTAATATTTTTAAATGCAAAGATATAATTTATAATGTCCTATATATGATATTGTTTGATTGTAGAACACTCATGAATGGCTTAGAGTTTCAAAATTCATAAACTTGAACTTAATTTTTTTAGTTCCTAGACTATGGGAGAAAATGTACTATACACACTTGCCAAAGATGTGAATTATGATCTTTCTTTGTTAATTTTCTTCTTTCCATGAAACCTTGACTCACTTGGGACAGCAAAATCGGTCAAACCCATCTCACTGAACTCAGTCATAATGAATGCATCTGTTTCTAACCTTTCGTGGCTTCCTCTGACTTAGTGACCAAGGAGAGAGCCAAATCCTGAACCTCCTTTAGTGTCTCTGCTTTTCCTACCTTAACAAGCCGCAAATCATTTGCTTTTTCTTAAATAAGCCTTGTGCGTCTACTTCTTTGTTCTCCTTTCATTTGCACAGGCCATGCAAGATGCGTTGGCAGATCTTCCCGAATGGTATGGAATAAAAGGCATGCAAGCCCACTGGATTGGGGACTGTGTGGGCTGCCACCTGGACTTCACATTAAAGGTGAGCAAGTGATAGCAGCTCCAGCAATTCATGCTCACAAGTCTTCTTCTACATTTGGGACTCATTGAGTAAACCAGCGATTTGCGACTACACCGCGGCACAGTCTAAACATGCATAATTTAAAGTTTTCTAGTAGCCACATTTTTTAAAATTGCAAAGAACAGGTGAAATGAATTTTAATAACATTTTATTTAAGCCATTGTAACCAAAATGTTTCCATTTCAAGATGAGCTCAGTAAGAAATCATTTATTAAAGAATTTACATTGTAGTACAGTCTTTGAAATCTACTATATTCTACATTTATAGTTCATTCTAGCTATATTTCAAGTGCTATGATTCATAGCCACAAATTGCTACTGGCTACCATACTGGACAGCACAGACAGAGGATCTTCAGGGGTCCATGAACTCCCTGAAATTTTATGTGCAAAATGTTTGTGTGGGCATTTTCCTGAGCAATGGGTCCATTACTCTCATTGTATTTTCAAAGGGGTGCATGTCACAAAGCAGATTAAAAGCCAAGGAAGCAGACGCTACCTATAACACCATTTCAAAACTAGACAGACTTAGAGCTTAGGGATTGTGTTTGAAACTTCTGCAGAAACACTGCTGAAAGGTCACAGTATAAGGCCCACCTACTCTAGAACTTCTCTCTTTTTCTCTGCTGACTAGAGAGTTGTTCTATTGCTGTTTTTTTACCTGAGTGTGCTTTTTCTTATCCTTCTGACTTCTCCTTCTGTCATCAAGACTTTTCTGCTCTGTTCATTTAGCGCCAAACCTGCCCTCACCTTTGTCCCCATCAAAACCTTTAGGAGGAGGAAGCAGCAGCTGAGACAAAGTTGGCCTTCCTTTCTAGACTCTTCCCTGCTGACAACCATACCTGGGGTCTGCAAGCACCTGTCGGTTGCCACTGAGCTCATAATTCCCTGTGCAGCCTCCACACAAAAGTGATCCAACATATTCCAACTGCAAACATGGAAAGCCTCCCATAAGGGAGTGTGTACTTTGGAAACATTTCAATAACAAATGCTGGACTGAGCTTTTCCTCTTTCTGGTTTCCTGAGAAAGTGGTGAAAGTTCTGAAATTCAGTCCTGCCATGACTTTTGTTTAAATTTTCAGAGCCATCTCTTTCATGGCCTTCGCATTAGCCTGAGTCTGGTCCTCACGTCCAAGGCCTTTGCTCCTTAACTAGTGTTCAGGATGTGGGTCTTTGAGCCTGCCGGCTACTGTGTGTGGAATGTCTTCTACACTTTCTTCTTTGCCCAGCATTTTACTATGAACATGTTTTTATCTCCATTCCTGGACCCACCTGAAAATGAGATGGGGCAACACACTGTCTCAGGGAAGGAAGCATCTCAGTTCTTTAGGACAGGCCACATATATGCCTCTGTGTCCCCAATTCTGGCTCCATAGGTGACACTTAATTGGCACTTAGGCCATGTGGTAGACTGTCTTTTAGTTCGTCATTGGCACTCTGTCACTATGTTTAAATAAATGCGTGAAGGAAGTAGCACCTGTCCACTCTGTGTCCTCCATGTCTGTCACAATAATTGGCCTTCAGTGGATGGCTGTGTGCCTCTTCCTTAAAAGGCATTTTAACTAGCTCTAGGGACTCATAGTCATGAACTCAGCTCAGGCCATCCTTTCTCTCTTCAAAACACTAATAACCTTGGCACCTGTTTTTCCTCTTAGAAAAGTAGGTGCCTTTTTTTTTTTAATACCCTTAAATCCTTGAAGAAAATACAACCTCTTTCTCAGAACACAAACAACATAGCGCTAATAGTTATTTTTGATTTGTGAACAAAGGAGCCAGGAAAACCAGAAGAGTATCTTTCTGAGCATTTTTTGTTGACTGCCTTCAGGTTGGGAATGCCTGCATGCCTGGTGTGGGGCAGGTGGTAGGGGGTGTTTCTGAAAGGGGAACGGTGATCTTCTTCTCAGCTTTTGCCAGGCACCATCTGAGTCCTCATATCCCTGGTCCAGTGGTCAGAGCTGTGGTCACTGTTGGGCAATGAGGGAAGGGGAAGGGAAGGGAATGTAGTTAGGGAGCAACACAGCCCAAAGGGAGGACTGAGGAATGACATCACTTTTTTTTTTTTTTTGAGATGAAGTGTCACTCTGTCACCCAGGCTGGGGTGCAATGGCATGGTCTCAGCTCACTGCAACCTCCACCTCCCAGGTTCAAGTGACTCTCCCGCCTCAGCCTCTCGAGTAGCTGGGACTACAGGCACGTACCACCTGGCTAATTTTCGTATTTTTAGTAGAGACGGGGTATCGCCATGTTGGCCAGGCTGGTCTCGAACTCCTGACTTCGTGATCCACGCACCTTGACCTCCCAAAGTGCTGGGATTACAGGTGTGAGCCACCACACCCGGCCGACATCATTCTTCTTTCCTACCACCAGGTTCATGGGCAAGTCACGGGAGAAAAGATGACTGCCTATACAGCCACCCCTGAAGCCATTTATGGCACCTCCCATGTGGCCATCTCGCCCAGCCACAGACTACTACACGGGCACAGCTCTCTGAAGGAAGCCTTGAGGACGGCCCTTGTCCCTGGCAAAGGTAAGTTGGCAAGTTACGGCTCAGTTGGTAGGATTGCCACCTTACATTTGGATGGCACCTCCCAGAGTTCATGGTCCTTTCCTGTATATCATCTTGTGTAGGCTGTTCTTCGCCTAGCCTTATTTTTTATGTTTTTATTTTGAAACATGAGGATAAAAAAAAAGCTCAAAATATTTTGATTACCCTTGATTTCTCCATGAGTTACTAGTTTGTCTGTGTCTTGAGCTTCCAGTTGAAAGCTCAGCTCTCTCCCTTTCAATATAATCTAAAGTTCTTTTCTTCTAATTATAAATTAGGAGAAGATGTAGGAATCTATTAAGAATAGAATCTTCTCCTAATTTATAATTTCACCATCAAATAAAACTACATTGTCAGACCAGAGGGAAGCCAGTAAGAATGAGACAAAACTTCTCCAACTTAATTTTATTGTTCTAAAGAATTTATGTGGTTCATCTGAGCAGTGCCCTGCTCCATACAGATTTTAAACATACCTGCTTTATGCATGGTTCAAGCTGACCTGGAATCGGCATATCAGGTTGTACTTGATCCGTGAAGGTTTGAAGATTCTGTGGTTGCAAGCAACAGAATCCATCTCTAACCCAGAGGAAAAGGAGAACACGTTAGAAGGCTGTGGGGAAGACCATTGCTAGAGGAATAGCCGAAGAGCCAGTCTGAAAGAGGAGCTGGACAGTGCAGCCCTGAGAGTTCAGGGAGCAGGAACTCACAGACAGTCCCTTGAGTGCCACTGTCAGAGTAATTCTGCTCAAACCCAAACCTGCCTTCAGTGCCTGAAGCTCTTGATTCAAGACTCCTCTTGCAGGGAAAGGTATTTGATTGGTGTGACTGGGGCCCCCAGCCTCTTTCTTGGCAAAGGGAGGCCGGGCACCTTCTTTGGTGGACCACAAAGATTGTCACCAGGGAGTGAGGGAGAGCTTTCCAAAACAAACTTGAAGACTCTTACCAGAGAAGGGGATATGGAGCCTGGGCAGGTGAAAGGAAGTCCATTCGACGTTAGAAATAAGACTCTGAGGTGATTTAAATATTTCCACAAAAATCTCATCCCTTTTCTCTTTCATGAACTATGAACTTCAACCCAAAGTAGGCAATCTGAATTATTGGGGTCTGAAATAGCATTTGGCTAAAAAAATGTTTGGCTGATGATATTAAGTTGCCATCTTTGAAATAACCAGAATGAAACGTTTCCTAATACTAGGTTGGAGAGACAGACACACAATGTCATCCCAATTTCTCTCTCCTTAAGACTTTAATTGTTTACTTAGACCATCAAAGCCAGATTCAAATCAGTGAGCACTTTCTAAAGAGCCTGCTGCGTGTACTCTTGGTGGGGCAGAGATGAGCCATTCCAGTCTTAACTGGATGCCCCTGAGAGGCAGAACAGAAGACAGCCAGATGCATATGTCACTCACCCCACACAAGGCAGATGTCACCTCTCAGTTTCATCTCTTTGCCATATGCATTGAAATAGAGGAAAGAGTCTTTTGAGTTAAAATTTCGATGTGTGCTTATAAAGCTCAATATAGCTATCTCTCTCAGGTTTATTTTCTCTGCTTACTCAAAAGAAAAACTGAATACTTTTCAACTGTTTAGTTTAAAGGGATATCTCATAGTTTTTACTCTCATGAGCAATTTGATATTCCTTGAGGGCTATGGTGGCTGAATAACATCTAAAATGGAAAAACTAAAACATGTAAACATCTCTAGCCCTTACATTTTCTCTTACGGCTAATTTGGGGACACAAATGAAAATAAGACAATATTAGTAGGGGAGCTATAATTTGCTAATGAGCTAACAAATTATAGAAGATAGATTTCCTGAGATGAAAGGCACTGTATAAATTCATTTCCTATGTAAGAAATTGATACATTATTTTAGTACATGCAAACAGCACTGTTTTCATGACTACATGGATATCGACATACCTGATCTGACCCAGTCATTTCATTTTGGCAAATTTAGTGCCAAGTGTAATGTTCCATTTGAAGGGCTCATTAGTTACTTTCTCTCTTCTTTTTAATAACCTCTGAAATTATTCCGAATGGAAACATTACACTTGGCAGTAAATTTTTCCAATTCTGATTTTCAGAATAGAAATACTCTTTTTGCAGATGTCAGTGTATTCAAAATCTCTAGATTAATTTACACATCAAGTCCCTGGATTTTGACATCATAGTCACAGAAGGCCAGTACAGTGCATTGAGTGTAACACAGTGTTCCCAAAGGGTGAATTCAGATTACCCTAGGAATGTATGATTTATGCCTCTTCTGGCCTTTGGGGTTACATTTTAAACCAGGATGCTGTATCACTGCTGTCATTTACCATTGCTGACCACCTCATTTTTCTCGTCGAATGTCAGATTTTAAGGATGATTTGTGTTAAAGCAGTGACCCCTGAGTGTCATGGCAGCACACAGTTGTGTGATACACTTATCACTTGCAGGAGTTTCGGTCTCAAACATGAGCTCCTGCTGTTGCTAAGTTTATTTCTACATACCAACTCCTGATTTGGCCCAAGATGACCAAGATTCTGGTCCTAGATCCATCCATATGACTTAAGGAAGGTCACGTAACCTTTGTAAGTTTAGCTTTCTTGGCAGAGTACGTAATGGGGCTGTCAGCCAAGGTGGTGTTGGAGGACCTTGTGGGTGGAGAAGGAGCCCTGAGGAGCTCTGAGGAGGAGAGTGACACATGTGGACAGGGCGATGCTAGAGTGGCAGGCTGGCTGACCTCATTAATTGTGGAAAGAGGTGGCAGAGTCCCCAGAACAGCAGGAGTCAGGATGCAGGGAGGGAACAGGCCTGAAAAGTCTATGGAAGGCTGCGAGGGTGGAGGATCCCCGGATGATTCCTTGATTTCTAGCTTGGCCACCTCGGTTGCCGATGTTATTGACTAAATGTACTGTTTTTGCTTAGCATCCTTAATTTGGCACAGATTCCTTTGAGAGAGGAAAAAAAGCAAGGTGCTCCCCTCGAGCTCTTGAAATTTAGTTTATTTCCATAATCATTGACGTCGCCTGTTTTTCTCAGCTGACCAAATCTGACTTAAGTCATGTTATGTAAGCTCTGACTTGATAGGAACTAGAAACCATAAAAGGCATCAATGGGGAAGTATCATCAGAGTTCTAGAAGCTGTTCTGTCTTTTCCTGAAATCTTTTCTTACGTTCCTAATATTAAAATATTCAAACCCTGGGGCTTTGGAACCACACATTTCAGCTCTGAGTCACCAACTATCTACACAATACATTTTTTGCTGAAAGGGCAGATGAGGTCTCTCTAAAGGACAATTTGGAACTGTGTTGTTATTGACACATTGCAGGCACATTAGAGAGCAAGAGCCTCTTCGAAGCCCCAGACATTAAATAATAATTAATTGCTCACTATCGTTTTGCTTCTGTCTCCGTGGTATTGGTATGCGGTGGGAACAAAGGGTGAGAGCAGATCTGTAATTCTGGGGTAATGGTTTGGTTTTCCATCAAACTGTTTCAAGTAGCATTCTTCAATATTATGTGAAGGGAAAAGCTTCTGTGCTCAACAAATCTGGAATAAACAAAAATAAACAGGTATCTTTGCTTTGGACTTCTCAGAACCTTTGCTGTGCTAATGTGCACTGGGACTGTCTGAGAGAGGAAGTCATAGTCAACACTTGTCACACTCAGTTGACCACAGAGCCCTGTTTCCATGGAGTATCCCTAGGAGCTAGTTATATGGACTGCTGCCTTGGTGAACACCAAATGAAAGTCATTTGTTTTTCCAGAGGGTGTGAGACCCCTGCCTTCTTTGCAGTGAGTGCCCTAAGAGCAAAGGACAGACGCCTTTTTGTCTGGAACGTTTCCTTTGTAATTACTAAAGTGTTTTGCTCTTATCAAACTGCTATGTGAAATGCTTCAGTTTCTTTAGATTTCACTTTCTTGGATCCCTGCATCACATCACTAGCTCAGGAGTGATTCTTTTTAAAATTTTTAATGATTATTAAACACATTAGTAATTAAAAAGGAAACACTAGAAATATGGAGAACACAGGAGACCTATTCTGGAAGTTTTGATTGTAATTGAGTTGTTTCTAGGAAATAGATTTTGACTGGGTATAGCATGCAAGCCGTTCATTGCAAACCTGCTAATATTTAAGTTCAAAGATCAATTTTTGTCCTAACTGAAAAACTGGTATAATATAACTTTAATGTGGAATGAAAAACAGTTCAACTCTTTTGTGCAGTACACTACATTTTTTTCATATTACTTTCTTCTGTAACAACTGAGCATACCATATAATAACTCATTTAACATATACAATTCCATGGTTTTTAATATATTCACAAATTCATGCAACTGTCCCCACAGTCAATTTTAGAACATTCTCATCATCCCAAGAAGAAATCTCAGACCCTCTGGCAGTCACCCCTCCCTGATTCTTGTGTAATCTCCAGCCCTAGGCAATCACTAATCTACCATCTGTCTCTGTAGCTCTGCCTATTCTGGACATTTCTTGCAAATAGAACCAAATACAACATTTGTCTTCTTATTGTCCTGCTCCTTTCACTCAGCACAATGTTTTCTTTCCTTTTTATTTCCAAGTAATACTTCATTGTATCACACACAGTGTATGACACATTGTATTACATATTTTATTTGTCCATTTTTATTAACTGATAGACATTTGGGTTTCTACTATTAATGTGAATAATGCTTCTATGAACATTAATAAAGAGTTGTATATGGATGTATGTTTTTATTTCTTTGGCAATATACCTAGGGGTAGAATTGCTGGGCCATGAAGTTTAAGGAACTGCCAGACTATTTTCCAAAGCTGCTTCACCATTTTACATTCCCCCCAGCAGTGTATGGGCATTCCCGTTTCTCCACATCACTACCAACACTTCTTATTGTCTGTGGTCATCCTAGTGGGTATGATGTGATACCATAGTGTAGTTTTAATTTGCATTTCCCTGATGGCTAACATTGTCAGGCATCTTCTCATGTGTTTATTGGCCATTTATATGTCTTCTTTGGGGAAATGTCTATTCGGTTCTCTTGCCGCTTTTTAAAAATTGATTTTCATTTTAATTTTTAATTTGTCTTTTTATTATTTTAGCTGTTTTTTATATATTCTAGATACTAGTCTCTTATCAGATATATAATTTACTCAGTTGTTTTCCAATTCTGAGAGTGTGTCTTCATGGTGCCCTTTGAAGCACAAGTTTTTCGTTTTGATGAAATTCATTTTATCTATTTTTTCTTTTGTTGCTTTTGCTTTTCGTGTTCTATCTAAAATGCCACTGCCTAGTAAAAGGCCACAAAGATTTATACATATTTTATAAGAGTTTTATAGTTTTAGATCTTACATGTGGATCTTTAATCCAATTGGAGTTAATTTTTATATATGGTGTGAGATAAGGATCCAACTTCTTCTTTTTTTTTTTTTGAGACAGAGTCTTGCTCTGTCACCCAGGCTAGAGTGCTGTGGCACTATCTTGGCTCACTGCAGGGTTTCACCATTGTTAGCCGGGATGGTCTTGATCTCCTGACCTCGTGATCCACCCACCTCGGCTTCCCAGAGTGCTGGGATCACAGGCGTGAGCCACCACACCTGGCCCGGTTAACTTCATTCTTTTGCACATGGTCATGTTACTTTTTAACTCATATTCCCACATTATCTTAAAAATCAGGCTGCTTCTGCCTCATTATTTTCTGGTTTTCACTTAATATGCTATCAGAAAGCGTTTCTGTGTTTTTATGCAGGCTTCACAATTGTTTTTTAATCCATACATAATATTCTGTCAACCCAATGTACCTTCATATCCTAAGTCTTTCCTATCATGTTGCACATTGGGCTTTTTTCATGTTTGGGGCTATCATGGAGATAACTACTGTGACCTTTTATGTCCACATGGCTCTTCGCTTCATAGAATTTTCCTTAGGAGATATTTCCAAGTGTGGTTTTTTTTTTGGTCAAAGGTTAGAAACATTCTTCTATTTCTTGTTACATGGTTTCTGAAAGGGCTATGTCAATTTATAATGCCATATCCAATGATGTATGCATTTCACCGTGACTTCACAAACATTAGTGTCACCTTGCTATAAAACGTTTTGCTGACTTATCACTCTAATTTTCATCACTCTTTTTAAAAACTAATTTGGTTTTTAAAGTCCAAGCGATATACATACATTATATGAAAACTCAAAGAGTACTAACAAGAACAATGAAAGCACCCTCCTTATCCAAACACTTTTATTTTAGGTATGTATTACTTAGGATACAAGTTTGGTGGCTATGATGGAGGCTTAGATAAACAGGTGTTTATTCTACCCACATGAAGCTCTTGAGCATGTGTGATAAGTCTGCTGTGTGAGGTGGTTAGGGCAGTGCTCCTCTGTCTTGTCTTCCTGCTCTGCCCTTCTAGAGTCTTGCCCTTCTCCATGTTTGTAAGTTGCTCTCCACTTGATCTGCGTTCCAGTGAAGTAAGAGGTGGGGAAGGGTGGGGAGAAGGGTATGCTCCTTCCCTTTGAGGCTGTGGCCTAGCAGTTGCTTCTGTACATCCTCCATGGCCATAACCAGCTGCAAAGGAGACTGAACAGTGCTTCCATTAATTAAACACAATAGCCATGTGTCCAACTCAACATTCTATTGCTGAGTCAGAAGAGGAGGCAGGTACAGGGGTCAACTGGTAGTCTGTGCCATGCACTGTTTCTCTGGCATAGACCTCCCTGTCTGTATGTCTATCCAGATGCCATATATGCCTATACCGCTATCTTTCAATTGACCAATTTTAGATATTACCTAGTGACTTTTATTCTACCAGCCCTCACCTCCCAGCCTCCTGATAACGTCATGTTATAAATGCAGAATTTGCAAATATACATTTCTTCTTTGAGAGAAGATAGTGTGGAGGCCGGGAGCGGTGGCTCATGCCTGTAATCCCAGCACTTTGGGTGGCTGAGACCGGTGGATCACCCGAGGTCAGAAGTTCGAGACCATCCTGGCCAAAATGGTGAAACCCTGTCTCTACTAAAAATACAAAAATTAGCCAGGTTTGGCGGCGTGTGCCTGTAATCCCAGCTACTTGGGCGGCTGAGGCACTAGAATTGCTTGAACTCAGGAGGCAGAGGTTGTGGTGAGCTGAGATTACACCACTGTATTCCAGCCTGGGTGACAGAGTGGGACCCCGCCTCAAAAAAAAAAAAAAAAAAAGAAAAGAAAAGATAGTGTGGAATCAAAAATAATATGGGTTTCCACTTTGAGAAGTGAGTCTACACTCAGCCAGCTCAGGTAACAGGTGTCTCCCAGCTAATATATCTGTTCCATGGGTGCTGGCCGGAGACCCATTGGGGTTGCATTTCCTTACCATATCTCATTCTGTGCATCCTGACACCAAGGTGATAAAAGATAAGAGCTAGCTTAGATGCCTACAGAGTCAGTTATTACTCTTTAAAATATAGACCCTGGCCAGGCACAGTGGTTCTCACCTGTAATTCCAGCACTTTGGGAGGCCGAAGTGGTAGGATTGTGTGAGCCCAGTAGTTCAAGACCAGCCTGGGCATCATAGGGAGACCCTGGCTCTACAAAAAATAAAGACTATTAGCTGGGTTTGGTGGTACACACCTGCAGTTCCAGCTACTTGGGAGAATCAGGGTGAGACCCTATTTCTAAATAAACAAATATTTAAAAAAATAATCTTAAGAAATAAATATAGACCCTAATTCTTAGACTTATTTTAATTTGGGGGCTTGTGAAATAGATAATTACATGAAGTCTTAAAACATGGCAAGTATTATAAATAGTAAGAATTAATAACTGTTAATTGCTTGTATTGTAAATTAACTCAAGTGAACTCACTGATTGTCTACCATGTCTCATCTCTTCTTCCGTTAGGACTTTACTTAGGTCGTTATTCTTCCAGCTCTCTGCATATTCACGTATATGCATATATGGCTTGTCTCCTCATTGCAGTAGTTGTAATAAACTTCATTTAAGATGATACAGTGTTAGCTGAGTGCAGTGGCTCCTGCCTGTAATCCCAGTACTTTGGGAGTCTGAAGTAGGAGGATCACTTGAGGCCAGGAATCGGAGACCAGCCTTGGCAACATAGCAAGACCCCTGGGCCTCTGCAAAAAAAATAAATTTATATAAATAAAAATTTAAAATGGGATGTTATTTTAAATAACATACAATGTTAGAATGATATAATGTAATACAATGTTAGAATAAATCCTTAATGTTTTATTAGGGCCACATAAATATGTTCACAACCGAGCCAAATGCATTTTCCTTTTTATATAACTTTTTATTTTTCCTAATGTTCATACTGTCTTCTTTTTTTTTTTTTTTTTTTTTTTTCCATTTACTTTGTATTCTTTGAAATTCTGGCTAAGTCTTCCTGTACACCCCCCATATTTCTTTGAAACTCCTCTCAGTGCTATTGTCTGCACATTCCAACCTGCCAGATAATCTATCAATTTCCTGATTTTCCCAAAGATGCTTCCTGGGGCCCAGTGTACTGCTCAGATCTGACCTGGTCATTCTCCAGGCCTCTGCTGCAAACTGACCTCCTAGAACTTCCCTCTATCTTTGCTCTCTAAGTGTCCTCATACTTTTTCCTTGTTCACTCCCTTGTTTCCTGGATCCTATGTCTGTCTCTTTCTTGATTTACCCCTTCATTTTACTGGAACACATTCTCCAGTATCTCTTAAGGAAAGGGTGAGTGGGTAAGAACTCTTTTGCCTTAGGATATCTGGAAATCTCATTTCTCCTTTCTGCTCAGTCATTTTCTACTCCCTCTCCACTTCCATCTTTAAGTGTTATGGTGGTTTGGAATTTCTGATGTCCCTGGTTTCACTACAGTTAGACTTTGTGTTTCTCATATTCTGTATATTTGAGGTATTTTTCAAAAGGAAAAGATGGTGATGGGAATGTCTTTACTCCACCATCTGGAAAGCAAAAATGCTTTTTCACTTTTCATGAGCATGGAAGAACATTTTCTCGTGTGCATATTTAATCTTTCGATTTTTCACTGGTGTGAATTATCTATTAATACCCTACAAAGGACAACTTCTTTAACAATTAGCACAAAGCACAGAAGTTCTAGCGCTAATTTTTCTGACTTGTTTCCTCTGAGATTCAGATGGTGTTGGTGTCTCAGTTGAGTGGCATCCACAGTTATTTGCTCTCATTTTCAGATTGCCTCACGCCGGTGATAGCTGTGAACATGCTCACCCAGCAGGAGGTCCCTGTCGTTATTTTGGCCAAAGCTGACCTTGAAGGCTCTCTGGATTCAAAAATAGGTGAGCAGCTATTAAAGTGTAACCACAACAGTATATTTTGCAGATTTAAGATCAAAATACTCCCCTATTGCTGTCATCTGGAAGAGCTGACTGTTGATTCCATGGTCTGATTTGTCTCTATAAAAATGAATACCTGGTCAGGTGTAGTGGCTCACACCTGTAATCCCAGCACTTTGGGAGGCCAAGGTGGGTGGATCACCTGAGGCCAGGAGCTCGAGACCAGCCTGGCCAACATGGTGAAACTCCATCTTTACTAAAAAATACAAAAAAATAGCTGAGTGTGGTAGTGGGTGCATATAATCTCAGCTACTTTGGAGGCTGAGGCAGGAGAATCACTTGAACCTGAGAGGCAGATGTTGCAGTGAGCTGAGATTGGCACCATTGCACTCCAGCCTGGGCAACAAGAGCAAGACTCAGTCTCAAAAAAAAAAGAATACCCCTTAATTTAATCATCCCTTGTTTCAGAACTAGATTTTGAAAACATACTAGGTATATTGCACTTTGCTAGTTGCTACTGAGAATAAGAAGAAATGTCTGACCTACAAATTCTTGCCAGTAGAGTTTGTTGATAAGATTTGTACATATGATACGAGAAACAGTGCAACTCAGATGAAAATCCAATTTCAAGACTCATAGAACCATCCCAGGTACACTACCAGCTTAAATTTTAAAAAAAGAAAGAAAAGAAAACTCATAGAACCAACAGCAACTGCTGGGACGGGGGTTCAAATGAAGCACAAATGATCGATGTGGGCTGGGTTTTTGGTGAAGGCTTTGTGGAGGAGGCGAACTTGAGCTATTCAAGAAAAGGATTGTGAAACAGCAGTAAAATTGAAGGCATATTTAGAACTGTAAATTGGATGTCCTTGGCAGCCTTACTCATTCGTGAGCGTTCTAAACTATCGTCATGTAACAGGAAGTCTGAGAATGAACAAAGAGAAGGGAACTTAAAGACGGCTCTGTCCAAAATCTGCCTCCTTTAGGATAGACCTGTGCATCTTTCATTACCATCATTCCTACTGTAGATTCCAGCCAGTCTCTAGAGTCCCAGAACCTTGCAGAGGAAGTTATTTCCACTCTATTTCCTAGCACACAGAAATAGCATTTCTTCTTAAATTCACATTTTTTCCCTTCGTAATGCTCAGATCAGTTTTTGATGAAGTGGTTTGAAGAAATGTCAAAACAGAAAATTGATGTTATTCTCTTCTGACCATTTAAACCTAGAAAGTGTGTTGTTTAAAGAAATAATTCAGTCTGTTACTTTTATGCATTTTATGATTAGTAGAATTTATTACTATAACCAGTCAGGATAAACAGAAAGGCAGTTTTTATTGATGTGGCTTTGGGGGGAGCTGTTTGTTTGTTTGTTTGATATTTTGAATCAAATTACTGACACAACATTGAGAGTTTCGAAGGAAAAAAATCGGGTTTTTTTAGGTGCATGTGGATAACTGTTTCTCCTGTTGTCTTAATTTCCCATAGTTTCATAACTTTCTCCAAATTTTTGCTTTTTGCCCTCCAAGAAGAACAAATGTAGAAATAAACAGCAGATAAAGTGGTATTTTTGCCTCCCACCTACACTGTTACAAATAGTTCACATTCAACTGAGCGCCACATGACTACCACCATGGCCTGGGGCATTCTTTATATGGCCAAATGCATTTTGTGGTTACAGTGTCTTTTTTTAAACAGTACTCCTAGTTATTCCAAATTCTATTTTAGAATGTAGTAAATGACTATTTTCCCTTCTTGACTATGAACACTTTTTGGTAATATTTGTTGCTTGCCATTTGTTCTCATCCTTCAAGTCCACTCAACATTTATTCATTGTATTAGATGCATCTTGTCTGTAATCTCAGCTAGAACACTACAGAACTTTCCATTATGTCACAGAGCTTTACTCACATTTGGGGGCTTTAGAACATGTCTCCTAAGCATTCAACCACTGTCTTAGGGCGTTGTTCCGAGATCTGACTTAAGCATCTTGTGCAATACGCAATGTGTTGTATCCATGAGTGTGTCAGCGGCTTTGACAGATGACCCTATAGCAGGGGTTCTCAACCAGGGAAGCTTTTGTCACCAGGAGACATTTGGCAGTTTTGGAAACATTTTTGTTTGTCACAACTCAGGGAATGCTAGTGGTACAGTTCAACATCCTGCAATGCACAAGACAACCCCCACAACAAAGTCCACGATGTCAGTAGCACCAAGGTTGAGAAATCCTGCCCTTACAGAACCAAAAGCTGGGAAAAAACCTGTTGTTATGAATAGCTGAAGCCAAAACAGCAGGCCCTGGCCCCTCTGGGTGAGTGATTTTCTAATACTCAGCTTCTCTTCAAGAACATATGTGGGTTGAAAAATAAATATCTACTTAGAATGTACTATTGCCTTTGGGAACAAAACATAGTTACCAGCTTTTGACTTCCCGACTGAGTGGATTTTTCTAGGATGCTAGGAAATGCTAGAGGAGTCAGCCCTGCTTCTCGAGAGAAACCCACTGTCCTCTGCCAGTAAGGGAATTCAAGGAAGAGTCTTCCCCAAATGCTTATGATTTTCAATGACAAAAAAAGAACTAAAAAATGTATAAGGATTATAACTATTAAAAAAAAAAAAAAATAGCCTGGACGCAGTGGCTCACAACTGTCTAGTTGTGTTTTGGCAGTTGGTTTCTCCCAGACCATTTTCCACTTTCCCAATGAATGTGATGTGGTTTTAAAACTTCTTCAGTTTTTTTTTTTTGGAGACAAAGTCTCACTCTGTCACTGAGACTGGGGAGCAGTGCCATGATCTCGGCTCACTGCAACCTCCGCCTCCTGAGTTCAAGTGATTCTTCAGCCTCAGCCTCCTGAGAAGCTGGGATTACAGGCATGCACCATCACGTCTGGCTTTTTATATTTTTAGTAGAGACAGGGTTTAACTACATTGGCCTGCCTGGTCTCAAACTCCTGACCTCGTGATCCACCTGCCTCAGCCTCCCAAAGTGCTGGGATTACAGGCGTGAGCCACCAGCCCGGCCTAAAACTTCTATAACTAAAAGAGATGTCTCCTTTAAGGAGCTAACGCTGGGTATCAGTACTGTCAGTTGTTTTGTGATGTGGGTGCTTGTGAAGGAAACGTTTGGTTTTCTTCTCCTCTGAATAGGAATTCCCAGCACCAGCTCGGAGGACGCCATCTTAGCCCAAACCCTGGGCCTGGCCTATTCTGAAGTCATTGAAACTTTGCCAGATGGCACAGAGCGACTGAGCAACTCTGCTGAGGTTGGTGCCTAAGAACTTACTTCCAGAATGATCACCTTGATATGACTTTGATGAGACATTTTCCTTCAGGTGCAGATTACAACCTGTTCCTTCACTCATCCCATACCTAACAGCCTGTAGCTTCATATCTTCATTTATGAAAACAAAATAATGTTCTTCAAGATCTAGAAGTTTGTCAACTGTAAGTCAAATTCAGTCCTAGAATAGAATGGTATCGAAGTAACTAATTTTATTTTGGGAGTCTCTGCTTGAGAAAAATTATCTTTTCTAAGGAATCTCTGGTTCCTTGGGAGAGATGACTGAAATTGTTTCTTCTTCCTAAAGGAGATACCTGTTCTCTTCAGATTACTGACACTATTTTCTGCCTAAAGTTTAACTCACTTATAGAAATGAACAGGGAAGTTCAGAGTCATGTTTATTTGATCAGGGTTATCTCTTGCTACCATGAAACAGCCTCACTTAAAGATGGTACATCTGGCAGGATTTGAGCCCAGCTTCTATGTTGAGCTAACATGAAAAGTAGGATGGAAGAGATAGGGTGAGGGATGGGAGGAGGTAGTGGGAGCAGTGATTCTCAAACTTGAGCACACATCAGAATCCCCATGTGGCCTTATTAAACCACAGCCTGGCCCCCACCCCCACCCCAAGGATTCTGATTTAGTAGTCTCAGGTGAGACCCCAAAATTTGCACTTCTAACAGGTTTCCAGATACTACTGCTAATGCTGCTGGTCCAGGGAACACATTTTGAGAATCAAGGGCTTAGAACCTTGCCTCTAAATGTCTGGTCCCTGGACCAGCAGCACTGGCATCACTTGTTAGAAATGTGGAATCTTAGATCCCACCCTCGTCTAACAAGATCCCTATATGATTTGTATGCACATTAAAAGTTTGGGAGTACTGCCTTAGAGCACTCTTAAAATTGACAGCACATTGGAAACACCTGAAAGCATTTAAAGAATCCCGATGCCTGAGTCTCACTCCAGATACTGATTTGATGGTTATTAGTGGTGAGGGCATGGATCAGACACCGACAGTGTTCAAAGCTTCCTAGTTGGTTTAATGTGCAGCAGAGTCAGGGAACTACTGACTTAACATAGTGATGCCACACCTGGCCATGGCTCAGAATCACCTGGGAGGTGCTTACAGGTCCCACTGTGGCTGATCTTGATTCAGTGAGTCCTAAAGATCCAAGTGTTTCAGGTTTGCAACTATCTGGCTATAGTATATATAGAGAGAGAATAAGGGAGTAATGATCAGGTTTTCTCCTTTGCAAGGAGGGCATGTTTTCTAACCCCATGCTTGTGCCGTCATAAATTGCATCCCCAGACATGAGTCATGATCTTAAGCCTTTATTTAGACCTTGTTTGAGCAGGATCCCTGGAGGTGGAGCAAAGAGAAGTCACGGTATCTGTAAGGAACCCCAGTTAACCTACTACGGGGCAAGAAAGGGGACACTTGTGGCCAAAATTAGGCTTCTGAAGTGCCCAGAGAAACATCCACTATTTGGTATAGTACTCTGAGCATTAATTATGCTCCCTGGCTTCTTTCACACAGTTTCAGATGGTCTGTTGAAGCCTCTCCTGGCTCTAGGCTGAATATCTAGAGTAAAAGAATTATTTCAATAAGTAGAAGGAAAATGGATAGGGAAAAGCTGCTTTCATCTATGGGCTTCTAGAATGGAAAGACAGTGATGTTAGGAGAAGACTGACTTTCAGGAGAGCCTTTTATGATTTGCATCACGACTGTGTGATAATGGGAATACAGAAAGATACTTCAGACCATTAGGGCTCCTTTTCATAAACATAGCTGTGTTTTCTTATTTATGCCTCTTGACTGTAACCTCCTTGAGTACATGGGAAGATCATATTTATCTTTGTGCCCCCAGTGCCTCGCACAAGCCCAGCACATCCAGGTGCCCAGCGGGTCTTCAGTGAACAAATTCGAGGGTACCCACAATCCAGGTTGTTACCGAGCCACACTGGCTCAATTCATATAATTAGTTTGGCTCTCTAAAAAGCACCAAGTGAAAAGATAATTTCTCTTTTGTGCTATTAGTTGTCTGCTCTGCTATCTATAACCTGGGAGCATTTAAATATAAAAAGAGTGGTTGAGTTCTTTAAGCCAAGGCCTCAGAATGTTCCTCTCCTTGCTTGAATTCCCTCTGCTTTGGGATAATATTGAATTTTTATTTTCTGAATATTTTCCCCCCAACAGGGGAGTAGTCATTAAAAATATATATCATGCAGTTCTTTGCTGGCAGCTAAAAGCTGGTATTTGATGATCTCCGTAGGTATCACAGGGCTCTGATGACAAGGAAAGCCACAGAACCAGGGCCAACTTACCGTGAGACACAGTAGACACAGTGCCAAGGGCCCACAAGGCCTCTGAAAAAGTTTGAATTTCTTTTAAAATCAGAAGAAAAAAATGAACTTTTAGGGGCAAAAGTTATATTTGTCTTTATATCGATGCAGTTGTAAAATATAATTTTTAATATTATCTGAAGGAACAAGGAGCCTACAAAGACAGATGCACCTGGGGCTCATGAAAGTCACGATATAGCTCTGCACAGAACTGGTCCCTTGGGAGAGCCACACATAAACACAGCAGGACGGGTGGCAGCGTGGGGGTGGTGACTCGTGCTCGATACGCAGAGTGGAGTGAGCTCTCTTTTCTCTCCCTCTCAGTTCACAGGTATGACCCGGCAGGATGCTTTTCTAGCCCTGACTCAGAAAGCCCGGGAGAAGAGAGTGGGTGGAGATGTGACTAGTGATAAACTGAAAGACTGGCTGATCTCACGGCAGCGGTACTGGGGCACACCGGTCCCCATTGTCCACTGCCCAGCCTGTGGTCCCACGCCTGTGCCCCTGGAGGACTTGCCCGTGACCTTGCCCAACATCGCGTCTTTCACTGGCAAGGGAGGCTCCCCACTGGCCATGGCTTCAGAGTGGGTGAACTGTTCCTGCCCGAGGTAAGGAGCCAAGTCCCTGCAGTGGTGACTGTGCCTGTGACCCCATACCCGCTAGGGCTTCAGACACCCTCCTCCCTCCTGGTGCTCCTCTGCTCCCTTTTTCACTGACTTCCATGAGGCTAGAAAGAACACTGAGTCTTTGGGGCCCTTTAAGAGAAGGGTCTGGAGTCTGTGGCCCTGCCTCTGCACCAGGCATCCTCCCTTCTCTGAGCTGTTGGAAGCAGCAGTGTCAGCTTAGATCTATCCCAGAAACATCTGATCCAACTGATGGAAAAGCTGTAAATTTTCCGCACAGCTTTGTAAAAAACCACATTCCTCCATTTTGATATTCCAAAGAGCCGCGTGGAAAGGAATGAAATGCTCTCTTCTCCGCCTTGCAGTTTTCCAATATAGTGACTCTAACAACAGTGGAGATTTTAGCACGAGAGAGCAAGTGTGCTCAGGGGCTTCATTCCTTCATATGCTGAAGCACCGTGGTTCCTTCCTCCTCATTTTAGAAGTGGGATTATGTTTTTCTGTCAGTTCACTGGCATGTCTCAAGTGTGCTTTTCAATGACGCCATATCAGCTAATTAAAAAATAGCAGATACCAAGTTCCAGTATTTTCCTTCTTCTGTGGAGAAGCCATTTTTCTCTGCCTTACAGATCACGATAAGGATATTTTAAAATAATTTTGTATCCTGCCAGCATAGAGCTGAGTTACTAGGTTGACAATCAAGTAGCCATATAGTATAATAGGGAGTCTTGAGCTGGGAGTCAGATCAGTGATGGATTCAAGTCCTGGCTCTGCCTCTTAACTATCTAGCCAGCCGTGAGAAAGTCATTTACCTCCTCTGAGCTTGAAATCCCTTATCAGGAACTAAAATGGCCCCATTGAAGGGCTGTTCAGAAGACTACAGTTAACACATGTAATCCTGCGCAGTGATACCTATTAGGTGTTCAATAAATGGAAACTTTACGGCCATCTAGCCAGGGACTTGCCAGCCATCCTCCCAGGTCCTCACTGAGGCAGTTTTGAAATTCAAGATGGACCTTGGAGGCAGGTATACAGGAAGGCCCAGGCCGCTTTAGGGTAGAAATGCTGGCTCCAGGAGGAAAATAGCACACCCTCTTTGTTGAAGCACTGACAGAGGGCTTCGCTACCAGAGATGCTGGCGGCCTCCATACAGCACAGCAGTTGTGGCCTTGTTGATGAGGATAAGGTTTCCCGCCTTGTCTGCAGAGTGACTGGAGGGCAGAACTTAGGCCTTGGTGTTGGGCAAGGCTCCCTGGGTGACCTTAATGAGCATCCAAGGCTGAGACAGCCACTGAGCCAGTGTGGCCGAGCGAGGCAGCCCAGTGTACAGACTACAGGCACCAGAGCCCAGCAGATGTGGATTCCCTGCTCTTGAACTACAAGACCTTGGACAGGTTTCTTAACCTCTCTGAATCCTAGTTACTCATCTGCAAAATGGGGATATGAGTAGTATTGGTCTCATAATCCCCAGGGATAATGGTGATTAAATGAGATAATACTTTTGAAGTACTCAGCTCAGTTCTTACTACCCAGTATTATTATCATTACTATTGGAGCGAATCCCGATAACGTTACTACCATTATCTGTCAGTTCTATTCCTCCTGCTTGTCACATAGCATCTTCCTTATCACCTAGTTTCTAGTATTAGCAATAAAAACGTGTTGCCTTCAAGTTCAACAGGACCATTAAAAAGGAAATCGGCATGGCAAATGTGAGCCAGCTGTTACTCCTTTTATAAATTGAGCCCAGTATTTTCTCCCTCACTTGGACCTCACTTGCACAAGGTAAGTGAGGAAGAAGAAGTAATCTTTATTTTCTAATTATTTCCCAAAATAGTATCTGCGTTCTGGTTGATTGCTCTCCAAATAAAAAGACCGGGCTTTAATTTAGAGATGCACCGTTGAGATGAGCTTCTTAGAGCGGCTCTGGGTGGTGGGAAGCTGGATTCCCTGAGGGCTCTCTCTATAAAGCTTCTACTCTTAGAGACCACCACTGTTCCCATTGGGAGGTCCCCTGACTAAATGCAGGGGGTCCCAAAGCCCTGCCAGATCTAGGGCTCCCATGCTCTTTGCTCAGCCACTGCATTTAATCAGCTGATGAGGGAGGTGGGGGAGTAGGTTGGGGACTGGCTGTTTCTTGGGTAATATTTGTAAAGCTGGTATGAACTACTTCACAAATGGAAGATATAAATGTAACCCTTTATTTTTAAATTAAAAATACACTCAAGCCCATGCATGCTAAATTAGCAGATTTATCAGTTCCTCTTGGGACTCCTCATCCCTTCTCCCCAAATTCTCCAAGAACCCCTGAGGACTTACACTGCCCAAGGTGTGATATTTGGAGGGGCGATGAGTCTCACATCCATGCCTCAGAAGGGAGAGCCTGCTATGGCTTCCTGCTACCCCAGAAGGCCCTGTTGATAGCTGGCCCTATCCATCAGACAGAAGGTACTGATTCTCTGCTGATCCAGGCCTTGAGGAGTCTACAAGGGGGCCAAGCCCCGTCCTGTGTTAGGCTTGACTAAGGGCACTTTCTTTCGAGTTCCTAGGTAGTGTGGCTTTTGGCACATGGTTCTTTCAGTCCCACAGGCCCGCAACTCTAGGAATGTTCTTAAGAATGAGTGTATCAGCTGAGTGCGGTGGCTCACACCTATAATCCCAGCACTTTGGGAGGCTGAGGTGGGCAGATCACTTGAGGTCAGGAGTTCAAGACTAGTCTGGCCAACATGGTGAAACCCCGTCTGTACTAAAAATACAAAAATTAGCTAGGCATGATGGCATGTAATCCCAGTTACTCGGGAGCCTGAGGCAGGAGAATTGCCTGAGCCCAGGAGGCAAAGTTTGAAGTGAGCCGAGATCAAGCCACAGCACTCTAGCCCAGGTGACAGAACGAGACTGTGTCTCAAAAAAAAAAGAACAATAGTAATACTTAGGCCCTTGTGAGACCTTGGTCCTTCTGGACATGTCCATCCCTAGGTACATCAAGAATCTCACTTTATTTTCTGTCTTAAACACCAGGGCTTTCTTCACCCTTCCATAAAGAGCCTACCTTTAGGCAGTGGTCTGGTAGTAGATACATAATAACTAGCTTTGAAGGGGGGTCCCGATGTCTAGCATTTACCAATTTCTGTGATGTACATACTCCCATTAGGGCCAGTGTCACGCTACCAACTTGCCATCTTTTGTCAGGATGTTATGAAGAGATGGCAACAATTGATTTTCACAGGGTGGCATGAGCTGGCTCCAGTAACCATTGCCTTTGGGGCTTCCAAGGTGGTTTGTCTTCCTCAGGTCATCCTGGTAGATTTCTGTACCTGTCACCCTAGAACAGAAGTAGAAAAAAAAATCCAAGTTTATTTTCCACACATCTCCCTATATTTGGTTCTCATTTCTCTTCATGCATTGATTGGCTTCACAAGCATCACACTGTAGGCATTGGCAGAGGCAATCTTGACATGCCCAAACAGAAGTTAATGCACAAAAGAGATACCTCATCCTGTTTTGTCCTTTTGGGTGGTGAAGATTTCTACCAGATTAAATTCAGAGAAGTGGAGAATAAGGCTTGTAACTGTTGAAAATTGAAACTTTTTATTTTGTAAATTTCTTTAAAACATCATGTACTGTACAATATAAAAAGAGAATTTTCCCTGAATTGTCTTTTCATATGTGGCTTTATTCTTACGACATTTTAAATTCATACTTATTGTCATAGATCTCTCAAAAGCTGGTGGAAAACCGCATTAAAATTTAAAAAGAAACCAATTGATGAACTTCATTTCTTTCTTAGGTGCAAGGGAGCAGCCAAGAGAGAGACAGATACGATGGATACCTTTGTTGATTCTGCTTGGTACTACTTCAGATACACTGACCCTCACAATCCGCACAGGTAAAAGCGTCCCTGCTGACGTCCTTCAGCATGTGTCAGTGTGGCTCCTCCCAGAAGCAAAGACCAAGATGGAATTAGACGTGCAAGAGATTTCTTGGGGGACATCCTGTGCAGATGAAAGGGGAGAAGAGAGGAGTGGGCAGAGAGGGCTCTTAGACCACGATGGAGCTGACAGGTGTGAAAGGAAAAGAGAAAGGAAGGAGGATCGGGTGGAGGAGCCACAGCCCACAGCGTAACTCTGAGAAAGCCTCGACCTGGCCAGTGGGAAGCCCCAGGCAAAGCTTGTCCATTAGAGTCCCCAGTCAGGCTAAAATGGCTCTGGTCCAGCCCCTTCCTCTACTCTCCTGGGAGCATCCTGGGAGAGCAGCATGGGCTGGCAGGAACACACCAGAGAGGGTCCACAGGTGCAGCAGCTGGAAGCTGTCAGCCAACTGTGCTTCTCGGAACAGGCTCTCTTAAAGAGAGTGTGCTACATTATTAAGTTAGATTATTCACAGCCAAGTAAATCCCAAGTACAACACAAATACACAACAGAAAAAGGAAGACAGTGCCATTGTAATACCCTCCTTGCGGTGAACGCCATTTGTATGATTGTAAAGATGTAATGTTATTTATTTAACTGAAAAGAATGATGTGACTCTACAGGAAAGGTAGCAGGTGGGGAGGGTGAGAGAGCTAAGAAGCTTAACCTCTGACCACATAGTCAGTAGATCATTTCCTAAATTGATAAATCAATAAAGAGTATGAACATTTTTTTTTTTTCAATAATTGCCAGGAGAAACAACCAAACGAATTAAAAGTGGCTAAAAGACAGGCCTAGGTGAGGAAAGAATTGGGGCTGGGGACCGCTGTTACCTTTCAGTACCATTTGATTTTTCAGCTGTATTCATGTGTTTCTTTGAACCAAACAACAACAACAACAACAACAACAACAAGAAACAGATTAAGGGAAAGAAAGCAGTAGGTAGCCTGGTAAAGAGAGAATGAGAGCTGAAAAAACCTATTCCAGAGCCCAGGAAAAAACAGAGCATTGTGCTTGAAAGGGCCTTGCCTGATGGCCCATGTCCATGGCAGAAATACTCTGGAAACCTGTTACCTTCGTATAAAATATTACCCCATTCGTGGTTCTAAAATAATATATTTCTAGTGAGACAGGTACTCCTGCCCTCATCCTGCTGGAGTTTCAACCTGCAGTATTGTGATTCTGTAATTTGAGTTCATTTCAGAAATGAGGAGGATCCTGGTCGGGCGCAGTGGCTCACGCCTGTAATCCCAACATTTTGGGAGGCCGAGGCAGGTGGATCACCTGAGGTCAGGAGTTGGAGACCAGCCTGGCTAACATTACAAAACCCCATCTCTACCAAAAATACAAAAATTAGCTGGGCATGGTGGCACATGCCTGTAATCCCAGCTATTCAAGAGGCTGAGACAGGAGAATCGCTAGAACCCAGGAGACGGAGGTTGCCGTGAGCTGAGATCATGCCGCTGCACTCCAGCCTGGCAACAGAGCGAGACTTCCTCTCTAAAGAAAGAAGGAGAGAGAGTGAGAATGAGAGAGAGAGAGAAATTAGGGGAGTCCTAAGTGAAAGATACCCTGCTAAGGCAGGAAGGATGCAAGGTGATGACTGTGGCTGGGAACCACCAGCATGGCATTCTCTGGCCCACAGAGGGGCTCCCCTTAGGGCCTTCCCTCTATAAGGGGCCATTGGTGCATTTCATGTAGTAACAACTAACTGGCTTAGAATGCAGGTGGAGTCAGGCTCTTTACCTTCTCAGAGTGCTTCAAAGGAAAGCCTTCACACAGATGAGAGAGACTCCAAGTTACTGTGGTGGGAGAGAGATCCTGAGGCTGTCACAGCCCCCACTTTGTGAATAGCAGTGAGCACTTCATTTCCCTCGTGACACGCTGTGGTTAGCTTCAGCCCCGGTGCGAGTTCTTCCTAGGGTGGCTTCCTGAGTGGATCATAAATCCGAGCTGTAGCTACTTTCAACATTTCACTCCTTAATTTATCCCAAACTTGTTTTCCGGCCAAATACCATCCTTCACTTCCCTTTCTCTTCTGTTGCCTGGATTGGCAGTTGAATTTCTTTAGGGAACTATTTTTCACAAAGAAAAAAAGTGTTTTTTAAAAATATTATCAGAATTCTGGTGCAGTGACTGGAGAACACCAAAGTACGTTAAGATGCAAATATGTGGTGGTGGCCAGGCTCTTTTATCTAACCTCAGAGCTGAAGCCAGCCAAGGCCATCCTGGGGAAAAAAGTGGCTTGAGGTGTCGGGGAGCCAATTCACAAATATTTGAAGTCCTCCAAAAGCAAAGGTTTACTTGATTGACTGACCTCGTTACCTTGGCAACACAGAGGTCTGTCGCCAGCCAGTGCTGCCCCCTCCCGCTAAGGGTCCCAGCCAGAAAATGGAAATGTTATTTCCTTTTTTCACCAGTGTCCATTAGGACCTGAGAATATGAGAAAGCCTTTCCATTAGTATCTGTTGGCCAAAAAGTATCTGTTAGGTGAGAGAGAGTTGACCGGGCTATTTTATGACAATTCACCCTAAATATTCTGCATTGCATTCAGTAAGCCATATACAGGCTCTTGCTGACTATATTTTCAGGCTACTTTAAAAAAACAAAATCAAATTTCTGTTTTGAAATAAAGATTTATGGCTAGGGCACAGTGGCTCATACCTGTAATCCCATAACTTTGGGAGGTTGAGGCAGGAGGATCATTTGAGGCCAGGAGTGCGAGACCAACCTAGGCTGAACACAGCAAGACCTCGTCTCCACAAAAAAATTGTTCTTAAAAAATTAACTGATGGCCCAGTGCTGTGGCTCATGCCTGTAGTCCCAGCACTTTGGGAAGCTGAGGCAGGCAGATCACCTGAGGTCAGGAGTTGGAGACCAGCCTGGCCAACATGGTAAAACCCCATCTCTACTGAAAATACAAAAATTAGCCAGGCGTGTTGGTGGGCACCTGTAATCCCAACCACTCGGGAGGCCGAGGCACAAGAATAGCTTGAACCCTGGAGGCAGAGGTTGCAGTGAGCCAAGATCACACCGCTGCACCCCAGCCTGGGTGACAGAGCGACACTCCATCTCCAAAAAATAATAATAATAAAACCAGAAAAGAAAAAATTAGCTAGGCATAGTGATGTCTGTCTGTAGTCCTAGATACTTGGGAGGGTGAGGGTAGAGGATCACTTGAGCCCAGGAGTTGGAGGCTGCAGTGAACTATGATTGTGGCACTACACTCCAGCCTGGGTGACCGAGTAAGACCCTATCTTTAAAAAAGAAAAAAAAAATGTTTTTTTATGTGAAGATAAATTAATAAATAAACATTTAGTATCTGCATGCTAATCTACATTGTAAATACCACATTGCCCTCTATTGGTAGGAACTCCAAAATCTCAATTGTCTAATCATGATAAAAATTAAAGTGAATCTAGATATTCAAGTGTGCATTATAGCAAGAAGTCTTTTTTTTACTGTATGTTTTCCTCTTGTCCTCATTTTCTATGCAAACTGCATTTGTTGAAATATGTCAGTAGTATCTTCTGTAACCTTTTTATAATTTTATAAAGTAACAGTTCTGAGTTTTTTTGTTATATAGTTTTCTCATATATATTTATATATTATATATTTATATATAATTATATATTATCGATATCATATATATATATATATATATTTTTTTTTTTTTTTTGAGACAAGAGTCTCGCTCTGTCACCCAGGCTGGAGTGCAATGGCATGATCTTGGCTCACTGCAACCTCTGCCTCCCAGGTTCAAGCTATTCTTCTGCCTCAGCCTCTCGAGTAGTTGGGATTATAGGCATCCACCACCATGCCCAGCTAATTTTTGTATTTTTAATAGAGATGGGGTTTTGCCATGTTGGTCAGGATGGTCTCAAACTCCTGCCCTCAGGTGATCTGCCCACCTCGGGATCCCAAAGTGCTGGGATTACAGGCATGAGCCACTGTGCCCAGCCTTCTCTTATGTTTTAAAAAGAAAGTCATTGTTATTCCCTGATACAGTTCATTTCGTGGTATATGGGTATTATAGTAGGTCTGTTTATTTTACTCAGTTGTGACAAAGTAGGTTTTAAAAAATGCCCATATCTCTTTTTTACAGCCCTTTTAACACAGCATTGGCTGATTACTGGATGCCTGTGGATTTGTACATTGGAGGGAAAGAACATGCTGTCATGCACTTGTTCTATGCAAGATTCTTTAGCCATTTTTGCCATGATCAAAAAATGGTTAAACATAGGTAAGCATTTGTATTGCTTAGCAAAAGAATTCAGTTCCATGAATAGCAACTTTAAGCAGGTATCAGTTCTTCTGAAGCAAGGTAAATGTATGTAGTAGAAGAATACTTTTTTCAAGTGTGCTTTAGAAGTCATTGTCAGCCTTAACTGTTTGAGGTCCATTTATGTTGCTTAATCAGTTCTGGCATGTGATGCTGTTTGCTTGTATAGAACCTAGCCTTCAGTACTTCTCTGTTTAACTGAGTGAGGTAATTAAGAGTTGTACCTGTGAGGCAGAGAGGAGTGGCCCATAACGTTTTATAGCATCTTGTGTGCGGTCATGCTTGTCACCCGGTGCTTCTGTGTCAGCTCTGTTCCTAAGCTTGGCTGAATCCCACCTTGATGCATCCCTCTGAAAATGTACAGAGTGGATTTGAAATAGAGAATCACATTGTAAAAACATCAGTAAATTCTTTTCCTGTTGGCCTATTATAACCCTTTTCTCATAATGTTCAGAAAAATGTATGTGTATTTTTTCCCATAAAATGTATCATATATAAAAATATTTAGTGTGTTATACAATTCATTAAATACATTAAATATGTTAATTTTTATATATGAACATACATGTCCCACTCCTCAGTTTAAGAAATAGAGAATTACAGGTACCTTAGAAGAGGTGCCCCACTTCCATTGTCTGTCCCTCTTTAACGCCCACCATCTCGCCCCTAGCTAATACCAATCCCGAATTTTTAAATTTTTAACTCCTCACTTTCTTGCTTTTCTTTATAAATGTATCATTTCCGCATATATTTTTAAACTATAAATTATCTGGTTTTCCTGTGTTTGAACTTTCCGTAGGTAGAATTATATTTCAGGTATTCTGTCTTGCTTTCCTCACTCAGCAGTTTTTTTAGATTCAGCAGTGTTGATGGATGAAGTTATATTTCACTCCTGTTTCGCTGCTGCATGATACTGCATTACATGGAATGAAACTTCCAGTACAGACTTCAGTCTGTGTATCATATCACCATTAATAGTGGTTGGACTGTTTTGTGCAATTGTGAACAAAACTGCTATGAACCTTCTTGCACATGGTTCCTGACGTATGTGTCACCATTTCTTTAAAATGTGTACCTAAGGGTAGAATTGCTTGATTGTAGAATACACATATGTTCAGCTGTCTTGAGAAACGCCACACTGTTTTCCGTAAGCCTATACTCCCACTAGTAGAAATGAGCGTTCCCATCACTCAACATCTTCATCAACATTTTGTACTATCCAACTTTGAAATTTCACCAAACCAGTGGGTATATAATGGTTCATGTTGTGAGTTAAATTTGAATTTCAAGACACTGTTTTAAAGGTTTTTTTTAATTTTTGCAGGTACATAGTAGGTATATATTTACGGGATACATGAGGTATTTTGGTACAGACTTCCAATGGATAGTAATCAAATCATGGAAAGTTGGGTATGCATCCCTTCAAGCATTTATCCTTTATGTTATAAGCAATCCAATTACATTCTTTTAGTTATTTTTAAATGTTTACGTTATTATTGACTATAGTTGATTTCTTAATGAAGTTTATCATGTTTCATAGGATTATGAATCTCTGTGATTAAATCTGTTTGTGTCCTATGCTTTTATTTTTTCTAGATTGTTTATCTTTTCTTGATTTGTAAGGGGTTCCTTAAACATTCTTGATACTACTCCTTTTTCAGCTATATGTATTCCAAGTGGTTTTTTTCTAGTTCTTGGCGTGTCTTGTTTTTATGGTCTCTTTTGATGTACAGAAACTCTTAATTTAATGTAGTAAAACTTTAATGATCTTTCCTTTACTACTGCTATTGCTTTTGGTGTCTCAGTACTGTTAATGAAACAGTCCCTCCTTTTCCCCTCTGATCTGTAGTGCCCTCTCCATCATAAATCAAGTTGTCGGCCAGGCACGGTGGCTCATGCCTGTAATCCCAGCACTTTGGGAGGCTGAGGCGGGCAGATCACCTGAGGTCAGGAGTTCGAGATCAGCCTGACCAACATGGAGGAACTCCGTCTCTACTAAAAACACAAAATTAACCGGGCATGGTGACACATGCCTGTAATCCCAGTTACTCGGGAGGCTGAGGCAGGAGAATTGCTTGAACCAGGGAGGCGGAGGTTGCAGTGAGCCAAGATTGTGCCATTGCACTCCAGCCTGGGCGACAGAGCGAGACTCCATCTCAAAAAAAAAAAAAAAATCAAGTTGTCATATATTCAAGGGCCTATTAATAGGATCTTTAGTCTGTCTATTGGTCTGTTTGCTTTTAGCTGTGCTGGTTATTTACTTCCTTTGTTACTTTAATTTTCCAAGTCTTGACGTCCAATAAGGGAAGCCCTCCTACTTTGTTCTTTTTCTGCAAGAGAATCTTGGCTATGATTAGACCTTCATTCTTTTATGTAAAGTTTAGATTGAGCCTGTCAAATTCCACAAAAGTATCTACTGGGAGTTTAATCAGAATTACATTGAAAGTATATATTTAACAGTGTCTTCCTTCACTCTTCCTTCTTGGATTTCTGACCTTAACATCTGAAATCATTTACCTTGTATCTAAAATATATTCTTTAGAATGTATTTTCTTTAGTGAAGGTTCATCTATTGGGGGGGTTTTGTTTGTTTTTGTGTGTGTGTGAGACAGGATTTCACTCCTGTCGCCCCGTGGTGTGACCTCCGCTCACTGCAACCTCTACCTCATGGGCTCAAGTGATCCTTCTGCCTTAGCCTCCCAAGACTGGGAGGACAGGCATGTGGCACCGTGCCCAGCTAATTTTTTGTAGAGACAGGGTTTAGCCAGGTTGCCCAGGTTGCCTAGGTTGCCTTGGCCTCCCAAAGTGCTGGTATTAGAGGTGTGAACCACCACACCAGCTTATTAGATCTTATTTGTCTGAAAATATATTTATTTCAAGCTTATTATTTTAAACCTCATTTTAACAAGATAGTTTCATATAGTATAGAATTCTAAGTTGACAGTTTGCTCTCAGTACTTTTTCTGGCTTTTGTTGTGGCTGTTGAGATGTCAACAGTAGCTATAGGTTGGTATGTCATTCCTTATTAGATGATCCATCTTTTCTCTGTTTGCTATTAATGTATTTTCTTTGTCCTTCGTTTTTTGAAATGTATCTACTATATGTAAGTATGGATTTCTTTTTATTTATTCTGCCTAGGATTTTGGCTTCTTAAATCAGTAGGATGGGTTCTGAACATTCTCTATCATTTTAGAATATTATCTCTTTTTCATCCCATTCTCCCTATTTTCTTCTTTTGTAACTTTGATTAGGTGTATTTAGACCACCTGAGTCTATGTTCCATGTCTTTTTATTTGTCCTTTCACATTTTTTCTGTTTCCCCAGGCTGAATTTTGAGTGATTTTTTTTGTTTGTTTGTTTGAGAATGACTTCCACTCTTGTTGCCCAGGCTGGAGTGCAGTGGCGCCATCTCGGCTCCCTGCAACCTCCACCTCCCAGGTTCAAGCAATTCTCTTGCCTCAGCCTTCCAAGTACTAGGATTACAAGCATGCACCATCATGCCTGGTTAATTTTGTATTTTTAGTAGAGATGGGGTTCCACCATGTTGGTCAGGCTGGTCTCAAACTCCTGACCTCGGGTGATCCGCCTGCCTCGGCCTCCCAAAGTGCTGGGATTGCTGGCATGAGCCACCACACCCCGCCAGTTTCTTTATATCTATCTTCCAGTTTCTAATTGTCTCATCGTCTCTGAGCTGCTGATTAACCCATTCTTTGAGTTTTTAATTTTAATTATTCTTCATATCTAGAACTTCTTGGTTTTTAAATTTTCCTTTATTGTTTTTATAGTGTTTTCTTGCTATATTTCAAGCCCTTATTTTCTAAAATTGATTAGACATAACTATTTTGTATTATCTGACTGACAGTTGTATATCTAATATCATTATGGGTCTGATTTAGTCGTTTCTCGTTCTGTAGTTCTCACTCATGATGCCTAGTTCTTTGGGCGATGGAGTAGGCGGTGTTTTAACTGACCTTATATTTCTGGAACCTGTTTTTCTAGGAACTCTTTGTAGCCTGTCTGCTAGAGGTGATTTTGTGTTAGTTTCTCCCTGTTGCCTGGAGATGCTACCAATCCAAGACCACTTTAAACTGAATTTTCTGCTTGAGGTTTTTAGGACTGTATAGGTAATATGAAGACAGTCCCAAACCCACATGACAGTCAACTTCTGTTTACAGATTCTTAGGAGAAATACCGTGGTCAAGATAGGCGAGTCACCTTGTTTGTCTCTTCTAACCGCAGGTTTATTTCTAGTTCATTGGTGATTTCTAGTTCATTGACGATTCCCGTCTTGTTTGAGGGCTACTTCTAGACTCCCAGGATTGTTTAGGCTTTAGGTTTTGTGTCGCATCTTTTGTGTATCACGCCATTCACAAACATTTATGATCACAGGGGTTCCGTAGGTGCCCCGGGGTGGACGCTGGCTTCAGGAACTGTGTTTTCCTAAGTTGGGTTTGGTTTGGTTTTGCCAGCTCAATATATTTTATATTCCAACTGACGTTTTCACTTGTTTTCCATCAGGACAATAATTCAGCCTCTCTTATCTGCTGTATTACCAGAAGTAGAATTCCTGGATTTTTTTTTTTTTCAGTTGTTATTATGTTGTTTTTCTGTTTGTTTAATACAACATCCTTTAGAATATTTTTTATTATAGAGAAGAGGGGAAATATCTGATTATTTCCCTATCCAGATAACCCATGTTGACAATTAAAAAAAGCTAATACATGTCTAAAACATTTTTTTTTTTTTTGAGACGGAGTCTTGCTCTGTTGCCAGGCTAGAGTGCAGTGGCGCAATCTCAGCTCACTGCAACCTCCGCCTCCTGGGTTCAAGCGATTCTTCCGCCTCAGCCTCGCAAGTAGCTGGGATTACAGGCACGCACCACCATGCCCAGCTAATTTTTTATATTTTTAGTAGAAATGGGGTTTCACCATGTTGGCCAGGATGGTCTCAATCTCTTGACCTCGTGATCCACCCACCTCGGACTCCCAAAGTGCTGGGATTACAGGCGTGAGCTACCGCGCCTGGCCATAAAACATTTTTTAACTACACAGAAAGTGAGCATTCTTGTCTCCCTCCCTGCACACCACTCTTTAGTCCTTTCCTCAACTTTTAGATTTCTTTTTATTTCTTCTAGGAAAATACTTTGCCTGTATCCACATGTGTTTTTATTGATATGCTCATTTTAAATGTTGCTTATATTGCATATATGTCCTTTGCTTCTTTGTATATCTTGGTGGTCTTCCCATATCACCACAAACAAATATCACATTCTTTTTAATGTAGGCATAGTATTCTGTCATATGAATATACCATAATTTATTTAAGTGGTCACCTATTTTTTTCCAATTACTATTTTTTTTTTTAAGTCCAGTAACCCTCTTTATTGATATGCTTAGCAAATAATTGGGAGCATATCTGTAGGGTCAAATCCTAACACTGGGAATTATGGGTTAAAAATCATGTGTCTTTAAAATTTTGATAGATAGAAAAATATATTACTTTTTTTTTGTTTGTTTTGTTTTTTGAGACGGAGTTTCACTCTTGTCGTCCAGGCTGGAGTGCAGTGGCGCAATCTTGGCTCACCGCAACCTCCACCTCCTGGGTTTAAGCGATTCTCTTGCCTCAGCCTCCCAAGTAGCTGGGAGTACAGGAATGAACCACCATGCCTGGCTAATTTTGTATTTTTAGTAGAGACAGGGTTTCTCCATGTTGGTCAGACTGGTCTGGAACTCCTGACCTCAGGTGATCTGCCCACCTCTGCCTCCCAAAGTGCTGGGATTACAGGCGTGAGCCACCGCACCTGGCCGAAAAATATATTACTTTTAAAACTTCCGTAATGCAGACAGAAACCCAGTTTCATTAAAATGAAGCACATTAAAAGCTCCTTCCTTTCACCCAACCCTTGGACCAGGTGGCTGACTCTGCACATGCATGCATGGATTAAAAGAAGTCTACTGTACAGAAAATTTAATGTAGGGTCTAAATTAAATGCTTAAAATAATTTTATTCTCATCAGTCCCAGAGAGCTTCATGTGTAAAAATAAACTAATCTGCATCAGAAGGACACTAGAAATATTAACAGCATTACTCCTCACGTAAATACATTTGTTAATATGTTTATACTTTAGGTTCTAGAATTTACCAGTTCTGCTTTGCATTTCTTATGTCTGGAAACTAATTTACCTAACTAAAAATTGTACTTGATGATGGGAAATTGTGTCCTGTTACTGTCATGCTCTCATGGATATTACACATTTGTAGTGATTTTTTTTTTTTTAAGAAATTGAGTTTAGGCTGGGTGCAGTGTCTCATGCCTGTAATCCCAGCACTTTGGGAAGCCAAGGCAGGTAGATTGCTTGAGGTCAGGAGTTTGAGACCAGCCTGGCCAACATGGTAAAACCCCATCTCTACTAAAAATACAAAAATTAGCTGAGCATGGTGGTGTGTGCCTGTGGTCCCAACTACTAGGGTGGCTGAGGCATGAGACTTGCTTGAACCTGGGAGCAGAGGCTGCAGTGAGCCGAAATCGCACCACTGCACTCCAGCCAGGGTGACAGGTGAGACTCTGTCTAAAAATAAAAAAAAAGAAAAGAAAAAAATTGATTTTAATCCCTTGAAACAAACAGATAAAAGTTTATGTTCTTCAAAGGAAATGTTCTCCAGTACGTGCAGTTGCGCACACGTATGTTCTTAGCTACTCCAGAAGCTGAGATTGAGGCTGAGGTGGGAGGATTACTTGAGCCCAGGAGTTTGATTCCTGCCTGGGCAACATAACAATACCCTGTTTCTAAAAAAAAAAAATAAAACAAACAAACAAAAAAGGAAATGTCTTCCGTGGGCTAGGGAGAACTGCTTAGGACTTAAGTTTAAAGATCAAACACAACTTGAGAAACATCCCAGGCCGGGCGTGGTGGTTCACGCCTGTAATCCCAGTACTTTGGGAGACCAAGGTGGAAGGATCACTTGAGGCCAGGAGCTTGGGACCAGCCTAGGCAACATAGTAGACCCCATCTATAAAAACAAAATTTTTAGTAAGCCAGGTATGGTCGTGCATACTTATAGTCCCAGCTACTTGGGAGTCTGAAGCAGCAGAATTACTTGAGTTCAGGAGTTCGAGGTTGCAGTGAGCCATGATTGCCACTGCACTCCAGCCTACACAATAAAGTAAGATGCTGTCTCTCAAAAAAGGGGTGGGGGGAATATCTCCTTCTTGTGTAGGTCTGGAAACAGACCATATGTAAGTGATGTCTAGTTCCTTAATAGTAGAACATATTTCTGCCAGTTTCTGAAAAATTTTTTATAGAAGTAATCAATAAATTATTCAATGGCCAAGTACCTTAAGGTATTAAGACAGGGTCTAGCTATTTTTATGACTTCTTTACAGTGGTTTAAGACTGTATTCAAGGAGGAAAAAAGGTTTGCAGTATTCTGATATAATTTTAAAATGCAGTTTCAAGTAAGACTTTGTTTTTACTCAAATGCGTTGCCAATTTGCAGAGCCTCCAGGTAGCACCTGGATTTTGCTTTACCATCCACATTAAGGAACAGCTGTATGGTGTAAATTGAATTAGACCTATGCAGTTTGTGTTTTTAAATGCTGTTAAATATTCCGTTCCATGCTTCCCTCTTGCAAAAGAGACTTATTTTAAGTACTGAGAAGGCTGACCTTTGAGAAAGGTACAGAAAGTCATCTTAACTCTTTCTCAGCGCTGCTGTCAGCATTACTCTTGTTGGAGTACATCAGGGCAGTGACAGCGTCTGAAAACTCTCCCGGAGCATTACCTCTTTCTTAGAGGTGTTTTGGTAAACCAGTCAGCCACACATGAAATGAAAATCACCGGCTTTCTGTGATGAGTGATTTGGAATTCTACAGTCAGAATTTTTGAAAGTCTCCAAACAACTTTAACAAGCTGGGCCGGGAGAGAAAATTGAGACCTGTCAACCACATGTGTATTTCTGAAATCCGTATACATCAGAATTTCCTAGTCTATTTCTGTATTCCCTTTGGTTAGCATTGCCATTTCAGGAGGCTATTTGAGACAACATTACAGCTATTTCACTTTAGCTTTGCATTTCTGAGCCCCTCAACCCTTGCCTCAGGCAGCAGCTCTGGAACGGGAGTCCAGAGACCTCTGTTCCATGTTCAGTGGTGCCCCTAATTAGCTGTGTGGACAAGAGGCAGAACTCCTTTGGGTCTCTGTAGCCTCACATGTCAGGAACTCAGTTATCTCTGAGCACCCTTTCACTCTGATTCTAATTTATTTAAATATAGACAGCAAAGGTTTATGTCTATCTAATCATCTTTCCTGTTTTCTCAGAATCATGAAGATTTTTTTTCGTCACCTGCACATTTAGTTTCACCATTCCTAAGAGGCTGGCCTCCAAGTTGGGTGTGCCACCACACAGGACAGCAGGTGCCTTAGTTGTGTGGTCTGAAATACCAGGTTAATGATTAGCCAGGAATTAATGTAAGCAGGAAATCCACAAACGAAGATATCTACATGATTAATAAACAGTTTATCATACTATAAAATAATCAATAAACATCATACTATAAAATGTTCCCTGCCCAACATGATGGCTCACGCCTGTAATCCCAACACTTTGGGACACCAAGACAGGAAGATCATTTAAGTGCAAGAGTTCAAGACCAGCCTGGACAACACAGCAAGACCCCATTTCTATGATTAAAAAATTTTTTCCCTCACTGGCAAATAAATCTAAATTATTCAGCAGTGAGATGCCATTTTCCATGTAGCAAGAAAGCCAGCATAAGAGCAGCACTCTCATATATTGCAGGAAGTAGCTTGGAAAAATCTTTCTGAAAAGCATCTTGGCAATACATAGTGAGAGCCTTAAAAATATTCATTTTTGGACGCACTAATTGCACTGCTAAAAATCTATCCAAGGAAATAATCAGAAATGCACGCAAACTTATGCACCAAGATGTTCATGTAAGTGTCATTTTAAGTAAATAAAATTCTGGATACAATCTAAATGCCCTAAAATGCTGAGACAGGGTAAATCAAGTTTAATCCATCTACGTGGAGCACCCTTCTAAAACCCTTTACAATTAAATTACAAAAAATGTTTAATAACATGGAGAAATTCTTCTAAAGTAATGAGAAATAGAAAAAGCAAGATACAATTTGGTTATCTTTGTCTTTATGTATACATGCACATATATCACATACTCAAAGCAAGAGAAAAGACTAGAAAAACTTATGCCAATATGTTAACACTAGTTATCTCTAGGTGGTTAGCCCAGTGTACTTCTGATTTTTTCCAGATTTTTTGCAATGATTATGCAACCTTATCATTTACAGTATGGTGTATATTCTGAAGAAGGGAATGTGCTGAGCCTCCTGCCTTGATCGTGGGTGTGGGGTAGGCATCAGCTTTTGGCTTCCCTCCTTCTGGTGGTTAGCACCAGGATGAAAGAGAAGGGGACACAGCACAGCGTGGGAAAGTGTCATGGCCTATCTCCACTGAATGAGATCAGGAAGCCTTTTCTCTCCCTTTGTGGGAGACCGCTGTAAACATGGAATCTTGTCACTTTTTGTCAGAGCTCTGTAATGCAACTTAGACAATTCCCCAAACTGAATGCAATCAACAGAAAGTGATGGCTTTCAGAAGCCAGCCACAGCCGGGCTCACGCCTGTAATCCCAGCACTCTGGGGGGCTGAGGCGGGTGGACCACCTGAGGTCAGGAGTTCAAGACCAGGCTGGCCAACATGGTGAAACCCCGTCTCTACTAAAAATACAGAAGCCAGCGCTGCTCAGGTGGTTCCCATGCGAAGGGCAGACCGCCTGCTGACCATGGAGAGCACAGCAGGCCCCCATCCACAGAGCTTTCTCCTCCGTTTCTCTGATCTTGCCAGGAACAGGAAGGGAAGAGAAGCTTTACTTGGGTTTTGCTGTATTAGGAAGCCCTCCTTCTGTGCTACTGTCTGGCTGCTAGGAAATGGAAATGGTGATATTTTAAGAATTATGTGACATGATGGCCCTGGGCACAGAACAACCCAGAAGAGGAAGGTAAACTTAGTCTGATTTAATGAGAAGTTCAATTTGGAGCGCATTTTCAGACCTACGGCCTTCAGAGATCTGCAGCCTGGTCGGCCACTGTCCCAGCAGGTCAGGAGAGTGGCAGCGGGCTCTCTGGGGCTTCACGAGTAGGTAAATGTCCTCTGCAGCAACTAGGTGGGGCTCTCATGTGTCCTGAGATTCTCCGCTCATATTGTAATTAGCACATTCTTTGTATGCAGTGATTTTTTTAAGAGCACTTAAAATAGCCAATCGATGTTCTGAATTTCCTTGTTTATCCTAATAATTAGCAGCTCCCCTCCCTCCCTCCTTCCCTCCCTCCATGTCCTCAGTCCTTCCCTCTCTACTTTGCCTTTCCCCTCTCCCCTCTCCTACCCTCCCTTCCCCCTCCCCTCTCCTCCCATCTCCCTCCCTCCCTCCCTCCCTTCCTTCCTTCTTTTCTTTCTTCCTCCAAGTGGGACAAATATGGCCTTCAGTGCCCAGCAGCTACCAATTGTTGCACTTTCTAAATTAGTGCAGTCTAAACTGATGAAATCATGAAGCTCTCCCCCCAGTTTTCATCATTGTGCTTACATGTAGCTAGCTGTGCTTCAGTGCAAGCATGACCTACCTCCAAGGATGGACTGAAGGAGTAGGAAGAAAGCTGATTCAGATAAACCTAGGGGCTTCTTCAAGGCAGAGGCCCTGCCTAACACTCCTGCGTTTGATGGTCCTTGAGTCAGAAGGGTTTGTTAGTGATTTAGAGTTGCAGATTTTCCACTGTCTTTTGAAGGCCCCTGCTGTGCATAGTCACTGTGATGAATGAATAACTCAGCTGCTTACACAAGTCTGTTCCCAAGTCCCATCTGTTGAGTGAATGAATGAGTGAACAGAAGGGAAACACATTAGCCCAATTGTGAATCTGAATAATGAACTTGGCAATGTGACGTGACCTCTGCTCCATCAGGCCTGGGTTCCAAGTACAGCAGGGCCCTTGACGTCCTTTGTCCTTCATTCCCGTGCACCATGTGCCTCCATATCACACTTGGTAGTCTTTCTTGTAGTGTTGATGGTTATTTATGAGCATGTCTTGAGCTGTCTGTTCTTACTGTAAGCTCTCCAAGTAATTGCCCAGTACTGTGTACTCAATTGTGATGCAAATACATGTTGAATGAATAAACAAGTGTGACTCATTCAGAGCTAAACTACACATGAGAGTAGACAGGGCCAGCTTCAGCCAAGGGAGTAAAAACCAGATTCCCAACACCCTGTGGCTCATTCCCTAGCTCCCTGGAAGAGTGGGGGGAATGAGCAGGATTCTAGGAAAGGGCAGGCAGCGCCCCTTTCCCCACCGTGAAATTCCATGCGAGCACTCATCAGGGCATTCCCCTGCTCTCCTTCTCTTGCTTCAGCTGCTTGGGATCTTTCAATGCACCCCTCCCTGCAAAAAGGTGGTGCCCCTAGCTGGAAAGTATGGCATCCAGTACCTGCCCCTTTATCTTCCCTCCTCTCTTGCCTCCACCTTGTCCTACCCACATTATCCCCCACCCCTGCTGTTGGTAGGTTTATTTATTCATTCACTGAAACAAGCTTGATTGCATTTAAGGTTGATTGAGTTAACATTACTGAGCAATTATTAGGAACTGGGGACTGAGAATGGCCTCAAGGATTTTCAAGGGCAGGAGCAGTGGCTCATGCCTGTAATCCCAGCACTTTGGGAGGCCAAGGCAGGATTGCTAGAGCTCAGGGGTTCAAAACCAGCCTGGGCAACATAGTGAGACCTCATCACCAAAAATACAAAAAAATTAGCTGGGCGTGGTAGTGCAAACCAGCTGCTTGAGGGGCTGAGGTGGGAGTATCACTTGAGCCCAGGAGACTGAGGCTGCAGTGAGCTGTGATTGTGCCACTCCCCCACCCCAGCCTGGGTGACAGAGCAAGACCCTGTCTAAAAAAAAAATCATTCTCCTCCTCACAGGAGAAAGACAGGTAAGCAGCTTACCTAAATACACCATAAAATTTAACAGCTGCCAGATACAATTACAGGCACTGCACAGGATGCATCAAGAAGGAAAAAGTGACTAGTTCTAATTCTGACCAGAAGGCACCTTCCAAGTGGAGATGGCATTTGAGGTGAGCCAGGAAGGAAGACTAGAGTTTTGATAACAGTTTGGGAAACTGCGTGAGTAAGGACATGTAAGCACGTGTAGGCAACATTTGGGAGAGCAGAGGGAGTGGCAGGGGACGGGGAGAAGTCCTGGATGGCCGTGCGGAGGAATCTGGACTGATTGGGAGGAGGAGCTCTTCAAATATGACTACACTTTTTCTTTTCTTTCCTTTTCTTTTCCTTTTCTTTACTTTTGTTTCTTTTCTTTCTTCCTTCCTTCTTTTCCTCCCTCCCTCTCTCCCTTCCTTCCTTCCTTCCTTCCTTCCTCACTTCCTCAGAGTTTCGCTGTGTCACCCAGGCTGGAGTGCAGTGGCGCAATCTGAACTCACTGGAACCTCTGCCTCCCGGGTTCAAGCAGTTCCCTCCCTCAGCCTCCCGAGTAGCTGGGATTACAGGCATGCGCCACCACGCCTGGCTAATTTTTGTATTTTCACTAAAGATGGGGTTTCACCATCTTTGCCAGGCTGGTCTTGATCTCCTGACCTCATGATCCACCTGCCTTAGCCTGCCAAAGTGCTGGATTACAGGTGTGAGCCACTGTGCTTGGCCTACACTCTTTCCTTTCCTCCCTTGCAGCTCTGAGGCATTGTTGTCAGGCACTGGTTTGGTTCAGTGATCGTAAACAGGCTGGCTCACCAAGGGCCGGGATTGCTTTGCCCAACATTTTATCCCCAGTGCCTAGCTCAGTGCCAGGCACATAGCAGGCGCTCAAGAAACACTCACCTAAGAAATAAGTGATACATTTTACATCATAACTCTGTGCTTTCTGATAATATGGTACCAAGAAGAATTCTGAGACTCATTCTGAGCACCAGGAGAATGTCACTGGATCTCCAGAAAATGAATGCTCCCACCTGGTGTCCTGAACATGAAATGCTTAGTGTGTTATCAGCAGATGTCTCCATGAATCGATGGATGACGTCTGGGTGGTTGTGGGTGAAGGCACTGGGGATAGTTGGCCAGGTTTTGGCATCCCTGCTCTCGATAATCCATCTGAGATGAGCCCTGCTGCACTGCACCCCTGGGAGAAGACAGACAGTCCAGAAGAGCTTCACCTGTCCAGTCGCATTGTTGGGAACTTCCAGGCAGTAGATGTCTTCGTGTAACTAGCAGGCCGTGGTGTGGGTGCACTGCTGTGGGCCTGCCTGCCGGTTCTGGGGAAAGCCTCCCACGTGCACATTCCCTGAGAGCCCTCACTCAGAAATGGTTAGAAGTGGGTTAGAAACACTCAAATGAAATGGTGGTGTTAGCAGTCAGGCTATAGGGGCCTGTAGTGAGGAGACAGTGCCTGGAAGTAGGCAGAGGTTGATTTCACGGTCTGCTAATTGGGCTGAATGCCAGTTACACGGGTGTGTTTTTTGTTGTGAACATTCATCATCATACCCCTAGGACTCACGCTTTTCAATATGTGTGCTATATTTTAACAGTTTACCTAAGAAGTTTTAAAAGATGAGGCCGAAGTTAGAGCCATAATTGGGCTGAACAGCTGGGGTTAGTCAGATTTTGGCAGGTTGCAATTCTGTCTGTTCTCGGAAGGTGGCAGTGTTGTGCCACTTGATAAAATGCAAGACCAGAGAACAGAATACCTTGGATTCCCAGCCCCCTTCTTCAGGCTTAATGCAGCTTTTTTTTTTTTTCCTGAGACAGAGTCTCACATTGTTGCCCAGGCTAGAGTGTAGTGGCATGATCTTGGCTCACTACAACCTCTGCCTCCCTCCCAGGCTCAAGCAACTCTCCCACATCAGCCTCCCAAGCAGCTGGGACTACAGGCACACACTGCCACATGTGGCCAACTTTTTGTATTTTAGTAGAGACGGGGTTTCACCGTGTTGCCCAGGATGGTCTTGACATCCTGACCTCATGATCTGCCCGCCTCAGCCTTCCATAGTGCTAGGATTACAGGCATGAGCCACTGCACCTGGCCAGCACTGCTGATTTTAATCATCCTACCTGCCTTTATCTTTGAATTGAGATCATTCCTTCCTAACTTTTGTCCTAAAAACACCTTTAAAAATTTCTCTTGAGCAACCAAAGCCATGTACTGGTGATGTTTGTGAAGAAGGTCACTGGAGCTCCAGGAAATGAGTGCTCCTGTCTGATGTCCTGAACGTGAAATGCTTATGTGTGTTATCAGTGAATCATTCTTTGAGTTTGGAATAAGTCCTGCTGAAATGCTTTACAACTGAATCAGGCAGATTCTTAAGAATAAACAACTGCAAATTTGCAATAACTTCACTATGAAGGTCAACCTGTTCTTACCCTCTTATGAGAAAAAGTTCATATGTCACTATTTAGACAGTAAGATTATAACTAAAAATACTTTTTAAAAACAGGCACTATCGGCCAGGTATGGTGGCTCAAGCCTGTAATCCCGGCACTTTGGGAGGCCGGGGCAGGTGGATCACCTGAGGTCAGGAGTTTGAGACCAGCCTGGCCAATACGGTGAAACCCTGTCTGTACTACAAATACAAAAATTAGCTAGGCATAGTGGCAGGCGCTATGTAGTCCCAGCTACTTGGGAGGCTGAGGCAGGAGAATTGCTTGAACCTGGGAGGCAGAAGTTGCAGTGAGCCAAGATCATGCCACTGCACTCCAGCTCTGTCTCAAAAAAAAAAAAACCACACACAAAAAAAATTAGGCACTATAAAAAAGTTATAATCCATTCATATTGCCACTAGGTAACAGTTTAAAAAGTGAGATCTATGGAACTGCTATGGAGAAATCCATTCATATCTTTTACTGAAATAACATAAAATATACATAAAGTATATTTAAATCCCAAAAAATCTATAAAACTATGTGTGGGGAGGTATATATTTATGTATACAAAGGCATTGAAAAAAGTCTTCACTCTTTTGCAGGGATATATACCAAACTATTAATAAGAACTTTCTCCTGAAAGGAACATAGGCCTAGAAAGGAGTGGTAGTGTTTGGATTTGAACAGAAGTGTTATATTCATGTATGACTTGTATGCTTTAAAACTTTTTTTTAGGCTGGGCTGGGTGGCTCACACCTGTAATCCCAGCACTTAGGGAGGTCAAGGTGGGAGGATCACCTGAGGTTGGTAAAACCCCGTCTCTACTAAAATTACAAAAATTAGCCGGGCATAGTGGTAGGCACCTGTAATCCCAGCTACTTGGGAGGCTGAGGCAGGAGAAACTCCACCTCTCTAAAGCAGTTCTCATGCATCAACCTCCCAAGTAGCTGGGATTACAGGCACCCGCTACCATGCCCAGCTAATTTTTTTGTATTCTTAGTGGAGATGGGGTTTCACCATGTTAGCCAGGCTGGTCTCGAACTCCTGATCTCAGGTGATCTGCCTGCCTGTTCCTCCCAAAGTGCTGGAAATACAGGCATGAGCCACTGCACCTGGCCTGAATTTATTTTCTTATTGCTTATTTCTAAGGAGCCATTTGTTTAAGCTGGGTTTATAAGTGGCCTCGGTCAGCCCACCTGCTTTTATGAGGGGCAGCTACTTCTGCCCATTCGAGGTAAGGTCTATGTTGCTGTTTTCTCGATGTTTCATGTCCCACTCCTCCTCTTTTCCTGTCATCTTTCCTCAGGGAGCCTTTTCATAAGCTGCTGGCCCAAGGCCTTATCAAGGGGCAGACATTCCGCCTACCATCTGGACAGTGTCTACAGAGAGAGGAAGTGGATCTCACAGGTAAGAATGGCCTGTCCGGTCCCATCCAGGTACTCCCAAAGAGCCAAGGCCAGCCCTGAGAGCCACTGAGCACGCAGGTGTCTGCCTCTAGGGTGGGGGAGGATGTGGGAGAGGGACCCGCTGGCTGCGTGGTCTCTAAGCCTCAGCTCCCTCTGGGCCTGCACCCCAGGAGCCTGATCCTGGACTGACCATCTGCTCCTCTGCCCCAGCCCCCTCCAGCCAAGTGTCACCTCAGCTTCTGGCAGGGTTTTCATTTGTATGTAACAGAGTCAACTCGGGCATCACCTCCTATCCCAGCCCAACTTTGAAAGCCCTCCTCAAGGACAGAGCCCCCAGACCCAAGAGACGTTCTTCCAGAACTGGGGATCTCCCAGTGTTTCTCCCCACATGGTCTAGTGGCACATTTCAGAACCTGGGGGGCAGCACTCTGCTTACTTCCAGCACCCCGGAGCAGCCCCCTCTAGCTCTTCCCAGTACAACTCCTCCCCCTGAGTTCCCGGACTTCTCTCCTGTACCAGCTCTCCCAGGCCTTTTCCACTCTGCGTTCTTACCCTTCACCCTTTACATTTCACCCTTCATTTTCACCCTAAGGAGCACCAGATCTCCAGGTGCCATGATGAGGATGTATCACGTGCACCCAGCACACATGTGGAATATGTGACATGTTAGAAGATAGGAGTGGGGTCAGGCATAGTGGTTCATGCCTATAATCCCAGCACTTTGGGAGGCCACAGCAGGCAGATCACCTCAGGTCAGGAGTTCAAGACCAACCTGGCCAACATAGCGAAACCGTGTCTGTATTAAAAATACACAAATTAGCCAGGTATAATGGTTTGGGCCTGTAATCTCAGCTACTTGGGAGGCAGGAGAATCACTTAAACTCGGGAGGCAGAGGTTGCAGTAGGCCAAGATTGCGCCACTGCACTCCAGCCTGGGCAACAGGGCAAGACGTCTCAAAAAAAAAAAAAAAAAAAAGAAAAGAAAAGAAAATGGTTGGGGGCATGCAGTATACATAGAGACAGCTGTGAGAAACTCCAGCCCTGTAACTACTACATTTAGAAAAACAAGTGCGTAATGGGTGAGATTAGGTCACACAACAACCCTGTAAATGGTAGGCAGCCTCTCCAGCCACGCGTTAGAGAGAGGGTTTAGGGAATACCTCATCAAAGCAAAATATATCGAGGTTTGAAACGGTCCGTGGGAGAAAAAGAAGCTGGAGAAGCAGAACTGGCACGGATGAGAGAGGGAAAGAGCTGAATTCAGGTGCACATAGAATTCAGCTTCACAGTTAGTGAAGTGTTCTTTGTAATGGGCAAGGCCACCCATGTATAGTCATGCAGTTTGTGCACCACACAAAAGAACCCAGCCAGGGCTGTGGTTTCATTAGGGCATGAAATGCAGCCATTTGTCCAGTCATACATTTCAGGGCCACATCTGCCAAAAGAGGGCAACATTTTCTAACTTTTCAACTTTTCTGCCCAGAAAGATACATTTTTCCAAATTGCACAACAGTGTTTTCAGGTCCAGACAGCCTAGGGCAAGGTAGAGGGGCCAGTGGTCCCCTGAGTCTCAGCATAGCCTGGATAAACCTCTTCTGGGGCTTCAGTCTCCCCTTCTCTGCTGTCATGGAGCCAGGCAGTATTGTGAACCTCTTTTCTCTTCCCACGGAGACTTGCCTACTGGGTGAGAATACTTTTGATCAGCAAGGGCAGGCTTCTGTCTCCTTCATGGATGTAATTCTCATGAAGTATGGAGTTGGCTTTTAGGTCTTCTCAGTCCCTTGTTAGTTTGGTTGCTGTTGGAGTCAGAGGTTATTTGGCTGGAAGGAAAAGAAATCCACCCAACCCCAGTTGCAGGAAATAGAGCCAGGCCCCGCTGCCCATAGGACGTCACCAGCCACTCCTTTCTCTTTCTCTCTTTCTCAGCCCTCTAGTTCCTAGTTCCTCTTCCTGCTTCTCTCCGTTCTGCCCTGTTCTTCATCTGCCAGACTTGGATTCTGCTCTCCCCAATTTCAGTGTACCGGATGACCTTGGGTAGCCACAGTGGCAAGTCTTGCTCCACCTCCTTAGGACCCGGTGGCTCCAGTGCTCAGCAACATCGAAGTAGAGTTTCTGTGCCTCTTACCTCCAGTTCGTGAGGTGCCCTGACTAGTCCTCCCCAGGAGGGCTTGGCATCAAGGTCACCTCATCCAAATGTGGCCATTTAAGTCCTCTTCCATCAGCGCCAGCTAGGCAGTGGTATGGGAGTAGGGGAGGAGACACTTCCAAAGAACAGGGTGTGGGTGGCTGGCACCACAGAGGGACCATCACATTTACCATAAGCCCAGTAAGTGACTTCCACGTGCCCTCAGGGTGCAAGATCTTGTTTTGGTGACTACAACATGGGTGTGGGGACCAGGCCTCAAGGTGAAGTGCTCTCGGATACTTTGCTGCTCTGAGACCCTGACAGGTCAGGCTGCCAGCTTCCATAAGAAATCCTTAATCCATAAAGAAAATGGCAAACTTGTGAGTTTTTCAAAATTCTTTTTTACTTGCCTTTTTTGCATATAAATAATTTATTTATAAAGGAGGAAGTTGTTTTGTTTTATAGAAAAAGCTGGCACAGGCCATTATAACTATACTGTTTATTCATGAAGGTTTGTGGGACGAAGGTGGGCCTCATTCATTTAAAAATAAAAATACTGGCCGGGTGTGATGGCTCATGCCTGTAATCCCAGCACTTTGGGAAGTGAGGCAGGTGGATTACCCAAGGTCAGGAATTCAAGACCATCCAGCCTGATCAACATGGTGAAATGGTGTCGCTACTAAAAATACAAAAATTAGCCAGGCATGGTGGCGCATGCCTGTAATCCCAGCTATTTGGGAGGCTGAGGCAGGAGAATCGCTTGAACTCAGGAGGTGGAGGTTGCAGTGAGCCGAGATCGCACCACTGCACTCCAGCCTGGGTAACAAGAGCAAAACTCTGTCTTAAAAAAATAATAATAAATAAGTACATAAATAAAAATATTTTTATAACAATACAGAGGGAGAGAAAGCGGCTTGTTAAGTGAGTTAGTGTGATTCTTCCAATGGACACTTTCCATCGCTCACCAAGTTTTTTCTTATTGACTCTTTCTGTAGAAGCAATTCAGAATCACACATACCATACCTATGGATTATTTTGGCATCTAGGTTCTGTTCCTGTTCATGCAAAAACGAAAGAGGAGTTAGAGGTGACATGGGAGAAGATGAGTAAGTCCAAACACAACGGGGTGGACCCAGAGGAAGTCGTGGAGCAGTATGGGATTGACACGATTCGGCTCTACATCCTTTTTGCCGCCCCTCCCGAGAAGGATATCTTGTGGGATGTGAAGAGTAAGTCGCCTTCCTCTTCCTGACCTGCTTCCTTTGTGTTCTGCCCTGGACTTTGAAGGAACTTGAGGAAGGAAATGTCTCTGCTGAAGACAGACAGTCGTAGAGAATTCTAGGAATCAGTTCCACAGCGCAAGTAGCAGCTTGACCGACATCCTGCACCACTCTTAGACGGTGTTGACAAACGTAAGCGAGCCTCAGAATCATTTGGGAAACATGTTGCAGGTGCAGATTCCCAGGGCTCCCCCCGCGCCTGCTGCCACGCCTCCAGGGTGGGGCCCAGGAGGTGGCCTTTGAATAAGCTCAGCATCGATTCTGGTGCACACTCAACAAGGACCACGCTTTGACAGTGGTTCCCCCGGAGACAGGCTGGCTTCTGAGCTACACTCCGAGGCCTGCTATAGTCCAGAGAGGCCAGATTCCTCTTTCTTAATGTACCTTGGAGGGTTCTTTTCTAGAACAGTGTCATTCTCCCTCACCAATCCAGAAAGCCCCAGGAGGGGCCTGGGCCTGGTTTTACCTGTGGCCTCTTAGTCACCCACAGCACCCTCCATCTCCCCACTTAGGGGAGATTTGTCTCACTAGAGTTGTTTAGCGCTAAAATGACATGAAGTAAAATAATCCTTGGTATCTGGCTATTCTAGAATAAACCGTCCAACAAGCATTCATATTTACCTCTTATGATCTGCCGTAAGTGGTGTTGTGGGAAGAGGAAGTCAGATGCCTGGAATCTTGAGCCTTGTGTGAAGTATGCATGTCATTTGAGAAATCACTGTTTTTGTTTATTTTGATGTACTGTGGCTAGTGGGAAGTGTGGTCTGGAACAGTGGGCACAGATGCCAGTCCTAGAACTAGCTGCCTCAGAATCACTGGGGATCTTGCAAAGCATGGACCAGTGGAGGTTCTGGCTCCCATCCCTAACCCAGGGGACAGGCTCCAGGAATCTTTCTAAGAAGGCTCCCAGAAGGTTCTGCTGTGCATCCAGGCTTGAGAATGCCTAGCCCAGTGGCCAAAGAGTACAAGGCCGTGGACTGACCCCAATTGGGCTACTGGTATAACCCAGGGCCACCAGGTAAAGCCATTCAACTTTGCCAGAAGATCAGATCAGCAGCTAGATTGGATCAACTTGTGTGAAATATGGAAAACACACATACCTACGAGGACAGGGATTGTGTCAAAGCATTTCACACTGTACAGCAGCGTGGCTGCAGCACAGTCATGCCATCCACGAGATGAGAGCTTGCAGCAGCAGGAGTTAACGGTGTCTCCCAAGCACCATGTTAGCTCCACGGCACTTTCATCACAGCAAGCTTGCTTAATCAGGGTGGCAGGGCACCAGGGCTCATCTTGACCAAACCTCTGAGCTCATGACAGTTTGTGGGTGGCACTCTGGCCCTGCCATCCAGTGCCCTAAATCTGGGCACTAAAATAAGATAGAATCGACCCTGGTTTGAATTCTCAGATACTGAAAGCTGGGGAGGATCCATCAGCCTGCCCTCAGATGAATCCATAAGGGTACAGGGAAGTGTCACATCACTTCACAGGCGTTTTCTCTGCTTAGTTTTACCAAGTCAATCACCCTTATGTTGTGCTCTCTCTCTTTCTCATTTATTGGTGCTGAATTCAGCTGACGCTCTCCCTGGGGTGCTGAGATGGCAACAACGGCTGTGGGCCTTGACAACTCGGTTTATTGAGGCCAGGGCTTCTGGGAAGGCTCCCCAGCCTCAGCTGCTGAGTAGCAAGGAGAAAGCTGAGGCCAGGAAGCTCTGGGAGTACAAGAACTCCGTCATCTCTCAGGTCAGAAACTCTCCAGTTCCAGTGGTTAACTCTGTAACCAAGCACTCTTTGAGAGCCTTTGCCTGTGGTCTTTGTAGCCCGCCTTGCCTTGGGGTGGGCCACTGTGGGTCTTCTTTCTTCCTGGTGATGTGGTCCTTCTTGCTTGGATTGATTGACCCTGCTGTTTTGGGTACTTTACCAAGGTGGAGCCACAATGTGTACGTTTTAATGGAAAGAGATGCCCTCAGGAAATGGCTCTCTGATGATGTCTCATATTTGTCCATCCTGGGCCTCAGGAAGCTGTCACTTTCCATGTTTCTGTATTTAATACATCCAAGCAGAGAACCAAATCCAGGATCATCCTGTCATCCAGGATGACACCATATATGTTACATTAACAGAAAGGGGCATTAGTAGACTGTCCTCTGTGGCTTCCTCATTGTGTAGATGGGGACAGAGATGAGGCCCAGATATCTTGCCTAAAGTCACACAGCCAGTGAGGAACTAAGCAGAGATTAGAATCCAAGACCCCCACATAGCAGGGACTTTCCCACTCAGTTACTTCGTTACACAATATCCATGTGAGTTATTGGGGGTTAATTTCTGCAAATCTGAAGTCGTTGTAATGGGTATCTGATATCCCCAATTCTTCCTAAGCTGATTAAAAAAAAAAATAGTATGCTGATTCAGGCATAAAGTTAACCAGCGTCACTCATCTACACTCTGATACCGAAGGCACTGGTGCATGGCAGGCTTTTGCCTCTCTGCTTCGTGTAACCTGAAGTGGCCCTGGCTCCAGCATGATCTCATTTGTGACACTTGTTCAGCTTCCTTTCTGTCCTCTGTACCCCTCTGTGTGGAGGGCCAGAGCTCCCTGAATGAATGTAGGGGTCTGAGTGATGTCTGAGCGATTGCGTTTGTACCACATGTTTTCTCCCTGGATTTGGCAAATTCTTCTATTTTATCAGATAATAGAATTGGGTTACTTCAACAAACTGGAAACTCTTGACATCCTTAAAGATGTGTTACTCTTCTGTATTCTTGCCCATAGTCAAAGTGGAAAATCACACAAACATGAAAAAGCTGACAAGTTGTGTTCATGTTCTTATGCTGACTCTACTTTCAAAATGTAACATTAACCTTATCCCATAGACTAAAAACGTCATTGTGAAGCGAAGTCACATAACCATGCGGAAGTGACATCCTTTACTCCTGTTTTCTGTTATGTGGAGTTTGCCCATCAGTGGGTCCTGACTCCTATTCATGTTACTAGCATTGTATTATTTTGTTTGTTTGTTGTTTTGTTTTGTTTTGAGATGGAGTCTCACTCTGTTGCTCAGGCTGGAGTGCAGTGACAAAATCTCAGTTCACTGCCACCTCTGCCTCCCAGGTTCAAGGGATTCTTGTGCCTCAGCCTCCTAAGTAACTGGGATTACAGGCATGCGCCACAACACCCAGCTAATTTTTTGTATTTTTGTAGAAACGGTGTTTTGCCATGTTGGCCAGGCTGGTCTCAAACTCCTGACCTCAAGTAATCTACCCGCCTCAGCCTCCCAAAGTGCTGGGATTACAGGCATGAACCACCGTGCTGTGCCCAGCCACTAGCACTGTTTTTCTAAGCACCTACTATAAGAACCAACAGTATCCTAGATAAAACAGTGGAAACAGTGTTGACTTTGAATTTTTAAATGTTTGTGCAGATGAAACATAGCAATTGTTTGAGGTAGTAGATATATTTATAAACATATTTGCATTCAGTTAATTTTCCTTTTTTATTTTGATGATTCAGTCTTTTTGTGGAAAGCTTAAAAAAATTTTGAGCCCGGGCGTGGTGGCTCACACCTGTAATCCCAGCACTTTGAGAGGCCAAGGCGGGCGGATCACGAGGTCAGGCGTTCAACACCAGCCTGGCCAACAAAGTGAAACCCCGTCTCTGCTAAGAATACAAAAAAAATTACCTGGATGTGGTGGTGGGCGCCTGTAGTCCCAGCTACTCGGGAGACTGAGGCAGGAGAATCACTTGAACCCAGGAGGCGGAGGTTGCATTGCAGTGAGCTGAGATCGCGCCACTGCACTCCAGCTTGGGTGACACAGTGAGACTCTGTCTCAAAAAAAACAAAACCAGAAGAATTTTGAAAGAAGTGAATAATTGAACCTTTACCAATAGGTGACCACCCATTTCACAGAGGATTTCTCACTGAATTCTGCAATTTCTCAGCTGATGGGACTCAGCAGTGCCCTCTCGGTAAGTGGCCTGTCCTCCTTTGCTGGTAGCAGAGGAGGGAGGGAGAGGTATGGCAAGGGGCTCTGTAGGGTCCCAGGAGGGACAGAGAGCAGCCCCACTGTGTTACCACCTCAGTGTGGCTTGATTATCTTAAAGAAACATTTTTCCATAGTCACACCTAGTTTTATTGCTGGAAGGTTCTTAAAGATTTCTAGTCCAAACCCCTTTCTCCCCCAGTATTTTACAGATGAGGACATTGAGACCCAGGGAAGTTAGATGACATGTCTAGTTGATTAGTGACAAATCTGGGACCAGCCTCCCGTCTTCTGGCTCTTTGTGCCCCTGCTATCTGATTTCCTGAATGAATTGTGATACCTACTCAGCATTATTACATTTGATATTCATTTAACCTGGATGGATCAGGCTCGTTCTCACCAGTACCAAAAATCAGCCTTTTCAATATGGACTCTTCTTGCTACGTGTCACTACCATTTTTCTTGCCAGGGAGAGGATTTATCAACATGTGTTCTTAGCTATTAGGCAACAAAAGCATTCATTAAAGCTATTAACAAATGCTTTTTTTAAAATGAAGGCCTCTCCAAGCTTTTAAGACAGGTGGGGGCAAGGTACGGTGGCTCATGACTGTAATCTCAACACTTTGGAAGCCCAAGGTGAGAGGATCACTTGAGGCCAGGAGTTCAAGACCTGCCTGGGCAACACAGAAAATAAAATAATTAGCCAGGCGTGGTGGCGTGTGCCTGTAGCCAGCCAGGAAGCTGAGGCGAGAGGATCGCTTGAACCCATCCTGGGCAACAGAGCGAGAGACCCTAAAAGTAAAATAAAAGTCTCTAAAAGTAAAATAAAAAAGGTAATTTTTAAAAAGTAAAATAAAGATAAAAAAGAACAACGGAAGAAATTTACAAATTTGACTACATAAAACTTGACATTTTCAGTATATTTAAAAAAATTGCAACATGTCAGACAGAAGGTTAATATCCTTAATAAAGCACTCTTGCATTTTAATATGAAAATAACAAAAAATAGTCAAGGCATAGGAAAAGATAATAACTCACAGAAATAGAAATAGCCAGTACATTTGTGGAGTAAAAAAAAATTGCCTCTTTAATTATCATGAAAGGCAAATTTAAAACAAGGTGCTATTTTTTGTTAACCTGTCAATGCACTGCTGTGAATGCTTTAACATAACTATTCAGGGCACAGTGGTTCAGGCCTGTAATCCCAGCACTTTGGGAGGTCGAGGCAGCAGGATCGCTTGAGGTCAGGAGTTCGAGATCAGCCTGGGCAACATAACAAGACCCCATCTGTAAAAAACTTAAAAATTAGCCAAGTGTGGTGGCATGTACCTATAGTCCCAGCTACTCAGGAGGCTGAGGCAGGTGGACCCCTTGAGCCCAGGAATTGAGGTTGCAGTGAACTATGATGGCACCACTATACTCTATCCTGGGTGACAGAGTGAGACCCTGCCTCAAAAACATAAAAATAAAAATATAACTATTCTCCATGCTATTGAAAAGATGACAAAACAGATTTGTACACACCAGTGTGATAGGTGTGGTTGGTGTAACCTTGCCAGGAAGCACACTGGCTGTCAGCTTGCTTGTGTTATATCCTCTGATCCCGGAGTGTTCATTGCAGGTAATTTATAATCACAGAGACTTGGAACCCCAAATGTCGTATGATGGAGGAATTAGGAAATTACTGATGTCATATCAATAAGAAGGGAATGTGCCACCACCATTAACATCGTGTCTTCTAAGAATACTTAATATCAGAAACTGTTTATGATATAATGTTAAGTAAAAACACATGACACAAGGCCTGGCGCGGTGGCTCACACCTGTAATCCCAGCACTTCAGGAGGTTGAGGCAGACAGATTGCTTGAGGTCAGGAGTTCAAGACCAGCCTAGTTATCATGGTGAAACCCTGTCTCTACTAAAAGTACAAAAAATTTCCGGGTGTGGTGACACACACCTGTAGTCCCAGCTACTCAGGAGGCTGAGGCAGGAGAATTGCTTGCACCGGGAGTTGGAGGTTGCAGTGAGCCGAGATCACACCACTGCGTTTCAGCCTGGGCAACAGAGAGAGGCTCTGTCTCTAAAAAAAACAAACAAAAGTGTTCATATGAACTGGGAACTGGGTGCAGTGGTTTACACCTGTAATCCCAGCATTTTGGGAGGCCAAGGCAGGCAGATGGCTTGAGCCCAGGAGTTCGAGACCAGCCTAAGCAACATAGTGAGACACACCATCTGTATATTAAAAAATTTTTTTAATTTTTTTTTTAAAGTGTTCATATGGTAAGAATCCCAATCCTGAAAGTGTTACATGTATAATAAGCATCTACATACACATTTTTGCATTTTTGGAGACAAGGATAAAATATACCTTTGTTTCTAGGTTACATTATTATGAGCAGTTTTTTTGTTTCCTGTATTTTCTGTGGGGTGTGTGTGTTAGTTTTTTAATCAGAAAAAGTAAAGCAAGAAACTACTTTACTTTTATTCCATTCTGGAATTTGGGAAGTCCTTAATAATAGCACGCAGAGCTAAACACAGTCATGTTTGCTGGAATTGGCCAAAGGTATTTAGAAGAATAGGGGTCCCTGAGTAGGGTAGAGCGCCCCCCTGCCCAGGATGTTTCACAGTTTAATACCTTTGAGCGGGTCTCTGTGCATTTCTTTGTGGACCTGCAGCACAGAGGAAACCTAGCAGAGTGGTTAAAAGTTTGGTTACAGCGTGCCTGGGCGCAGACTCCCTTCCTCGCTGATATTTAGCTGCTTCATCTATCCATTGGGGTAAGAATACCACCCTTAAAAAGTAGTGAGGACTAAATAAGTTAACATCAGATGACGGCATAGTAGATACTCTGGATAGTAACGTATTAGTTATTGCTGCTGCTGTAGCTTTTTTTTTTTTTTTTTTTTTTAGACAGGGTCTCTCTGTTGCCCAAGCTTCAGTGCAGTGGTGCAATCATAGCTCACCGCAGCCTTGACCTCCTGGGCTCAAGTGATCCTTCCACTTCAGCCTCCCGAGTAGCTGGGACTATAGGTGCGCACAACTATACCTGGCTAATTTTTCTTTTTTTAAAAAAATTTTCATAGAGATGAAGTCTTGCTGTAGTGCCCAGGCTGGTCTCAAATTCTTGGGCTTAAGTGATCCTCCTGCCTTGGCCTCCCAAAGTACTGGAGTATAGGCATGAACCACCAAATTTGGCTTGCTGTAGTTTATCAGCGCTGTCATTAAGTAGGGGAAGTTCTTTGTCCCAAGCAGAAATGGATGGTGAATGGCAAAGGGGGTTTCTTCCTACCAGCTTGTGTCCCTGGACTTCAGATACATTAATGATCTTCCTTACCCCTGCTTATTTTTACACCTTAGTTTTCTTACATTTTTTTTTTCTCTTCCTTAGCAAGCCTCTCAGAGAGTCGTTCTCCATAGCCCCGAATTTGAGGATGCTCTGTGTGCCCTGATGGTGATGGCTGCTCCAATGGCCCCTCATATAACCTCAGAGATCTGGGCAGGTACGTAGCAGAGTCCTTGTTTGGCAAGTTACTACTAATTTGAATTTGCCCAGGCCTCTTTTTGAACATTGTTTGGGACTCAGATGTCTTCAGACATAGGGTCCAACATTTGGGATCTCTACTCAGTGACCTCTCTGTCCTGTACTCCGAATGGTGGTACTCCATCCACATGGTCACCCCTACCAAAAGGAAAGACACTTCCCTGCATTGAATAATGTGCCCAGACTAATGTGGGTGTTGATGTTTCCACTTTAATCCCTTCTAGTGACTCAGCCCCCCAGTATCCACTTATTATGACCTGCATGATCTTTTTCAGATAGAAACTCATGTTTACTACCACTTTACAGTTGGAAATTAAGTTATGGGTCTAAAATGTACTTACTTATACTGTAATTCAGCAGTCTTCACCAATTATTCCTAAACTAGGCATCAAAGCAGGCCTGACTGGCTGTTTGAATTTCAGCCCCTGGAACTCTGTCCACATCATTGGAACTCTTAGCCTGGACAAAACCGGACTTCACATAATCATCAGATTAGGCCAAGCACATAGGTAGGGGCAAAATGACATGTAATTGAGCTCCTGAAGGAACATGCATGGGAAAGTCTTCAGATGTTTCTAGAAACAGGTCATCTGAAATGCATGTGATTTGGCAGTTCCATTTACGTAAAAGATTTCTTCTGAAAAAAAAGATCTCTCCTAATTAAATTTACTGATATGGTGTCACAGAGAAGAAATGCGTGTTGATCAGTTGAGCAAACCCTGAGTCTCAGTGTAAGCTGAGTGATAGAAGAATTTGAGGATGATTTGAAATTCCCACCACCCAAGCAGCTTTATGCCTACAGCAGATGGGTAGAAATTACAGTAGGATTTATAGTTGACAGAGTAGTGCCTGCGTCTCTCACAAAGCCTTGTTTATTGCCTTCTACTTTAAAATGTAGTGTTCCTTACTGATTTGAGGGAATCATTGGGAATTGGGCACTACCGTCTCCCTCAAAGTTGCTTCTTAATTCCTCAGGAGGAGCAGTGGTTCCTTTTTCTTTTTAGCTAAAATGAGACTGTTACTGTTCCAGGGTCCCCTTTTTTACAGTATAAGTGTCTCCATCAAAAGGAAGTGTTTTTCATCCCTTAAGGAAGGGAGGATCTGTTTAATTTGCTTTCATTGTAAACCCATGAACTTAGTTTGGATTTTTATCCTTTTTGATATCTAAAGCCACTTTAAAATTAAACTGTTCCAGCCAAATATTGACGTTCATGCAGTGGGATGATTTGCCAGCCAGTTTTTTGTTTATGTACCATATCTATAATTTCTGATTTTAAGTATCAACCAAAAAAGTGGAAAGGGGTTTGGAAATGTCCACATCCGGAACTAACCCTAAAAACTGGGTAAGGATTTGGATGGGTCTGACGCTGAAGTTTCCTTTGGATTCATTCTCTGCTGCTTGCAAGACTGAATCAAGGTCCAGTTTACTTTAGCAGGAAAGAGATGTGGTGTAGCTCCCAAAAGATTCTGCCCTACTTTGTATGCTTTAAGACATCCCGATTGAGTGCAAGTGTATTTCATTGTGTCTTAAGTCATCTTCTGGGTCTTTCCAGTTACCGTTTTAGTTACCCTTTTTTTTTTTTTTTTGAGATGGAGTGTCACTCTTGTTACCCAGGCTGGAGTGCAATGGCACGATCTCGGCTCACCGCAACCTCTGCCTCCTGGGTTCAGGCAATTCTCCTGCCTCAGCCTCCTGAGTAGCTGGGATTACAGGCACGCGCCACCATGCCCAGCTAATTTTTTGTATTTTTAGTAGAGACGGGGTTTCACCATGTTGACCAGGATGGTCTCGATCTCTTGACCTCGTGATCCACCCGCCTCAGCCTCCCAAAGTGCTGGGATTATAGGCGTGAGCCACCACGCCCGGCTTGTTACCCTTTTTTAACCAAACTTTTGTAACTCCTGGCCCCCTCCGACAGGTGGCTTCGTTGGAAGAGGTCAGACAGGCCTGAGTTGAGTGTACCCAAAATAAGTCTGAATTCTGTAATGAATTTCTGTCTTTCCATTCTGGAATTTGGGGAGTCCTTAATAATAGCATGCAGCGCTAAACACAACCATGGTTTAAATACTACCTACCAGTCAGTAGTGGATGCCTCTTTCATAGGGGTTGCAATTTTAAGTGACAACAAAGTAGTGTGCAACTGGTTTAAAGTAGGAGTGGAAAGAGGAGGAGAGCGGGGAGGAGGAGAGCGGGGAGGAGGAGGAGGAGGCAATTATAAGGACCTAATGAGTTGAGCAAGGTTTTAAGTGTAAAGACAAAGGAGGTGAGGAGAGATGGGGAGAAGTGGAATGCGTTTTCAGTGGATCTACAAGGGAGACCGTTTGTAAGTTTCTCACGTTTTGAATCTTTAAGGGAGGCAACTTTTGAATCTCAATTGTGTTTAGAAACCTCATTATACCAATTAGAGAAAGCATACCACTGGATAGTCAGACTCGTTTTATCCTTCTTGTCCAAAGGAGGCTCTCAGATGAACATTTTTGTTCGTATCAAAAGTTCCCCAGACTGATCACTGTCATTCCAAATTGTCTTTGGAAATTTGTGGCACTTAAAAAGATACGCACAGGACTTAGCACTCTAATTAGAAAACATAAGGAAAGCCTGTGCTTGCGCCAGAGGAGGCACAGTTTTAGATTGAAAAGGCCAAGACCCCACGAGAGCTGCAGCACATCCCTGGGCTGGTGCTTGTGGAATTTGGGGTCTTGGTGCTTCATCAGAGTCAAGTCATCAATGATCAGGAGTCAGACAAAGCCTCCTGATTATGGGCAGACAAAACTAAAAAGCACAAGGAACACAAGAACAAGACTGAGGAAGAAGTCATCGTAAGGTTTTACAGTGGTGACTCGGCGCACGGTGTGTCTCCAAGAAGTAACCTACTGACCACTCCACCCCTAGTGCCAGCTTAAGGACAAACTTATGGGACTTATTACTGTCCTCTCCCAATAGACAAACAACATTCAAGCTAGTCCACAAGCAGATAGATAGACAGGTCATTAGGCCAGCAGGTGTTAGTTGCTAGAAAACAGTTTCACCAAAGAACAGTAGAATCTGATCAGAAAACCAAATGTCCAAAGTGGGACCTATTCCTAAGAAAATAAGATAAATGCAACACCAAAAGCTTCAGGGAAATCCTGGAGTTCAATTCAGCATGGACTTAGTTCCCAGCCAAGGGTGAGTGGCACCTCATCCAGGTAGAGACACAAGGGGTCTCAAATGCATGCACTGTTTCTGAGTCAAGGGCTCCAGTCAAAGGCAGCGAGGGTCTCAGTTGAAATTCCATGAACCTGCAATTCTATCAGCGTCCTCCAGCCAGAGACCACCAGGAACACACCTTCAGATAACAATTTGGATTTATTACCATAGCGAGACATAGGGCATCTCTGTAAGAGGGTGTTAGGAAGGACCTGTTATATAATGAATTTGGGCTTTGGTTGAATAATTTGGGGAAGGGTCTCAGGAAGTGAAGATTTGCTCTAGATTGAGTGCTGTCAGAAAGTGGGGACAGTTTTATGATTAGGTATCTTAAGAAATGTTATCTCTAGGGAGGTATCCCTGAGCAAAGATAAAGTTGTAATTAGTAAAGAAATAGCAGTCACCCGTATTTGCCTAGAGAAGGGGATGTTTGATATTGTGTGTGTTTCATAGTCACCATGTTTTTGTCTGTGCTTAGACAAAATTATGACATGGTATTTTTTTGGTCTCCTTTTATGGTGGTTTCAGTGTGACTTTGTCTGACGTTGGTGTTCAGTCAGATCATTTGTGTTGAATAGGAGAATAATATGGCCTAGCTATGCACAACTGGTGAATTTCTTATAACACGGAGGCCTAGCTATAATTGTCAGACCAGTTCCCAAATGACAAGGACCGAGAAAGAAGTTCCCTTACCGTCACCCTCTAGAAATAGCCACTGTTTGCATCTTAGTGCAGATCAATGATTATATCCAGCTGGGTGTGGTGGCTCACACCTTAATCCCAGCACTTTGGGAGGCCCAGGCAGGAGGATCACTTGAGCCCAGGAATTCAAGACCAGCCTGGGCAACATAGAGAGACCCCATCTCTACAAAAAATTTTAAAAATCATCTGGTATGGTGGCATGTGTCTGTAGGCTCAGCTACTCGGGAGGCTGAGGTGGGAAGATCACTTGAGCCCAGGAGTTCAAGGCAGTGAGCCATGATCATGCCACTGTACTCCAGCCTGGGTGACAAGAGCAAGAGCCTGTCTCACAAAAAAGAGAAAAAGTATAATGACTGTGTTTACTTACCTATCTTTGTTGTATTTTGTGTCCACTTATCTGTGTTGTAATTGTCATGTCTCTTTATAAGATAAAATTTAAATACCCTAAAATTTACCCATTTTAAATATATACTCAATGATTTAAGTAAATTTATATACATGTGCAACCATCACCATGATCCAGTGTTAGAACTGGATTTCCATTACTGAAGAAAGGTTCCTCATACTATTAGTCAGTCCCACACCCACTCCAATCCCCAGCATGACTAATCTGCTTTCTGTCTCTGTAGTTTTGCCTTTTCCAGAAATGTTATATAAATGAAATCATGTAATGTGTAGTCATTTCTGTTTTCTTTCATTTAGCGTAATGCTTTTGAGATCAGTCCATGTTCTGTTTACAGCAGTTCATTCCTTTTTATTAATGACTTGTTTTATTGTTAACCTAGAGGTCATCTTATAACCTGATTTACTCAAATATTCCATGAACATACTTATTTACGGGTCATTAAATACTTTTTTACAACATCATTTTTTTTTTTTATTTGGCGGGGGGGGCACGGAGTCTTACTCTGTCGCCCAGGCTGGAGTGCACTGGTGCCATCTTGGCTCCCTGCAGCTTCCCCTCCCAGGTTCAAGTGATTCTCCTGCCTCAGCCTCCTGAGTAGCTGGAATTACAAGCACGTGCCACCATGAAGGCTAATTTTTCTATTTTTAGTGGAGACAGGGTTTCACCATGTTGGCCAGGCTGGTCTCAAACTTCTGACCTCAGGGGATCCACCTGCCTCAGCCTCCCAAAGTGCTAGGATTACAGGTGTGAGCCACCACGCCCAGCCTGCTACATCATTTTTAGTGGTCATACAGTTTTCCATTGTTTGAATTTACGCACTCCCTATTGTTGGACATTCAGACTGTTTATAGTTATACATTATTTTTTTTAAAGCTGAGTTAGCTAATGTTTTGTTTACGTGCAAAATTATTTCCTTAGAACACGTAACTAAGTGCAATTGCTTGGTCAGAAGAGATACAAACAATTAAGGCTTTTGATGCACATTCTCAAATCAAATTCCAGAAAATTCTCTGGGTCTTCTGTTAACATGCTTGAACAGAAACATGAGCAACTATCATGATTCCAGATATTATATTTAGATTTTTAAGTCCCTTTGTGATAAACTCACTCTGCAAACTGGAGTAGCCCAACCTGGACCCATCTCATGTCTTTGAAATCCTGATTGCTCACACCTTTACAACTGTGAGGATGGATAACAGGGGCCCATACACCTGGGCCTATAGCAAGGCGCTATGTCTTAGAGGAGCTCAAGCACCAGACTGTGGTGGTGATGTCAGCATCAAAGGCCTCGTGCATCCTGTATGGAGACTTAAGAGAGTCAGTCAGAACACAGAACAACAGTTTGACCATCTTTGCTAATTTACACTGGACCTAGGTTGGTTTCCCAGGTTAGCAAAAAATCCAGTTTAACAATATGATGTTTAAAAATATGATATTTGGTTTTGTTTTTTAACTTACAAACTTTTAAAACTACTGCATTAATTGTCCATGTGTGCTATGACTTAATGTGTCTAACATTTCATTCCCGTAAACAACCCACCATGGACAATTCTGTGCATAAATCTTGTTCTCACTTCAAATTACTTCCTTGAAGTAGAAAAGATATGAATCTATTTAAGACTCTTGATTATATATTGACAAATTTTTTTCCTGAAAAGTTATTCCAGCTTTCACTCTAGGATCTGTTTTTGAATTGACGTTGTGCTTCAGTGATTTCACTATTGAATTTTTACAGACAGTTTTAACACCTGGCAGACTAGCCTTTCTTCATTTCTTTTCTTATGATTATTTTACCTCTTCCCACATGTTTATTTTTCTCAGCGAAACTCTGCATAATTTGTTAGGTTTCCCCGAAATCACCATGACATTTCAATTGAAATTTGGTTAAACTTAGAATGAATTGAGGAAGGTTTCACATCTTTCCCTCATCCAAACTTTCATCCCACTACATGCATGGTCTGTCTCAAGTGTTTTCCTTTCTTTTCTTTTCTGTTCTTGTGACTAGAATCTTTTTCTGCTCTATCTTCTGACTGATCATGGCTGGCATATTTTTTCTTCTGTAAAATCACATTGACACCAACATTTGTTTTATTTTAATTAAGATTCATTGTGAGTTAATAGTCTTCCTAATGGGGTCAAATAAAGGTTAATACCATGGAAATTTGATCAGTTAAGAAAAATATATGTAGACTGATAAAAAAAAAACTATAAGAAAGAATTAATCTATCAATCTAATAGACTGATCCAAGTAACTTGAATCCTATGGAATATGTGAGGAAAATAACTCATGATTTTCTTAGTATAATTGGTTTTTTTATCTTTTAATTTTTTTAATTTATTTTTATTTTTTGAGACAGGGTCTCACTGTGTTGCCCAGGCTGGAGTGAAGTGACACAATCTGGGCTTATTGCAGCCTTGACCTCCTGGGCTCAAGCAAACCTCCTGCCTCAGCCTCCCAAGTAGCTGGGACTGTAGCTGCCACCACACCCGGCTAATTTTTTTTTTTTTTTTTTTAAAGAGACAGGGTCTCACTGTGTTGCCCAGTCTGGTCCTGGGCTCCTGGGCTCAAGCAATCCTCCCTCTTTGGCCTCCCAAAGTGCTGGGATTACAGGCATGAGCCGCTGCACCCAGCTTACTATCCTTTCAAAAAGATGTAATGGAGAAATAAATATTGTATATATTTATGGTGTACAATGTGATGTTTTGATATATGTACACATTGTGGAATGATTAAACCAAGGTAATTAGCATATCCATCACCTCACGTACCAGTTTTTGTAATGGGAATGTTTAAAATCTACTCTCTTAGCAATTTTCAACTAAACAATGCATTGCTATTAACTAGTCATCAGTATACACAGTAGATCTCCAGAACTTCTTCCAATGGCATATCATTTTTTGTAAATTTATTTTCTATTCTGATTCCCTACTGATCTCTCTTACTTTAACAGGTAAAATCCTCTTGGATTTTCTAGGATTCTACGATCGGCAAATAAGGATGTTTTCTTCTTCCTATAGTTATACCCTGGTGTCTGATTATTTTCTCTTATACTTCTTAGAAAACCCTGTGCAATGTTAAAGAATGCTGGCTACAGGCAGTCAGGTCTCATTTCCAGATAAAAATGGAACAGACAGTTCCCAGTTAAATTTGACATTGGCTGTTGGTTTAGGATGGGTAGTCTCTGTCATGATAAGGAAGCAGCCTTCTGTTTTGTTTACCAGCACTCATATTAGGAATGGGAGTTATATTTTACTATTGTCCAGTTGTTGTGGTGATGTATGATTTGCTTTTAATTTTCTCCTTTGCCCTTTTGATATGATTTATGCTCAGTTAATTGATTGCCTAATATTGAGATATCTTCAGATAAATTCATATTGACCATGGCATGGTTAAATTCTATTTAGAAGAAAATCTATTTGCTGGGGTTTATATAGAATTTTGTAGTTATTTTACTAAGACCAGCTTTTTCTCAATATGCCTTGTCAGGTTAGTGAAAGAGGGTTTCATTGACTTCACAGAGGGAATGATTTCCTCTGTCTTTTTTTTTTTTTTTTTTTTTAAACAGAGTCACACTCTGTTGCCCAGGCTGGAGTTCTGTGGCACCATCTTGGCTCACTACAACCTCCGCCTCCCGGGCTTAAGCGATTCTTGTGCCTCAGCCTTCTGAGTAGTTGGGATTACAGGCACTGCCACCATGCCTGGCTAATTTTTGTAGAGATGAGGTTTCACCATGTTGGCCAGGCTGGTCTCAAACTCCTGACCTCAGGTGATCCGCCCGGCCACCACTTTTTACTGTGTTATAACAGACTTCAGGATAAGATCTTCACTTGTTCCTTGCTGAAGAGACAGAACGTCCTTAAGGGAGGGTGGCATTAGGCCCTGACAGGCTGCAGCCATATCATATCATATGTATTATATCACATATCAAATTATATATCATAACATAAATTATATCATATATCACATCTCATATCATATCATATCACATATCATATTTTACAGCCTTTTATTATCTTCTTAAGCAGGAAACATGGCTCTTCCATCTACCTTTGGTGGTCACGGTAAGTCTTTTAAGTGACCTGCTGTTATTCTTTCCTAGTCTTTGCTGTAACACAATACCAATCCAATTTGTAGTAAACTCACCCACTCTCATCCTAGAATATTCATTTCTCCCTTTCATCTTCCTTCTTTGGCCCATGTTATCTGTCTGCCTCCTTCATTTCGTTTCTCCCAGGAAGGACTGATGTAAATGGGATTTTCAGAAACTCCCTCCCGCATGCCCCTCTGGTCTCTGCGTCTAGAATACAGGGGGCAGAGGACTCACTCTCTTTAGGGTCCTTCCTCTCCCCGGCAGGTCTTCTGGTACAGCGTACACTGTGGTGTTGCCTCTGTCAGCCTGTCTTCATTTCTGTGACCAGATCCCAACAGGACATGTACTAAAACAGTGAGGTAGAAACTAGCCCATTTCAAACTTTGCACCGTGATTTTTCTACATATCACCCCACTGGGGCTTTTGTGATCAGTTTTATGATAAAGAGTGGATCTAGGTTGAATCTTGGTTTTGCTACAGTGTTTCATTCAGTCATTCCATAAACGTTTATTGAGCATGTACTATGTGTCAGGCGGTGTTCTAGGCATTTGTAGGAAAGTGGGAGAGAGCAGTTGGCATTGTGTTTATTTCAGTGGCAGTCCGCCCTGAAGCTTTACAGATTTATAGCAACTAATTTTTTTTTTTTTTTAATTCAAAGAAGCAATGGGAAACCTATGTCTCCTGCTCTCCCCCATGAGATGTGTATCGTGTATCATTTTTTCTGAATGAGCAGCTGGGGACATAGCCCGGGCAAGTGAGGAGTATGCACCAGGAATGTCACCCTGGTCATTACTCATGGGTATAAGGTGCTCCCAGGAAAGAATGGGGGCATGACGCTTCCTGCCTCTCCCAGCCTCTCCCAGCGTGTGAGGAGGGTTAATATAACAGGATGTTGAAAGTCCTTTGCAAACAGAAGCACTGTATTGTGAAGGGCCCCATTATCGTGTTCTCACACTGTCAGCTCATTCCTATCCCAAGGATCTGGAACAGTTTTTATGCATATTTCATTTTTTCTAAAAAACGTACCTTTCATATACCTTTTACTTTTATTCCTGCATCTTAGAAAGATAACTCCAGAATGGCTGAAGAGGATAGGTCCACCAAGGTGGCATGTTCAGAAATAACCATTCCCAGAGTTCCCCTGAGAGGCTGATTTTCAACGGAGAAGTTCTCCCCAAAGAGCAGCAGAATTGAGATCTATCTCCCAAGGAAGATTTGAAGTCCTCTTGGCATAATGGCCATTATTGCCCTGGATAAAAAGGAAACATTTTAGAGACGCCCAGAGTACTTAGAGCCTAACAGTCCTCTATCAATTGCTTAAAGAGTAAACAGAGACCTTTTATAAGAAATAGACCTAGCGTTTTGGCAGTTTGCAAACAGGATGAGGAAATCTTTTTTTCCTTCCTGAAGCTTCGGATCTGAGAAGCTAAAGACTCCACATCTGAATTTACAAAGTTATCTTTTGTTTACTATAATATTGTCCCATCTAGATGAGGGTGTTAGCTGCTTGCCTAGGGAAATTTTGAGTATTTGGAGCCATTGATACTGTTTCTAGAAAAAGGGCTCAAGGGTTCCTTTGTTGGTGAACAGTAAAAGCAGAAAATCATCAAACAGGCACTCTGGCTTACTCCTGTCATCCCAGCACTTTGGAAGGCCGAGATGGGCAGATTACCTGAGGTCAGGAGACCAACCTGGGCAACATGGTAAAACCCCATCTCTACTAAACATACAAAAATTTGCCTGGTATGGTGGCACATGCCTATAATCCCAGCTACTCAGGAGGGGCTGAGGCAGGAGAATCGCTTAAACCTGGGAGGCAGAGGTTGCAGTGAGCTGAGATTCTGCCACTGCACTCCAGCATGGGCAACAGAGTGAGACTCTGTCTCAGAAAGAAAGAAAATCACCAAACAGCAAGCTCCTCGGTGGTTCTCATGTTGGAGATATAATTTCACCATCCTCAAAAATGACCCAACAGGCAACAGCTTGGATGGATCTTAGGGGAATATGCTGATTGAAAGAGCTAATCTGTAAAGGCAATCTACCATATTATTTCATTTATATAACAGTCTTGAGATAACAAAATTATAGAGATAGAGAACATATTCATGGTTGCCAGGGGTTAGGGGTTGGGGTGGTTGCCATAAAAGGGTGTCACTACGGAGCCTTGTGGTGATGGAACTCTTCTGGCTCTTGATTATGTTAACTGGTGGTGGTTACATGAAGCCACACATGGTTACACTAAGCTACACACACACACACACACACACACACACACACGTGTTATTAAACTGATGGAATCCAAATAAGCTCTGTGGATTGCATTTAGTCAACTTCCTTGTTTTGATATTGTGATGTAGTCATGCCAGATGTGACCACTGGGGGAGGCTGGGTGAAGGGTACACAGGGCCTCCTGAACATTTTTTTGTAACTTCCTGTGAAATCTATAATTATTGCAGAATAAAGGATTTTTTAAATTTCCTTTCTGAACTCCTAAGTCTTAAGTGTTGAGATTCTAATTCTGGAAAATAGTACAGACCATGAGAGAGGAAGGAAGGGAGGAAGGAATTTATTTCCAATTGAAGGTTTTATTTATTTATTTATTTTTATTTATTTTTTGAGACAGGGTCTCACTCTGTTGCCCAGGCTGAGTGCAGTGGCATGATCACAGCTCACTGCAACCTTGACCTCTCAGGCTCAGGTGATCCTCCCGCCTCAGCCTCCTGAGGAGCTGGGACATAGGCGTGCGCCATCACATCTGGCTAATTTTTTATTTTTTGTAGAGACAGGGGCCTAAGCTATTCTCAAACTCCCAGGCTTAAGCGATCCTTCTGCCTCATTCTCTCAAAGTGCTGGGATTATAGGTATGAGCCACCACACCTGGCCTGAAGAAGGTTTTAACAACCACACGTACACACGCACCTAACCAGATCCAAGCATTCATCTCACTGGTGTCTGAGGCAAGCATTTCTCCTGTGTGTGGCAGAGCACATCGAGTGTGCCTGTAGGAGCTCTTGGAGCCCTCGCTGGTCTACCCTCAAGGCACTGCTCCCAGAGAGTGAACTCACTTCTGTACATGCCCAACTTCTGAAGAAAAGTACCTACAACCAACTGCAGAAAATCTGTCCAACTTCCAGTGTGCCTCTCTGGGCTTCTTAAAGCAAAACAAAACCTAATTTTTAAATCGAAAAGCATGTCTATATGTGTTTTGTAAAACATTCAACATTTCAAGAGAGTGTGTCCTAGGCTGTCACTCAGTTGCTTCCCAGAGAACCTCTGTCACCAATGTTAATCTGACTGAAGAATGTGATGGATGGATGTGGTATGTGTACCTTTATACAGATGTTAACATCCGGTACAAACATTTTTGCTCTTACTATGCTTTAGAGTAGTTCTGTATCAACGCTATCACATTCTTTTCTGACAGATATAGGGTGTCCCAACCAGTGAATGTTGCGATGGGCATTTGGGTGATGGTCCTTCTTTTGCTGCGTGTGTCTGTGCGTGTGTGTCTGTGTGTGTGTGTCTGTGTGTGTGTGTCTGTGTCTGTGTGCGTGTGTGTCTGTGTGTGTGTGTGTGCGCGCGTGTGTGTGTGTGTGTGTCTTTGTCTTTGTGTACCTCTTTGAGCTTAGTCTCTTTTCCAAAATACAAGTTGTTTAAATTATGGTAGTAAGATCTCCTTTGCATTGCTGTTTCTCTGGCCATTTTTCAGTTCTAGGGTGACTTTTCCTTCTTGATATTTGCCTCTGGTGTCTAACCTGTGATCTGCAAGGATTCCATCAGCACCCTCATTTTGAGAGCACAGCCAGGAGAACCTTTATCTCCCTTAGGGTTTCTGAAGGAACTCTCCCTCTTGAGGTCTCAGTCTACAGATCTGTTTTGCTTCATAAGACAATTTGGGATGACTTTCCTTGTAGCTTTTTATAAAAAGTGGCTGTGAAATGTAGCTATTATGTTTTGCTCTCTATATGCTGTGCTCATTAACTTCAACAAAATTCAAAATATAAAAATTGTGTAGAAGTATGTGTGATAATTACAAGGGAGAACAAGATACCCATTGATGCTCTAATAGTTTTTATACATGAATGTGTGTGCTGTGTAGATGTCGCTATTTCAAAATAATGTCAATGAAATTATTTCTCTGGGTAAAGGATAAAGCAAAGTGGCCTCACTTCCTGTTCACTTCCTTGGAATTGCCAAGGCTGGACAAGGCACAGTAGTGGGGTCAGGCGCCGCAGAGTCCCCAAGTCTTCCCTCCTGGTGTGTCTTTGAGTGCAGGGGTGAGGAGATGAGGTGGAGGCAGGCCTGAAGATGGCCACCAGGAGAGGACTGCCATCCACAGAAGCCATGATCACTCTGGGGTGCTGTGGCAACATAGCGACCTCGCCACCTCTCAGTAGGAGAGAGGCTTGTTTTGCTTATTCCGAGGGAAAATCTGCAACAGCAGCTCTCCCAAAGGAGGGGAAGGAAGGGGGTGGGCTGTGGGCTCCAGCCGGCCTTGTCAGGTGGCCTTGTGTGCCAGGGCCTTGCCACTTTCCAGCCTGTGTTTAGACTTTCTCCATGTGTATCCCGAAGGCCAGCTCTCCACCTGACCTGTCCCCTTGGCATTGCCATGTAAAGGAATCATTGTATTTTCCATACAAGTGTTAGGTATTTTAACTTCCCTAAAATGAGCAGGGAGGCAAAAACACTACATAAAAGCCAGGGTCCTGAGTTTCTGTTCCTCGCTGCTGAACAGGATGGCCCTACTCCCATCTATATGGAAATGCTGGCAGGGGCCCAGTCCGCTATAAATAAGCATCCTGACTGCTCCAGGAAGGCTGGGCTTCCTCGTTTTTTTAAAAGTGGAATTTGTAGCGGCTTCTGCCCAGAACATTTGTGTCCAAGGTCCTTTCATCTCCCAGGCATCCTGTACAACTGCCATACGGAGGTTTTGGAAATCTTCCCGCTACAGCTGGATCACAAGACAAGCCCCACAGGGCCAGCCCACTAGAATAAAGAAGTGATGATCCCTCTTCTGTGACCTCCGTCTCGTATTCAGATGTGAGTTTTAATAGGATTCCATCTGAGGAACAAGCAGGAATCTCCTTTCTCCTTCTGCCAAAAGACACATCTGTTAGACACAAAATAGATTCATTAGTAAGCTCAAAAGCCCCGGGCCACAGGAGCCAGCTGGGCAGCAGGAATCTGTATTTGGTACCACATGATCCTCAGCTCCTGAGGAGCCTTCACTTCCCTCAGGCTGACTAGCAACACAGGGTTACAGCAAGAGTGCCAGCTGGTGAAAATGGAAAGCTGCAACAAATAAAGCTATGGCACTGGCACAAGAACCAGGACAGGTCCACAGAGCAGAATGGACTGACGGGCAGTCAGTGGAACCCTCTGCTCCAGTCCACGACAAGATAAGGAACTTGTGCTAGTTCCTAAGTCAGCTGTGTCACTGAAGACACGGTTGAGTTAGGCTACCATATTTTTTCCCTCTCAATGAAAGCGACGATGTGTTGATTTACATTCTGGCCCATGTTCTTTACCTCATGGCAAACAGACACTTTGAGTAGCTCAGAAGTGAATGGTTTTTGTAACACTTCCTGGTATAATATATCTTGAAAGAAAACTCACAAACCAACAGGGAAGGGATTCAACAAATTGGGTTTAGAAAGTTGACCATGTTATTTTTTTTTAGTAATGTTTCTTCATGGTAAACACAAAATAAATTACCTATAGGTTTGAAAGTTAAATGGAGAAGAAAATGAAATCATGAAAAGAAACTAAAAGAAAAATCTTTTTTTTTTTTTTTTTTTTTGAGATGGACTTTTGCTCTGTCACCTAGACTGGAGGGCAATGGCGCAATCTCAGCTCACTGCAACCTCCCCGTCCTGGGTTCAAGCGATTCTCCTGCCTCAGCCTCCTGAGTAGCTGGGACTACAGGTACCTGCCACCACGCCTGGCTAATTTTTGTATATTTAGTAGAGATGAGGTTTCACCATGTTGACCAGGCTGGTCTTCAACTCCTGAGCTCAGGTAATCCACCCGCCTCGGCCTCCCAAAGTGCTGGAATTACAGGCGTGAGCCACTGTGCCCGGCCAAAGAAAAATCTTAAACTGATCTCACTGAATAAAAAAGTAGTATTTTAAAATATTTTTTCAAATTAAAAAAGTAATAAAATATCCTTTGTAGAAAATCTATGACATAGGTTTGAAAAGAGAAAGAGAAGGCCAGGCGCAGTATCTTATGCCTGTAATCCCAGCACTTTGGGAGGCTTAGGCGGGTGGATCACCTGAGGTCAGGAGTTTGGGACCAGCCTGGCCAACATGGTGAAACCCCGTCTCTACTAAAAATGCAAAAATTAGCCAGGTGTGGTGGCTCACGCCTGTAGTCCCAGCTACTCGGGAGGTTGAGGCACGAGAATCACTTGAACCCGGGAGGCAGAGTTCGCAGTGAGCCAAGATCTCACCACTGCTCTCCAGCCCAGATGACAGACTGAGACTCTGTCTCAGAAAAAGAAAGAAAGAGAAATCACCCATACTTCTTTGATGTATTTACTACCAATGTTATTACTATTTTCTTCCAACCGATGTTACTGCTATTTCCTTCCAACCAATCTGTTGCTATAAAATTTTTATTAAGCTAGGGTCATATTATGTATATAATTGTATATCATTCTTTGCCATGAAATATTATTTTAAAACATGGGGAAAAAGAACACACAAAATTGTATTTACAGCATGATCTTGTGCTGGTGGTGTTTTGTAGAGTTGGTTTATATATACAAATAGTTATTAAATACATTAAATTACTGTCTTTTAAAATAAGTTAAAAATGCTATCTGGGGCTGGGCATGCTGACTCACACCTGTAATCTCAGCACTTTGGGAGGCCAAGGCAGGTGGGTCACCTGAGGTCAGGAGTTCCAGACCAGTCTGGCCAACATTATGAAACCCCATCTCTACTAAAAATACAAAAAAGTTAGCCAGGCTTGATGGTGGGTGCTTGTAATGCCAGCTACTCAGAAGACTGAGGCAGGAGAATCGCCTGAACCAGGGAGGTGGAGGTTGTAGTGAGCCGAGGTCACACGACTGTACTCCAGCCTTGGGCAACAAGAGCGAAACTCCATCTCAAAAACATAAAATAAAATGCATCTGGGTGAACATGACTTTTATCTTTACATTTTGGGCCTTTCAAAATTTTCTGCAAGGAGCGTGTACACTACATTTGTCATCAAGGAAGATAAAACAAAAGTTGTCATTCACAACCCAGTGTTACTGGGGCTGATGTTAGTGGAATTGACTCCCTCTATTATAGACTCAGCTTCAGCCCATACCCTGAGCCATGGGCCTATCCCTCTAATGCATTGCCCTAATCTCAAAGCTTATAACACAGGAGAGCTGTAGAAGGGCCAGTTCCACCTCCACCGCCAGTGGAAAAGCTATTCCCAGGTGAGGACTGCAGCTGCCAGGGCACTGCTCCAGAATGGGCATGCTGGCCATATTCACTTGCCCACTCCTTCCCAGGGATCTATTGTTCTGTGGCGTGTATTCCCTGTACCTTTAGGGGCAACTCTTGTACTCATGAAATCATCAGAGGCTTGCATCTATCTATCTATCTATCTAAGAGACAGGGTCTTGCTCTGTTGCCCCCATTGGACTACAGTGGGGGCGCTCACTGCAGCCTCAAACTCCTGGGCTCAAGTAGTCCTCTTGCCTCATCCTCCCAAGTACCTGGATTATAGGCATGAGCCACCATGCTAACTTTTTTTTAAGAGATGGGCTCTTGCTATGTTCCCCAGGCTGGTCTCAAACTCCTGGCCTCAAGTAATTCTCCCATTTTAGCCTCCCAAAGTGCTGAGATTACAACAGAGGCTTTTAAGTCAAAGCTCTCCTGCTAGGATGCACCCTAGTTAAAGTCCTGGAGCACGGGCCACCGCAGCTGCACTTGGACAGCTGGCCCTCTGCTACCCTGTGAGTGCACCCTCTGCCTGGGGGCTGCAGCATGAAACGCTCTAGGAAACATTTCGTTCCTCACTGTTTCCTCATGTTTGGCCCACTCTGAGCAAAGGAAAGCTCTTTCCATTCCAGTAATCAGAGGGCTCCATCCCCAAGAGGAAGTTTGCAGGAAGGTTAGGATTCCTCTGCACATAGTAAGGAGTGTCCTGCCATTCACTGCATCCTGGCTCCAGTAATTGTGAGTAAAAGGACAGGTTGGGAGGCCTTCTTAGACCATAGAATGCATGGGCAAGATAGATACCGAATGCAGCTCAATACTTTGGAATCAGCTATCAGGGTAGCACAAAGGCATTCCTTCACCAGCAGAACGTCAGAGAGATGACTCGTTCAAATCAGCAGCCTTGTTTTTCCAAACGCACACTTTAGAACAGCATATCATCCATCTTTACAGCTGTAGGTGCCACTTGCAAAAAAACAACCTGGGATTATAAACTGGGCCAAAGTGGTGAGCACCTGGCAGGCTGTGAAAAGCCGTGGTGTGGCTTCCCATCGGCTCCTCAGACAGCTCCAAGCCAGGCTGTGTTGGGGCAGAAGCTTTTGTCCTGCTCTCATAATCCTCCCTGTGCTCAGAGTGACCCCACCCTTCTGTGACTTGGCATTGCAGGCCTGGCACTGGTGCCGAGGAAGCTCTGTGCCCGCTACACCTGGGACACCAGTGTGCTGTGTCAGGCGTGGCCTGCCGTGGACCCAGAGTTCCTGCAGCAGCCTGAGGTTGTGCAGATGGCAGTTCTGGTAAGTATCTCCCCTCAACCCCAGAGCTGGGCAGTCCCTGCCCTGCTGGCGGCCCCTAAACACTGTGGTGGTCTTGAGAGGTATATTAGCAGGCCTTTCTAGCTCACTCAGCTCAGCCCTCAGCCAGACCTTGCAACCAGGAGCAGGGCACAGAGGCCTGTCTTTCCTTTGCCGGTATCCTCAGTTTTGTAGGTCTCCACACACCAGATGCATATGAGCATGAAACTCCTGGAAAGGGGGAGTAATAAACCTGGCCTGCTCCAACTGAGGACTGTGCTTCAGTCTCTCAGTTTCACTCAGGTGCTCTTGGGGGCTTTTGAGGGCTGGAGAAGGGTGACAGTGGGGTGGGTGGCTATGCAGTAATACCTCATTCCATAAAGCATATTTCAGAAAGGCTCCACAAATACGTTGTTGTAAATTTGGTGTTTTTAAATACATAAGAGGAGTTTATTGTTTAAACCTGTTATAAGAGCAAGTGACCCCCTTATAGTTTATCTTGCATGTAATTTTTCTACATTTGTTTAATTTGTTAAATGAGACACATTTATGGTGAATGTCTCTTAGATATGCTGATGTGTCTGAAGAAAAAAAGAGGGCAGGGAGTGGACTTTGAACCACACATGGGGCCAGGTAATCCACATGCAAAATTAGAACATCACCGTTATCACCCTATAAAGTGAGCATTGCCATTCTCATTTTTTCAAACGAGGACTCAGGCTTAGTGAAGTTGGTCCACCTTGCCCAGGTTTATTCATTTATTCACAAATGCTTATCAAGTCTGACTCTACATCAGGCATAGTGCTCTGGAGATACAAAATCAAGACAGGACAAACAGGGTCCCTATCCTCATGGAGCTTAAAGCGTAGTAGGAGAGATAGGAAGAATAAAAAGGAAAGAGGAGGCCGGGTGCAGTGGCTCAAGCCTGTAGTCCCAGCACTTTGGGAGGCCGAGGTGGGCGGATCACCTGAGGTCAGGAGTTGGAGACCAGCCTGGCCAACATGGTGAAACTCCGTGTCTACTAAAAATACAAAAATTAGCTGGGCATGGTGGCAGACGCCTGTAATCCCAGCTACTTGGGGGGCTGAGGCAGGAGAATCACTTGAACCCAGGAGGCGGAGGTTGCAGTGAGCTAGGATCACGCCACTGCACTCTAGTCTGGGCGACAGAGCAAGACTCCATCTCAAAAAATAAATAAAATTAATAAAATTAAAAGGGAAGAGGAAAATAAATAAAATGATTGCAAATTGTGAAAAGTGACATAGCCCCACAGAGGTTGGGCCAGCCGGGCTCTGGCCCCTCTGCACCTGGGCAGACCCCAGACCCAGCAGGAAGGTTGAGGTTTGGAAAGACGATACTTTGCCCAGGAGACCAGGCTCCTTCACAGCCCCTCTGTCGCCGCACCACCTCCCCGGTACTGCCACCCACCCCAACGGGAGAGATGGTGAGGCTGCCCTGGCAGGCTTCTTCCAAAATTCTTCAAAACCAAAAATATCCTTGTGGCATAGAAGAAATTTCTTCTCTTTTCTTTCTTTCTTTATTATTATTATTTTTTAATAGAGACAAGGTCTCACTCTGTTGCCTGGGCTGGTCTTGAGCCTTTTTGTTTTAGGCAGAGTCTCACTCATTCTGTCGCCCAGGCTGGAGTGCACAATCTCAGCTTACTGCAACCTCAGCCTCCCAAGTAGCTGGGATTACATGCATGTGCCACCACGCCCAGCTACTTACTATATTTTTAGTAGAGACAGAGTTTCACCACGTTGGCCAGGCTAGTCTCAAACTCCTGACTTCAAATGATCCCCCCGCCTCAGCCTCCCAAAGTGCTGGGATCACAGGCAGGAGCCACTGCACCCAGTCCCAGCCCAGAAATTTCTTTAACTTGAGTAATGTTTATGAGAAATAAATATCTCATGCATCCCTGAGAACTTGTCCACGCCCAGTTGAGAAAAGCTAACTTGAGAAAAATGGAGGGTTTCATTCTATGAAAATATCTTTCTATTTTAAATTACCACTGCAGAAAAGAAATAGAGTTTCGATCATTGGTAAAATAATTTCAGATAACCTTTGAAATACAAACCTAAAATTAGAAGCATGTGTAAGACTCCCCGCAAGTGCACCCAGCTTGAGAACCCAGGCTGCACTGGCACCGTGCCAGCAGCAAGGGCTTCTGTGAAGATCTGGGTTCCCACTCCATGTGACCTCATTTGTGCCCTGGCCAGAAACAAGCTGCGAGCACAGTTCAGTGTCATTCAGTTCAACTGTGCCCATGTTGTTTGTGCCTATGACATGCTGGGCTCTGCCCACACCAGGGACATAGAGACAAGAGCTACCGCCTTATCACCTTGGAACGAAGGTCTGGGGGCACATGAGCTGTCACACAGTTTATGTAAGGACTTGGAAGTCGGGCTGTCCTGGGTATAAGTCACAGTTTTACAAAATATTTAACATCTCTAAGCCTCAGTTTCCTGAGTTATAAAATGGAGGCAGGCACAGTGCCTGCCTTATCCGGCTTTTGAGAGAATTAGGTGGGATAATGCCAGGAAGTGCTTAGCCTGCTTCTGGATGCCCTAATGACAAAAGCCTCTTAGCACAGAGTGAGCGCCCACCCAGGGCCAGGTTCTGCCCTGGAGCTTCCCAGGTGCGAGCTCGTTTACTGAGCACAGCCGCCCGGTGAGGCAGGCTGGTTGTTATCCCCATTTCACAGACAGGCAGATGTGTGACTAACCCTGTCTTATGGGCAAGAAAATGGTGGCAGGATGGGGCTGAATAACTCACTGAAGGTCACACAGCTAGTCCAGATCTGTTCTGGGAATGGTGACTGCTGCTAGCATCAGCGTCGCCGCTTCTGGCAGTTGGAGAATTAGAAAATGCATCATAAGGAAAAGGGGAGGGGGCTTTGGCTTTGAAAGAGGAGCAGCCTCTCCCCAGTGGAGAGAAGGGTGCCACAATACCAGGAGCAAACATGGGCAGGCCCACAGAGACCCCGGCTGAGCCAGGGAGGGGATGGAGGGGACGGCATGGGGCAGCGCTAGAGACAAGGCTAAAGGTGGGGAGTGCCCCTGCCCCGGAGGCCAGATTCCACCCCTCCGAGGACAGGGGACTGCCAGGGGATGTGAGCAGGAGAGAGAGCAGCTGTGTCAGGTCATCCCGTCTCTACCACTGCCTGGGTGGAGCCTAGGTGGACAAGTGGCTTCACTTCATGTGCCTCAGCTTCCCTATCTGCAAAATGGGATGTGATATTCATACATCGACTCACAGGTTCATGGAAGAGAATTCCATAGTTCAGTGCTTGGCACAGAGTGAGAGCTCAGCACATGGAAGATCGTACTGTTATTAGCCGATGCGAGGCTACCCTCATGATGGGGACAGGTGATGGATTAGAGTGGGAGGAGCACATGTGGCCCAGGCCCTGTCCGCAGCTGTCAGAAAAGTCCAGGAGAGTCATGCTTCGGCCCTCTCCAAAGATGGAGGCGCAAGAGCCCCACAGCATGGCAGCCTCTGTTTGAAGTGATGTCAGTGCCCTTGTTCCCCTTTGGGCCCTTGAAGCCCAGGCTCAGTGTTGAGTCTCAACCTGACTTCTCTGCCCATCTCCTTGGCACTTTATGCCGGAGACAGGGGGAACATGATCGACATCCACTCGCCCTGATGGGACGGCCTTGGTAAGGCAACTCAGGGAAGGCCCAGGGAGCCAGAACCATGTGAGGGTGCCTGAGGCAGCATGGGAAAGACTCAGAGCACCGTGGCCACATCCAGAGATCACATGCCCTGCCCCCAAAGCCCCAGCTGTGGACAGGAATGACTCAGCTCCTTGGAAAGGCTGTCACCAGTGATGACTTAGGAACAGCCCACCAGGCTCCAGGCAAGCACAGGAAGCTCGCTGGGTTTGGAAACGGGTAATTGTGCTGATGCCGTGCGTCAAAGAGGACATCCCACAGCTGGCTCCTTCTGTCATGGCCAGCACTCTTCACAAAGGCAGGGGGAATGTGGCTGAGTGACCTGGTCCCTTTATGCAGGTTCTTTCACCCCCTTCACTCCAGAATCTGGAGAATTCTGTCCTTAAGGGGGGGAAAAAAAAACAAAAAACTAAGCTCAAGATCCCATAGCTTATAAGACCAGGCCTGAGAGTCAAACCTGAGTCAGCCCACATAAGAGCACATGCTCCCCGTCGCCAGCACCCCCTCTGCAGGTGGTGGCCCAGAGATGTTACCCTGGACTGCTCTTCCACAGGAGGAGAGACATGATTCACTAACAAGTGCATGTCCTGAAAATTCACTGTTGGGGACCCCGGGACTTCACAAGGGGCATGGCTCTTGGGTGACAGGTGGGAGGTCTCTTCGAGGATCTCAGTCCAACTGAGCATGTAGCCTTGAAAGAAGGCAGCTTCTAATGACTCAGAAACACCAAGGCAGAGGCCCACAGTCCTTCACACCACACACCTAGTTCCCCAGCTTCAGAACGCTTTAAAACGCTGCAGCATGGAGCCTCATGCTTTCCAAACAATATTTCAGAACATGTCAGGACTCAGTGTTTTATTTGTCCTCTCCCTAGTGACCTAGGCTAATGCAGACGATGAAAATGCCACCAAATACTGCAAAAATCTGAAAAAGTGAAGTGGGTGATTAGGGCACATTAGATCATGTGCTTTGGTTGAAACTTGAGAAATTATTCCTAGTAACTTTTCCTAAGACCGTGACTATATTTTCCAAGTGAAAAACTAGAGTTAGTAAAAGAAATGTGCGTGTAGGTTTCGGAGCAATGGGATTGAAGATTTGGAAGCATGACTGTTTAGAAACTGAGCCACGTGGTCACCTTCCCTCATTGAATCAATATTCCGTGTATACCCACCTGTGTCTGGAACTGTACTGACCCATGTTAAGCAAGAAAGAGTGGTTATTGTGACAAGATGTGTATCCAATTTCTTTCTTTTTTTTTTTTTTGAGAGACAATCTCATTCTGTCGCCAGGCTAGAGTGCAGTGGCACAATCTTGGCTCACTGCAACCTCCACCACCCAGGTTCAAGTGATTCTCCTGCCTCAGCTGCCAGAGTAGCTGGGACTACAGGCGTGCGCCACCACGCCCAGCTAATTTTTGTATTTTTAGTAGAGACGGGGTTTCACTATGTTGGTCAGGATGGTCTCGACCTCTTGACCTCATGATCCACCCGCCTTAGCCTCCCAAAGTGCTGGGATTACAGGCGTGAGCCACCGTGTCTGGCCTATGTGGAACCAATTTCTAAGCCGTCGCTCTCTAGTGCCCCCTTCTGGAGCCAGTCATCAGAAAGACAAGTTGACCGGGTCCCCCGTGAAACTGTCAACTGTTTGGTCCACTTGAGACCGAGGTGAAATCTGAGGGGACAGCTCGCTCTAACCTGGATCCAAACTTAGACTCGAGCCCCAATGACAGAATAATCCCTTTCTGCCTGGAAATGGCCCAAGCCATCTCATGCTGAGGATTTTTGACATAATCTCTACCACAGCTGTGTATGGGAGCAGTGCTCAGAAAATGCAAGGCGGTCCTCACTCCACGTATAGGCACTCACATGCAGTCTGAGTGTCTCTGTCTTTCCGCAGGTCTAGGCATTAATCCTATCCAGCTGGTTGCATTTTACCCTTTTGGGAAGGAGGGTGCTGACTTCCTCCTTTCTCCACCTCTGTTCCCTTTTCCTGAACACATGCAGCCACGCCCTTTGCAGGCAGGAGGTCCTGGTATTGTGCTGCCTCCACTTGAGGATGTTCCTCATTGTTTGTCTTGGCCTTTCTCCTTCTCAGATCAACAATAAAGCTTGTGGCAAAATTCCTGTGCCCCATCAAGTTGCCCAGGACCAGGACAAAGTCCACGAATATGTTCTCCAAAGCGAGCTGGGTGTCAGGCTTTTGCAAGGGCGAAGCATCAAGAAGTCCTTCCTCTCCCCTAGAACTGCCCTCATCAACTTCCTGGTGCAAGATTGACAGCCGGGAGGCTGCAGCCACCACAAGGGCCTCTGAGGAATCTCCTTCCAGCCCTGGGATGAAGGGGTGATGTCTGCTGGCCGAGGGGAAGGAAAAAGACCAATGTCTTAACTGTTTACTCGGTTCTGTGGCCTACTTCAGTCAATAGCGTGACTCTGGAGCGTGGCCGGGTGCTGGGGCAAGGGTGAGCTGGGCAAAGGAGAAACATGAGCGACTGAGGAGGACATCGGACAGCCTGCCCTCTCCCCCACCCACACTACGGGTGGAGGAGGCCGTCCGATCCCACGGGAAGCCATCAGAGACACTGCTGGATGGGAGCAGGAAGGAGCACGGTGCCCCAGAGCAGCCAGGGAGCCTCCGGATCTGGGAAGTGGCTCTGCCTTAGGCGCTCCTCGGGAACAGGCGGCCAGCCTGAGGAACTGCAGAGCTCAGGTGCAGTGTGGCAGCCACTTGGAACTGCTAACTGAGCCTCCAGATGGTGGTCAATGGTCTCTTTGCCTTCAGGCTGGATGAGGAAGCCTTTTAGGTCACGTCCAAATAACCAATATGTGGAAATGGACACAGGGATCTTCTGAAGTTGCTTTGAATCAAAAGGCAGGCAATGCTGGTTCCTCTGCCTGTGTCCCCACCGGTCCCCAGCTCTGTCATGCAGGCCTGTCCTCCTGAGTCCCAGCTGGATGTGCCCCTCAGGCCTGCTGCAGTTCTGACACACAGGCTCCCGGGCAAAGCACCACTTCCGTGAATGACGAGCAGCACCACGGCCACTCCCTTGGGTGTACAATTTGCTGTGTAGTGAAGTGGAACCAGGCTCCAGGCTGCCTGTCCCCAACCTCAGAGCCCACTGCAGCCGAGTAGGGATGTAGCAGGCCCCAGAGGGCCCATGTGGGGCCCCAGATGGCAATGCCACCATTGTCGATGTGACCCCAGAGCCAATCATTAGGAAGAGCAAGCTCACCACAGCAGAGTGGAACTAAGGCCCCCGGGTGTTGCCTCCGGTGTCCAAGCCACAGCAGTCTGGCTGGTTGGGAAGATGGTCAGGGATGGACTCGTCGTGGGCACATTAGGCTAATCCTGGTTTTATGTGAAGTCAGCAATTAAGTGTTCCCACTAGAACTGGCCTAAGCCACTGATTAATATTTAATGAGGGAAGGTGGGGGAGAATCTAGCCATTTTGTAATGCCAGAAATCTATATTTGTTATCTGATGCCGTTTTTCTGAAGTAGCCTCAGATGTGGTCCCCCTACAGTTCAGCAGTTAACGGATGACTTTTTTAGTGTAATAAAATGTTTGTCATCTATGACTGCAGGATGTGTGATCTTGGAATAGCCACCATATTCCAACTTCAGAGTTAACGATGAACAGATTGAGGTACTCCATCATCATCAGAGCATTGGCTGTGTGTCTGACTCCGCATGGAATGCTGTGAAGTGGGACGCATGTGGTTCTTCTTGCTCCATAACTTACAGTCCAGGATAGACAACACGGATATAAGCACACTAGCAACAGCAACTAAGTCACTGATTCTCAGACATAATGTTCTCTGGTCCTCAGCCCAGATACTCCCATTTAATTGGTCCAGGGTATAGCTTGAGCATCAGGAATCTTTAAAACTCCACAGGTGATACTAATGGGCAGCACAATTTGAGAACCACTGGATACATTGATGCACTTGAACCATGATGATTTCTATCTAGTTCTTCCTCTCACTGATCTTCAGCCTAGCAGGGATGAGTTTGGTCCAGGACCAAGAGTAGGACCGAAAGGGAAGACAGGGGCCAGAAGTCTAGAGCAGTATTTTAGATGTTCCTGGAGCTGAGTTGAATGCACTCAGTCTTGCACATGGCAGCGAATATGGATTAAATATATGCCCATGAAGATACCTGGTAAGAGGAGGGAGGAGTGAGTGTTTTTACTTGATTATCTTGTTCTTTCCTAGGGTAAGCTGAGTGGTCTTGAACAAGATGAGGGAAGGAAGCCCTTTTTTTGTACATGATCTGACCAGAGCAATGGGCCAGTAAAGCCTCAAGGCTGCTAGACTGACCAGCTGCTAGACTGACCAGCATGGCTCTGGAGAAATTGCTCCAAGAGGATAAAGCTTTTGCAAACAAGAGCTCATCTGTACTTCCTAAGAGACAGTATGGTTAGGGGAACAACTGGACAGAAAACACGAACCCCTAGAAGTGGGGAGGTGGGGAATAATCTCAGCCATTTACTGACTGTCTTGATGAGGTCAGAAACTGAACTCAGCAGGTTCACTTGGATTATTATCTTACTTAATTCCCACAAAAACTCTAGAGGGAAGGAGTTATTCTCTCATAAATGAAGAAAACCAGGCTCTGAGGTTCAGTAATTGGCTCAGTTTTCACAGCAAATAAGTAGGAGAGTCGGGATCCAAGCCCACATCTTCTGGCCTCCACCTCACCACGTCTACTGGTCCCCTCCCCTATCCTGTGTTGCCCATGTTGTTTGATGGACAACAGGCAGGTGAGATGGCTCCCCAAACCACTGGCATTTTGAGCAGAGTATGGCTGGGGCTTCCCTCCTGGAAGGCCTGTAAGCCTGGGAGATCCCAGCAGTGGTGTCCTCTCTACAGGGGCAGTGGTGAGTGAGAGACCAACAGCATGCAGTTAGTTCCAGACAGCTGGAGGAAAGTCCAGCAAGCGGAAGATGTAGACTCATGGGCAAATATCAGGGTGAAAAATATTTCTATTGGGGCAATAAGAGAACAGAGTTTGTGCGCGGGGAAAACGGTGCCCCATGGCATATGCTACCACAGTAGGAGCCAGCTGTCTGCCAAAGAAAATTGATCTCTCAGACCCTAAAACAATGAGTGAGCTGGGAACAGCACAGGCTGTTTCATCCCAGCCTAAATACACACCTCCAGGGGATTGGCTAAGAAAAGCAGGGTACATCCAGTCAATGGAAGAAGGCAAGGCAGCCAGTAACAGATGGTTTTTAAAAAACGTGTAGCCTGGAAATTTTCTCATAAATAAAGGAAGATACATACACAATGCAGTCCTGTCCAATTTTTTTTTCAATGCTTACAAAGAAAATTGAGAGCAGGAAATTTGCTTGCATACCATTGGCTGAGACGCCAAGTTATTTTTTCCTTCTGTCTACTTTCTTGCATTTTCTCATTTTTATTGGCCATGAAGTATTTCAATAATACTTCATGGGGTAAAACACCAAAATGTACAATTTTGTGAAGCTCTAAATGAATCAGCTAAGAACCTGTTTCCCTTGATTTTTCTTTTCTTCTCCCAGGCAGGATATCTAGCTATCTATGAGGATGTATCCTAGCTAGGAAGATGTGCTCCTTTCCTTGTATGAAGTGGAATCCAAAGAAAAAAAGCAGCCCCCGCAAAGTTACTGCTTGCACAGTTGCTCAGTCTAGGTAGGTGTGGGGAGCTCCCTTTCTTGTATCTCAGCCTTAGCACAGAAGAACAGAAGGCAGCATTCCCCCAGTGGAACTCTCCTGCCCACTTGCTGACAGATCAAAGCGGGAGGCATTATCACTCCTTTGCAGATAACAAAACTTGAGACTGTGATAGTAAGTGATGATGTATCTTGACCCCCCAATCTGTGCTCCTTCCACTTAGAGCACTTCCTCCCCGGACTACCTCCAGGCAAAATGTAGCGCAAGAGGTAAACTTTCTTTTTTTTCTTTTTTTGAGACAGAGTCTCACTTTATCACCCAGGCTGGGGTGCAGTGGTACGACCTTGGCTCACTGCAACCTCTGCCTCCCGGGTTCAAGCCATTCTCGTGCCTCAGCCTCCTGAGTAGCTGGGGTTACAGGCACCCACCACCACGCCCCGCTAATTTAGGAGGTAAACTTTCTTAACTGGCAGGCCCAGCCAGACTGTCTAAGTCAAGGAAAGGCAGAGGGGTAGACAAAAAGAGTTTTCCCTCCTCTTTGTTCCTGTGAGAAGAGCAAGCAGAAAACAGCTATTTCGTGGGCTGGGTCCCTGCCTGACACTCAGAGGGTGGATGGCTAAAGGCTCTCGTCCAAGCTGATGAGCTTGGAGAAAGGAATCTGGGGTGAGCAACAATGAGCAAGTAGCGAAACCCCCCGAGGGTGGGTGGGTGGGTGGGTGGCGACAGTGCTGGTAGGGAGGGGAGAGCCCGAAGCAGCCAGGGAAAGGCCAGTCCTGTGGGCAGAGGCCTCAGTTCCAAGGGTGGGCCCAGTGACCTCACTCCAGGCCTCCATTGCCCTCCCTCGGCCTGTCCACATGAGGGGCTGGAGGCAGCTTTGAGGGATAATGAGGCCCTGGAGGGGAGGTGGTAACCAGGACTGCTGGAACCCAGTGCCCCATGACTCATTCCCTGTGCCTTAAGCCCCGAACTTGAATTCCATTTCCTATTCAGCCTCTGGAAGAGCACATCTAAGACAGACACGCTGTATACAGAAGCCATAGGCTGCGATTCCCCGACATTACAACAACAACGTCTATCATTTCTGAGGACTACTTATGGGCCAGCCCCTGTTCTAAGTGCTTTGCCACATACAGAGCCTTGCCCAAGACCACACACAGGAAGATGGCAGAGCCATGATCCCACTCTGCTCCACCCAAAGACCTTTACGCAAACCAGCCCTCGAACCTCCTGGATTTTCCCAGATGGTCTTTATTTACAGCTTTCTCTCCAGTTGTTCCCCAAATGCCCTAGAGCCTGCCAAAACCACACTTCCTCATGTGTGTCTGCAAAGGTTGGCTCGCTGTGGACACACACCTGGTTGAATGCATCCCTGAAGTTCTGAGGCACCCAATTCAGCATGTGGGTCGGCCCTCTCTCATCCTGGGACTGACATCTCCCAGGGAGCCATCACCTCTGGCAGACAGAGCCTCCATTGGACACCATCCCTGGGACCTAGAAGTCAGGAAGCCAACTTTGCTCAACTCCACCTACTGTGAGGAAAATCCCGTGGCAGAGGGAAAAGGGGAGACCTGGTCTCGACCTCCCTGATGGGAAGACTCCTTGGCCACACAGCAGCCCCATCTGTGTCTTCTGCAGATCATCCTTTCCACAAACAATAGAAGAGCCCCATCTGGGATTCATTACGGAGGGCCCAGCCCTGGTCCCTCCAAGGGAGGCCTCACCCACCACATGTGCTGCCACATACTCATGGCCACCTCAGAACCCAGAGGAGAACTAGATCATAGGGGAGGGGTTCCTCTTCCTCAGGCACTGTCACGGGGTCGTAGAAAGGAATAATGTATCCATTACACTGTGGGATCCATAGAGGAAGCAGGCATCCAGAGATATGCCATTCATTGGGTCTGACTTGTCAATCATCAGGGTCAGAGTGGGCCAGAGGGGCTTTGTCAGGTGCATTCAGAGACTCACTGTCAGTGCACAAGAGGGCACCCGCTGCTCAGAGACAGGCTGAGAGCTGCAAAGAGGGAACCTAAAGCAAGTGTCGCCAGATCTCCCCATTATTAGTTATCAACTCTTAGTTGTCAGTGAACATCATGGTTTCCAGGAATATTTTAGTTTTCTATTAATATTTTAATTAACTACAAGTGTCAGAGTCATCGGCAAACATATAAGTCATCAGTAAACATCTTAGGTGTCAGTTTCCCCCTGAATGAGTAGTATAGGAGACTGCTTACTCATCATTTACTGCATTATTACTGGTGATACCTTAATTATGCACTAATACTTAGCAGTCTGCTAATATCTTGTCTACCAATCATCTTCGACAATAAATGTGTTTTAATTATCAGCTGATAATTTAATGTAGCCATAACAAACCCCCAAATCTCAGTAGTCTGATCCAGTAACCTTTATTTCTCATTCCCGTAAGTCTAATCCTCTGGAGAAGAGAATGGGGAGGAGGTTCTGTTCCATTCAGTTTCACCTTGACAGAGGGTTCCTGCAGACTCCACCGTCTTCAGCTTTTGGCTTTCATGGTTGCCTTAGACGTCAAATCTAGCCCACAGATAAGCAGGGGAGCGATGGAGTGTCACAAGGGGCTTTGGCCAGGTCTGGAAGCAGTGTACGTCACTTCTGCCCACTTCCTCTTGGCCAGAATTCAGTCACGTGCCTCAGTCAATTGCTAGGGGCTGGGCAGCCACTTCCCAGCAGCGACTCTGCAGGAGGAAAGGGGAACCTGATCTTGGAGGGCAGCTGGCTGCCTCTGCCACATGGACAATCTTTGTTTTCAAATTGTTGCTTGTCAGTGTACATCTAAGTTACCTTCTAAATATCTCAGGTGTCTGCTAACACCTTGTTTTGCAGCTCCTCCTGAGTGACAGCTGTTTGCCTTCTAGATCTGTGACAGCTGCTATGGGTCTAAAATAGCAGAGCAATCACAGACTGGTTGGCTGCCAAACTGGGATGGCGCCTGCCCCTTGCTCTAGACTTTGCATGGAGATGCGCAAAGTCATGGACGTGCTTTGTACCATTTTATAAAATACTGGGTTTACTCTGAGGATTTGTTTATTGGTCCCCAATTCTCCCCCACCCTCCTTCTGTGAGGCTCACACATTGGTTTGTGAGATAGTTTGGACTATTTTGGTTTGGGGGGTGTTGGGATATTTTGAAAGGTAGAGAAAGTCAGGCTTCCCAGATGCCCTGCAGGAAACCTGGGAAATTTTCCAGATTCCTGCTCCTAAAAGGTCATGGCTGCTCATTCAGGGTGAAAATTGACACTTCCCAGGATGCCTCACTGTGCTCTGGTCCAGGATACACCTCACCCCAACACACACACACAAACACACCCGCACCCCCCCACACATACATACCTATACCACACACACACTACATATACCATATGCCACCTACACCACACCACACACATGCACACATATACACCACATACCACACATTCATACACACCACACAACCGAGGGCCTGCTTTAGGGGAAGGTAATTTATTTTTGCCTGACAGAAGGATGTGCCTCACACCATGTGACTGGGGAGGTGGAGAGGGCAGTTTAGTCTTGAGAGTTCATCAGAGTCACAGCTGTTAGGGAAGTGCCCGGGCCTGGGGCCAACGTGGATGGTGAAACAGGAAGGCTGCCCCCATTTCCACATGCGCTCACATGGGACACCCCCGCCTGAGGCCTCGAACTACAGGTGCTCCCCTCCCCTGACAGCTCCCACCTCTGGCGGGAGTCTTCTGTATTATTAATCAAAAGCATAGTAATAATAATCATATTATATGTAATGGCCATGGTATATTGAGTGTCTGTTACCTTTTTTTTTTGGAGACGGGGTCTCACTCTGTTGCCCAGGCTGGAGTGTAGTGTTGTGACACTGCAGCCTCAACCTCCCAGGCTCAAGCAATCCTCCTGCCTCAGCCTCCCTAATAGCTGGGACCATAGGCGTGCACAAGCACACCCAGCTAATTTGTTTGATTTTTTTGTACAGACAGGGATATACTCCTCCCTTTGTGCCACAGATTGAGCTTGACAGATGGCCCAGAGGGTGAGAGGGGCTTTCAGGAGCTTATCTGGGCTCTACTGTTTATGGATCATGAGAGCTTGGCAGGTTCCTTAACCTCTCTGTGCCTCTGTCTCCTCATCTGTGGAATGGAGGGAATGGCTCCAACCTCTGCCTTGTTGTGAGGGTGCACTGAAGCAACGTGTGTGTAACAGGCCCAGGACAGTGCAGGGCACACAGTGCATGCACTACTCTTCGGTCACCCAGCGCTCTTAGGAGGACATGCTTCATCCCATGGAATCCTCACCAGCTACGTGTGAGGAGCTCCACTCTACAGATGAGAAACAGGCTTGGCAACGTCGGGTAACCTGCCTGAGGTCACTGGCCTCCCTTCTGCTCCAGCAGAAGCCCCACGCTGGCCTGGGTAAGCCTGGGAGCCAATGCCACATCCTGATGGGGATGGGGACAGGGAAGAGGCAGCCTCTCTGCCCTTCAGTGCCCCGAGGAGCAGCCTCCAGAGGAGGAGGAGATGCCGGTCTCCCTGGCCTGCCAGGAAAAGGTGAGTCCTGAGGCAGTCCTGTGGGAGGCAGTGGCTACCCAGGGAGGGAGAGAGGAGAGGTCAGAGGCCTGGCCTTGATTCTCATGGGCTTCCCTTCCTGCAGCCCTTTCTCTTCCTGTGGCCCTGAAGACTGCGGATTCCAGCCTGGGCAACATAGTCAGAACCCATCTCTAAAAAATTTTAAAATTAGCCAGGCGTAGTGGTGCACAGCTGTGTCCCCGGCTACTTGGGAAGCTAAGGTGAGAGGATCACTTGATCCCAGGAGGCTGCAGTGAGCCAAGATCATGCTACTGCACTCCAGCCTGGGTGACAGAGTGACATCCTCTCTCAATAAGAATTTTAATACTACTGATGACCACAGGTGGAGCAGGTGTTCCCTGGGGGCTGCAGCAGAGATCAGGCCCAATTGAGGTTCATGCTGGGACCCCAGAGGATAGTTGGGGCTCAAGCTGGCCTTGGAGGTCAGGGAGAGACAGTGGCAGTGGGATGGAGGAGTCTAACATCTCGTTTTTGTCTAGGTGCGATCTTTCCCTGAAACCCAAGGGGCAGTGCAAGAGACAGGAATTGTGAGTGTCTTGCTTCCCCCGGGCGTGTGTGTGCCTGTGTTCACCCTCCCAGGCCTGAGCAGTGGCTCCAGGGCAGAGTCCAGGGGAGGACAAAGAACACCAGGTCACCTAGAGGGTTGTGCTCACCTGCACCTGCTGCCACAACCCCACATGCTTCCACAAACCTTGGATCACCCTCACTGCTCTCTACCATGCTAAGCAAATTATATATGGAGTTGATAAGACACAGTCCCCATGAGCTCTGTCCATTCCCCCACCTCAGTGACCTCCTCACTGCTTCTCGGATAGGCAGGCACACTCCTGCAAGACCTCACACCTGCTGTCCCTCTACCCAGAGAGCTCCTCCCCACATGGCTCACTCTCGCCTCCTTCTGTTGTCTGCTCCCAGTGAGGCCTTCCCCGACCATCCTACATAAAATACCACCCCACCCCAGCACTCCCTACCCCGCAGCAAATAACAGTATATTTTACTTGATTTACTGTGTTTTGTTTTATCTTTTGTCTTCCCCTCCAGAATATCAGCATCATGAGGGCAGGGACTTTCACAGCTTTATTTATTTATAGCAGTTTTATCGTCTGCTGACTCTCCAGACCTAGAATGCCATTCAGGCACACCATAGGTGTTCAGTAAGTATTTGAATGAATGAATGAACCCCTGTGCACCTAGTGTATTATGGGAGTCAGACAATTCACTGCAGCCCTAGATACCCATAGTGGGATCCCTGGACTGGCACCCTGAGCATCACCTTGGGTACTTAGAAATGCTTATTCTTGGACCCACCCCAGACCTGTTGAATCAGAAACTACATTTTACAGAGATCCTTGGATGATTCCCAAATGCACATTACAGCCTGAGAAGAGCTACACTCAACTGGAAAATGGTCCCCTGGGCCTTCCCTAGAATGCCCAGCTCCGTATGGAGGCCCCTGCCCACTTCATGAACCTGTTCTCCAAGCCCTGGACCACAACACATCCTCCACTCCAGACACAGGAGGCACAAGCAGGTGTCGGGGACCAGCACTCCATCTCCCCACCGGCCTTCCCAGGTAACGCCCTTCCCCACTCTCCCTGGCTAGCTCTTTGCATGCCTTGAGCAATCACTGAAGGGGTTTAGGTTACAGAGAGGCGTGGTCAGAACCATTTTTTTTTTTTTTTTTTTTTTTTTTTGTGAGACGGAGTTTCGCTCTTGTTACCCAGGCTGGAGTGCAATGGCGTGTTCTCGGCTCACCGCAACCTCCGCCTCCTGGGTTCAGGCAATTCTCCTGCCTCAGCCTCCTGAGTAGCTGGGATTACAGGCACGCACCACCATGCCCAACTAATTTTTTGTATTTTTAGTAGAGACGGGGTTTCACCTTGTTGACCAGGTTGGTCTCGATCTCTTGACCTCGTGATCCACCCGCCTCGGCCTCCCAAAGTGCTGGGATTACAGGCTTGAGCCACCGCGCCCGGCCCATTTTTTTTTTTTTGAGATGGAGTCTCGCTCTTGTCACCCAGACTGGAGTGCAGTGGCACAATCTCAGCTCACTGCAACCTCTGCCTCCCGGGTTCAAGCAGTTCTCCTGCCTCAGCCTCCCGAGTAGCTGGGACTACAGGTGCCTGCCACCACACCTGGCTAATTTTTTGTATTTTTAGTAGAGAAGGGGTTTCACCATGTTGGCCAGGCTCCAGGCTGATCTTGAACTCCTGACCTCAGGTGATCCACCTGCCTTGGCCTCCCAAAGTGCTGGGATTACAGGCATAAGCCACTGTGCCCAGCCAGTCAGAACCATTTTTAGAAAAAAACTTGCTGGCTGTAGTGTACACAGTGGATCAGGGGCAAGACACTAAACAGGAGGCTTCAGTCACTGCCCCGTGCAATGGGGTGAGGAGCTCACCTGGGGCTGGTCCCCAAGCAGACAGGAAATGGCTGGGGCTCTGGGTGAGGGCAGGGCTATGGAATGAGAAAGAAGGGCAGTGTTGCCAGTGGACAGACCCTGGCAGCATGCTGGAGACAGGAATGACCAGGATTGGCACATCCAGCACATCACTAGGGTAAGAGGGTGCTGCCTTGTGGGGAGAGCCAGGAGGACAGGCTCATTCAGGGGTCCAGAGCCTACAGCTGAGGGGGCCTGGCTGGGAAGGGGTCACTGTGTGCCCTTGAGCCACCACACCTGAACCTGCTCTGTATCCTCCGGAGGAAGTTAGGATCTTGGGGTAGGGAAGGCGGAGAACATGTCCATTCCAAGGAGGCATGTCCCTGGGGCCAGTCTTTGGGGTATGATGGCTGAAATGAGTCAGCCAGAGTGTGTTTTGCCATGTATGGCCCATGGAGAGGAAGCCTCTGGGGGAGCAAGTGCCCATTTGCTTCCCTGATGGCTACCTCTCTGCCCACGTGCAGAAGGTAGGGAGAAGGCAGGAGAAGAAAGGCCCCAGCTCTATATCTTTGTTGTAACCATCGCAAGGACGTGAGACACAGGCTGCAGAGGCCCTCAGAGGCCTTCTAGCCCAGGGACACTCAGCTGCCTCCCTAGTCCCTCCTTCAGGGAACCTGCTCACCTCAAGAGAAGCAAAGCACCATTTCTGGAGGAGTTTGAATACAGTTTCGCAGCATCTTGTTGCAATCTCTGTGCACAGGGACGTTTAAGACTCTACAGCTGGCTTCTCAATTGTTGGGAGCATTTTGTTGCCATGGAGCCTGCAGAACCAACCTGCCCTCCCCACAGCTGGATAACCTGTGTCACCAGTGCACACGTCTCCAGGTTAGCGTCTCTGAAGTGAAGATGTGCTCTTAAAGGGAACAATTGTGATGCTGTCGCTGTAAATCTTGCACAATGGCCACTGGTAACTTGGAAGAAAATCCTAGAGACAAGAGTGGGGACATCACAGCTCTTGTAAAACAGTGATTCAGAAGAGTTCTGGATGTGAACAAGTTTCAGCCATGCCTTAACCAGCTTGCTTTACTTGTATTTTCCTTTTTATGTACCATAGTGATACATGATAAAATTTATCTAAATAATGGCCGGGCATGGTGGCTCATGCCTGTAATCCCAGCACTTTGGGAGGCCGAGACGGGCGGATCACTTGAGGTCAGGAGTTTGAGACCAGCCTGGCCAACATAGCAAAATCCTATCTCTACTAAAAATACAAACATTAGCCGGGCTTGATGGCGCATGCCTGTAATCCCAGCTACTTGAGAGGAGACGGAGGCATAAGAATCCCTGGAACCTGGGAGGCAGAGGTTGTAGTGAGTGGAGATTGCGCCACTGCACCCCAGCATGGGTGACAGAGTGTTTGTCTCAAAATAATAATCACCATCATCTAAATTGAAAAATAATAATCTAAATAAGTCTGAAAGATATATTTCAATAAGTATAGAATTAAAAATCTAAGTAATAAGAGAATGCCTGCCAAAGTTTAATATCAGCATCGTGTGTGTGTTGTGGGCGGGTACATGGACCTTAAAAATCACTGAGATCTTTGATTGGATGCAATATGGATAATTGTCCATTGAAGTCTACTTAATACTTTGAGTTAAATTCCTAAACTTTAATTCTAATCCTGACTCTACGCCAGCTCTGTGACCTCAAGTTAGTGAAACACAAATGGGATTTTGATTTCTTTGAGTACAAAGTTGACTCGGGGGTTCCAGCTGGTGGGTAGGGTGGGAGTTCTGAGAGGAAACAGTGCTGAAAACAGTTCGGGGATATTCTCTAAGTTGAAAACTGCTGAGCTGCCCGAAATGATGCCTGGAGATTTCTGCTCACGGGGAACAAAAGGGTAATAGTCGGAGGGTTTCCTGCTTGGCACTTCAGTTAAGACTTCGGTTCTGGTCTCTGACTGCCACAGAATCACTGATTGTTGAAGATCAGCCGTGGGGCATCATCCGAACACAGCAACCCATTGCAAATATAGTTTGTGTGTGTTTTCAAGTCTTGGTGGCTAAGAGCTGGGCCGACCCCAAGGGCGAAGAAGCCTGATGGGGAGGCAAAGACAGCTGTGGGGAGGGAGTGAGGGAGCTGCTGGAGGAAGTACTGTGGGTCTATTTTAGGACTGGAAAATTGGAAAGCTGAGGAAGTACAATGTGTTTCAGTAACAGGGTTCAGCAATCCCTGGCCTCCACTGGGATAGTTCCCCTGAGGTGAGAGTACAAAGGGGCTGAGCATTTCTATTTACCAAAATACTGAGGCCACAGCCCATGGGAGCCAGGAAGGGGAGAGGGGTGGGGAGGACAACCAAGTGTTTAAACCAGAGAGAACCCACTCGGTGTGTTAGTGGTTATGGACCTTGGCTATGGATCAGAATGGCCCTCTCTGGGCCAGAACTGAAAACCACTGGACAGTGGAATAATGGAGAGATTGGCAGACAAGGCCTGTGGGCCAAAACTGGGCCTAGCATCTGTTCTTGTAAGTGAAGTTGTATTGGAACGCTGCCATGCTCAATTGTTTATATATTGTCTGTGGCTGCTTTTTTATAGAGTTGAGTAGTTGCGACAGAGACTTTATGTCCCACAAAGTCTAAAATATTTATTATCTAGCCCTGTACAGAGAAAATCTGTCAATGACAGAAGGCTCACTGGGCTTCAGGGTCTAAAAACGGGTTGAGTTCTGATGTATCTATTTCCTATCTAGTGACCTAGGGCAAAGCGTTAGCCTCTCCAAGTCTCAATTTCTTTCTCTGTAAATCAAGTAGCAATGCCTATCTTGCCCAAGTGTAAGTATTGAATAGCTATTATATTTGTTGTAGTCCTCTGAGGTATTTTTAGTCATTATTTTAGATATTATGACATATAACCTTAACTTACAATAATCTTCATTGAGTTACTATTATACCACTTTACAAACAATGTAAAAATTGAACCATTCTTGCAAGTTTCCCCCCCATCCCCATCCATTGAGGTATTATATACTTTTTCTACATATGTTATAAAGTCCACATAAATGGATATTACTGTTAATTCAAACAGTCAAGTCTTAAAGAAAAAGTACTTTTATATTTACCCCAATAGTTACCATTTCTAGGTAACTGTTTTTTCTTCCTGAAGTTCTGGGCTTCAATCTGAGATAAATTCCCTTTAGCTTAAAGCATTTTCTTTAGTGTTTCTTATAGTGGTCCTGCTGGCAGTAAGTTCTCACAGCTTTGGTTTGAGAAACCTTTCTTTCCCTATACCATACTGGATTTAGGCTTGTTGCGTGGTACTTTTTTCTTTCAACATGTTAGATGTCATTCCATTGACTCCTGGATTTCATTGTTTCAGATGAAAATTTACTGTCATTCTTTTTGTTATTGTATTAAAGATAGTGTTTTCTTTCCTTTGGCTACTTTTAAGATTTTCTCTTTTAACTCCAAAGATTTTCTCTATAGTCTGAGTAGGATATACCTAGTTGTAGTTTTTTTCTTTGTGTTTATCCTGCTTGGGGTTTATAAGATTTAGGAATCTGCGGGTTGATATCTTTCATCAGTTTTGGAAAATTCTCAGCCATTAAATCTTCAAGTATCTCTTCTTCCCCAATTTCACTTCTCTTCTCTTTCTAGTATGTCACTTATATTTACATTTGATCATTTGATATTGTCTCACAGTCCTCTGATAGTCTGTTCTGTACTTTCTTTATTTTAAAAAGAAATCATACAGTTGCAAGAAATAATACACAGATCCTTTGAATCCTTTATCTAGTTTCCCCCAGTGATAACATCTTGCAGAACTATAATATGATTTAACAACCAGGATACTATCCTTGATAAAAATCCGTCAATCTTATTCAGATGTTCTCAGTTCTGCTTGTATTGATAGTATGTGTGTGCATGTGTGCACATGCACACATGTATTTAGTCTTATGAAATTCAATCACAGATGTATGTTCATGTGTGCACCACCACAGTCCAGATTCAGAATAATTTCATTACTATAATGTTTCCTCAAGTTACCCTTTTATAACCTCCCCCATCTTTTTACTATATCCCTACCTCACCACTAACTTCTGGCAGCCACTAATCTGTTCTTCATCTCTATAATTTGGATATTCAAGAATGTTGTATAAATGGAATTATATAGTATGTGGCCTTTGGAATTGGCTTTTTATGCTCAGCAGAATTCCCTTGAGAGTCATCCAAGTTGTTGCACTTATTAATAGTTCATTTTTTTATCACTGAGTTGAATTCTATGGAATGAATATACCATTTGTGTTTAACCATTTACCTAACAAAGGACATCTTGGTTATTTCTAGTTTTGGCTATTACCAATAATGCTATTATGAACATCCACGTACAGGGTTTTGTATGAATATTACTTCTCATTTCTCTGGGTAAATGTCTGCTGTGGTTTGAATGTATCCTCTAAAACTCTTATCAAAACTTAATCCTCAATGACAGTATTGAGAAGTGGGGCCTTTAACAGGTGATTAGAAGGCTGGGCATAGTGGCTTATACCTGTAATCCAAGCACTTTGAGAGGCTGAGGTGAGCAGATCACCTGAGGTCAGAAGTTCAAGAACAGCCTGGCCAAAATGGTGAAACCCCATCTCTACTGAAAATACAAAAATTAGCCAGGCGTGGTGGCGCATGCCTGTAATCTCAGCCACTCAGGAGGCTGAGGCAGGAGAGTTGCATGAACCCTGGAAGCAGAGGTTGCTGTGAGCTTAGATTGCAGCACTGCACTCAAGCCTGGGCAACAGAGCAAGAATCCATCTCATGAAAAAAAAAAAAAAAAAAGGTGATTATACAATTAATGGATGAATAAATTAGTGGATTGATGAGTTATCATAGGAGGGGAATTGGTAACCTTATAAAAATAAGAAAAGAGACTTAAGATGGCAAGTTAGCATGCTCAGCCCCTCACCATGTGATGCCTTGCACCACTTCAAGATACCAGAGTTCTCACCAGCAAGAAGGCTCTCACCAGGTACAGCCTCTTGACCTTGGACTTCTCCAGCTACGTAACTGTAAGAAATAAATTACCTTTCTTAATAAATTACCCAGTTTCAGGTATTCTGTTACAAGCAATAGAAAATGGACTATGACACTCCCAAAGAATGCAATTCCTAAGTCACAAGATAATTGTATATTTACTTGCATGTGTTTTAAGTTCTCTAATTCTTTCTTCTTCTGTGTTGAGTCTATTATTAAATTTATAACCGGGCGCGGTGGCTCACGCCTATAATCCTTGCACTTTGGGAGGCTGAGACGGGTGGATCACGAGGTTAGGAGTTCAAGACCAGACTGGCCAACAGGGTGAAACCCTGTGTCTACTAAAAAATACAAAAATTAGCTGGGCATGGTGGCTCATGCCTGTAATCCCAGCTACTTGGGAAGCTGAGGTAGGAGAATTGCTTGAACCGGGACCAGGGAGGTGTAGGTTGCAGTGAGCCAAGATCACACCATTGCACTCCAGCCTGGGCTACAGAGCAAGACTCCATCTTAAAAAAAAAAAAAAAAAAAAAAAAAAAAAAAATTATAAATGAATTCTTCATTTATACTGTATATTTTAATCCAAACATTTCTATTTTTTAAAGTTTTTCTTTGCCAAACACTTCGTATTTTCCTGTATTTGCCTTTTTACATAAATTCTTTCACATATTTAAATAGTTATTTTAAATCTCGTGTTTGCTAACCCCAGCCTCTGGGTTATATGTGGGTCTGCTTCTGTTGATCATTTTTTTGCCTGATGAAGGATCATATTGTCTTTCACATGTCTTAACATTTTTTTTAGTGTATGCCAGAGATAGATGTAAAAGCACAGGAGAGAGTGAGATGCATAATATTCCCCCCAGAAAGAACTATTTTGTTTCTGGAAGCTAGAGAGAGGGGCCCACCTGCTCAGGAGTGTATTCTGTGAACACTGCGATGCAGCTTTGGTCGCTTCGGTTCACTTAGTTTCAACCCTTGAGTGTGGTATCAGGCCACCCCTCCAGCAGAGGTGGTCTCTGAACAGGTAGCTAAGGAGATTTGACAACACGGAATGTTATCCCCAAGAAGTCTGCTGGGTTCTGTATGTGTGTTAAACACATTCAGATTTTGTTAAAATCTGTTAACATACATACGAACTTGGGAGCTGTGCACAAACTCTAAGACTTGAAGATGATTGAGGTTTAATACTCTCTTCATAGGGAGAGACATGGACACAGGAGGCAAACACTATTTTGTAAATGATTGTCTAGATGACCATTACTCCACCTTCTCCTGCCCCACACCCCTCCTTCCTCTCTCCTTCTCTATTCTGTAATCTCAAAACACCCAGAATCCCTGGTGAGAGTCAACAGGTGTCACATCCCCTGACAAACAGGAGGAGGAACTGTTGACCACACCCCAGTTCCCTTTACATTTTTCAGTGTGAAGTCACACATACTCTGCACTTGAACATGGGAATCATTGGCTCATGGGGACACTCAATGATTTGAGTGGACATGGATTAAGTAAGACAGCCCCAGACACAGGCTGGGCTTCTGTGTCACCATCCTCCACCAGGCCACACAGGGCACGGGGCGCAATGTGCATCTCTCAGGAGAGGACAAGGTGACCCGAATCATGGACAACCATGGGGATGAAACTATGCATGAGGTTGCCCTTGCCCTCCAGGCAAGAGGCAGGAGGCTGTTTGCTGCTGTCTCTCCCATAAATTACTGAAGCCCCAGGTGTGTTCGTTCAGGTCCTCTGAGAAGCAGATACCAAGATGGGATAAGACATACAAGAGATGTATTGGAGAAAACACCTCTGCAGGAGAACGGAGAGTGAGATGGGTTGGGAGGGAGGGTTGGGAGAACCATCAGACTGATGCAGTCTGATCCCTGTGACGAAGAGGAGTAAGGCAGGTCTTAGACAGCTGTTTAAGGGAGTCCTTGGGTCAGAGTCGCCTGTCAGTAGAACCCCACATCTCTCAGGAATAGGTCTGCCCAAGTATCCCTGCCTTGCTCAGTCATAGGCTGGGAGCAGCCTGTGGGAGGCACAGCCTTGGCACAGATGCATGGCCAGTCCCAAGCACAGTGTCTGGGGCCTCTGGTAATCACGGTCCGACAGTGGAAGGTTGGAGGGCCTGCCAGTGGGCTAAGAGGACTGTGGCCCAGTCCTCTCCCCAGCCTGCCACCAGCTCGGCCCCTACCCAGTCCCAGCAAAGTCAGTTCCCAAGGTGGTGGGACTGTGGGAGGGAAACAGCCATCCCCACACAGGCCTCCCTGCACACCTCCAGTGAAGGTCACCAGGACAGCCAGCCCCACAGCAGAGGAAGGATCCGTGAGGCACTTTCATGTCAATAGGGGTTGGCTGTCCTCAGAGGAAATCAAACAATGAAATCACTTCCAACACAAAAGCCCATTTATTTTAACAAGGGAAAAAATAGTGGCTCCAAACACCCCTCAGACATGATGGGTACACTGTGGATGTCTGTGATGCCTCGTGGTCCATTTGCAGCTCCTGGAAGGCACAGAGTGAATCTTTTCCGTGTTTTGGATTTTTTTTTTTAATGGACTTAGAGGGTTATGGGCATTGTGCAAAAGAATCAAACACCATGCCAGTTGCCAGTCTGTGCCAGCCTCTTTGAAGGAGGAACTTCAGTGGCAGGATTTTGATTTAAGAGCCATTTTTCCCGGAAGACAGGATGGTGAACGTGTAAGTCTGATATTCAGTCTCCAGCCTGGTGACTCGCTCCTGTGAGGCCCCAAAGCCCAGGAGAGACGCTGCACTCGGTTCTCCCTGTGTTCCATCTGAACATCACTTGCTTCAGTTCCCCAGTTGATTGGTTGTGCCTGTTGACCTGGTATATCACACAGCTGTGGCCTTGGGGCTATGTTTTTATCTCCTATGTGGGTAAGGTTTAAAGATGGGGAGCAGAGTGGGCGGGAAGACGTCAGCAGATGTGAAATCAGGCAGACAGAAATAAACAGGGCACTCTTCCCTCCTGTCTGTGGGGCTCACCATCTCCAAGAGGTGGGTCACTTCTCCTCCCGGGGAGCAGATGGGGAACTGCTTCACAGCCACATCCTCAGTTCACAGTTTATCTAGCAGCTTCTAAGATTTTGTGAGCCTACCCCAAAGCTGTGAGGAGCCTCTTTTGTAGCTCACACCCCAACCATGTGGACTAATGAAAATGTCACAGGGGCTTTTTCTTGTTGATGTTGCCTTACACATGTAGCTCAAATGTCCCCAAGTCCTCTGGCCTTCTGGAGTCACCCGTTTTTTTGAACTTTTATTTTAGGTTTAGGGGTACATGTGAAGGTTTGTTGCATAGGTAAACGTGTCGCAAGGGTTTGTTGTACAGATTGTTTCATCACCCAGCTATTAAGCCCAGTACCCAATAGTTATCTTTTCTGCTCCCCTCCCTCCTCCCACCCTCCCCGCCCAAGTAGACCCCAGTGTCTGCTGTTTCCTTCTTTGCGTTCATAAGTTCTCATCATTTAGCTCCCACGTACAAGTGAGAACATGCAGTATTTGGTTTTGTGTTCCTAAGTTAGTTTACTAAGGAAAATAGCCTCCAGCTCCAATCCACTCATTTATTACTCAAATAAAATAGATCCAACCACTAATCCCATAAGACTAGGGGAAGTTGTGCCCTCTCATCACTGAAACTAATCCATTCAAGGTCACCAATGACCTTCATGTTGCAAAGCCAATGACACTTTCAACCCTTAATTCCACAGACACACTCTTCTCTCTCTTCTCCTGCCTCCTGGCCACTCTGTCTCAGCCTCATTTTCTGGCTCTTCCCTCTTTGAACTCTTTGGGGCTTAGTCCTGGGCCCTCTATTCTTCTGATTCTTCTCTAACTACGCCCTCTGCCCAGATGAGCTTACTCAGGCCCATGGCGTCAAACACCAAGGGCACCGAATTTCACATCCACTGATGAAACCACCTTTGTAAAAAATATGACATTGAGAAAAATCTGACCTAGGAAAATTATGAAAGTGAAAGAAATCTGACCTAACCGACTCTATCTTGCTTCAAACCTCTAAGTTGTCCTTGTTTATTCCTGGGCATAGGTCAAACTAACTTTGGGAAGAATTTAATTTATAGTTTAACTCTCTTATTTTGGTTTTTTTTTTTTTTTTTTTTTTTTTTTTTTTTTTTTTTTTTTCAGAAAAAAGGTCTTGCTTGCTCTGTTACCCAGGCTAGGGTGCAGTGGTACAATCATATAGCTCACTGCAGCCTTGAACTCCTGGACTCAAGTGATCCTCCCACCCCAGCCTGCCAAGTAGCTGGAACTACAGGCCTACACCACCACTCCTAGCTAATTTTTTTTTGTTTTTTGAGATGGAGTCTTGCTCTGTTGCCCAGTCTGGAGTGCAGTGTGCATTCTTGGCTCACTGCAAACTCCACCTCCTGGGTTCAAGAGATTCTCCTGCCTCAGCCTCCCAAGTAGCTGGGATTACAGGCATGTGCCAACATGCCCAGCTAATTTTTGTATTTTTAGTAGAGACAGGGTTTTGCCATGTTGACCAGGCTGGTCTCAAACTCCTGACCTCAGGTGATCTGCCTGCCTCGGCCTCCCAAAGTGCTGGGATTACAGGTATGAGCCACTGTGCCCAGCCTTTTATTATTTTTATTTTTTGAGACAGAGTCTCGCTCTGTCACCCAGGCTGGAGTGTAGTGGCGAGATCTCGGCTCACTGCAACCTCCACCTCCCAGGTTCAAGCAATTCTTGTGCCTCAGCCTCCTAAGTAGCTAGGATTACAGGCACATGCCACTACGCCTGGCTAAGTTTGTATTTTTAGTAGAGACAGAGTTTCAACATGTTGGCCAGGCTGGTCTTGAACTACTGACCTCAAGTGATCTGCTCACCTTAGTCTGCCAAAGTGCTAGGAATACAGGTGTAAGCCACCATGCCTGCCCCACTCCTGGCTAATATTTGTTTTCTAAATTTTGTAGTGACAAGATCTAATTAGGCTGCTCAGCCTGTTCTGAAACCCCTGGCTTCAAGTGATCCTTCTGCCTCAACCACCCAAAGTGTCAAGATATACAGGTGTGAGCCACCATGCCCGGTCAATAGTTTACCTTTGAAACAAAAATGAAAACAGCCCTCACCAAAACAAACTGCCTCCTTGCTTGGGACCCAGATACCTTTGTAAAAGTAACAAATTGGCCACATGATTATAAAGTATGGCCCAAGAGTCATGCAGTCAGAGGCCACAAGATCACTAGCCTCCCCAGTTGCTCCTGGAGATAACATTACCATTGTAAAACCTTAAGATTGGCATTTGAGGTATTTTTCAGATCCTATGTGCTGATGGATCAGCTGACACCACCCAGACTAGTAATCTGGCTCAACTAGTTCTTAAATCCCACTCAGGAATAGAAGACAGTAAGACGAGCCCATTTCAACCCACTATGAGTTCATCCTGACCCAACCAATCAGCATTCCTCATTCCCTAGCCCCTGCCCACCAAACTATCATTAAAAAGCCTCTGAGCTTTTCAGGGAGGCTGATTTGAGTAATAATAAAACTCTGGCTTTCCATGTAGCTGGCTCTATGTGTATTAAACTCTTTCTCTATTGCAATCTCTATCTTTTTGTTTGTTTGTTTGTTTTTTGTTTTTTAAAGATGGGGTTTCACCATGATGGCCAGGCTGGTCTTGAACTCCTGACCTCAGGTGATCCACCCACCTCGGCCTCCCAAAGGGCTAGGATTACAGGCATGAGCCACTGCACCCGGCACAATCTCCATCTTGATTAATTAGTTCTACATGGGCAGCAGGCAAGAACATGTGGGGAGGTTACGCTGACCCTCAGACCACTCAGTGGGCTTCTTCACCCCTCCTATTTTTTTGTCTCCAATATGTTTCTCCCTAAATCTGTCCCATTGCAGTAAATGTCTAGCTCTCACTCAGCTCTCCCAGATGCTCAACCCAGAAGCTTTCCAGAAATTCTCCCCTTTCTGATATAATTTCCTGTATCTCCACCCACAATCTCAGTCTGCTCCACCACCCAGAGCTCTCTTGAGTTTGTGAGTCCCTCCACTGCTTTCTGGCTCCAGTGTCACCTCCCTGACATTAGCCCCATCACCTCACTTGTGCTACAACTGCCTTTCTGAACACCTCAGGTGTGGTATAATAGCAAATATATATTTTGCTTTTGTCCCAGATTTTTGTCACACAGCTCCCAGAGCTCCAGAAACCTCTGGAATTTCCTGTGATGGTGTTAGAATAGGCAATTAGCCAGACGAGCAGGACAGGAGAGGGCTCCCTGGCAATAGGAATGTCAGGTGATCATTAGGTGATGGTCAGGAAGTTGTTTAACTAGCTCTCTGAAATAATAATTGGTCACAGCTGGCATCAGGGAAGGGCAGTCTCCTGGTAGATAGAAAACATCTGAAGCTGGTGATCAGCAGCTTCCCATAAGGTCTCAGGAGCTGGGCAAGTGGGCTCAAGCACTCACACTAAGAGGCAAAATGGCAGGGTTTAACTGGTATATGACCTTCCTCTATGAACACTCAACTGGTGAGGGAAAAATGCCTCAAGTGAGCATGTGCACAACTTCAGTAAACACACTGTGCATGTGGCCCCTCCCAAGTGCTGGCAGCCACTGCACATTCAGGCAGTACACCCCAAGGGAAGAGTCGGGGGAGAAGTAATGCACCCTGGAAACATGCCGACCTATAAGACCCCCAAGTCAGAGGTCAAACCACACACTTGACTCTCTCAAGTTGCCTGCTTGGCCTTCTTCCAAGTGTACTTCCTTTTGTTCCTACTCTAAAACTTTTTAATAAACTTTCACTCTTATTCTAAAACTTGCCTCAGTCTCTCACTCTGCCTTATGCCCCTCCATCAAATTCTTTCTTCTAAAGAGGCAAGAATTGAGGTTGCGACTGACCTCCACGAATTCCCAGCTGCTAATAATAGGACTATGTTTTGTTATTCGTAACAAGCCCCTTTCAACCATACTTTAGTTTGTGCTAATGAGATGACTCCTGGAGGGAAGCGGGTGCCTAGATAGCTTCAGGTTGGGGGCTGGTACCAGAAAGAAAGCAGTGATTAAAGTGCTGGAACTGCCAGCCCCTGACCTACCTGGGAGAGGTTCTGAATATTGAGTTAAATGGCCAATGGTCAGTAATTTGGTCATTCGTGCCTGCAATAATGAAACCTCCATTAAAAGCCCTAAAGATGGATTCACAGAGTGCCTAGGTTGGTGACCACATCCATATGCTGAGGGGGGAGTGCTCCTGGAGAGGGCACAGAAGCTCTGTGCTGCCCACCCCCAGACCTTGCAATATGGTTTAGCTGTGTCCTCACCCAAATCTCATCTTGAATTGTAGCTCCCATATTTCCCGCGTGTTATGGGAGGGACTTGGTGGGAGATCACTGAATCATGGGCAGTTTCCCCCATACTGCTCTCATGGTAATGAATAAAGTCTCATGAGATCTGATGGTTTTATAAAGGGAAACCCCTTCCACTTGGCTCTCATTCTCTCTTGTCTACCACCATGTAAGACATGCCTTTCACCTTCCACCATGATTGTGAGGCCGCCCCAGCCACATGAAACTGTGAGTTTATTAAACCTCTTTCTCTTCATAAATTACCCAGTCCTGGATATGTCTTTATCAGCAGCATGAAAACGGACTAATACACCTTGCCCTACGCATCTCTTCCATCTGGCTATTCCTGGTTGGATCCTTTATAATAAACTGGTCAATGTAAGTAAGTGTTTGCCTGAGAAATATGTAGATTTCATGTGAGTCATTCTAGCCAAGTATTGAACCTGCAGAGCTGGTCATAGGAACCCTCAAATTGGTAGCCAAGTTGGACAGAGGTACAGGTAGACTGGGACCTGGGACTTTTGGCTGAGTCAGAAATGGGGCAATCTTGTGGGACTGAGCCCTTAACTTGGCATCTGTGCTAACTCTGGACAGTGTCAGAAGTGAATTGTTTGGAGAGTGAGAACTAAAAACAAAATCCTAAACCCCCCACCTAACTGAATGGATCTCCTCTTGGCCAGGGAAAACTTAAAAACTGAATTCTCAGCCATGACAGGATGGGGGTCAGTCACGCCTTAGTGTCCTCCCTCCTTTCACAGTTTAGACACAACTGACCAGCATTGATGTGACAACAGAGATCCTAAGACTGACAGAACGGACTATTTATGGCAATGAGATACCAAATTACAAACAAGACCTAAGGCTGTGCCAGGCAGGGGTGAGATCACGCAGCCTACACTTAAAAAATAAACTATGTTCTAACTGCTGCAAGGTTTTTATTTTTCTCTAGCCTGTAAACAAGCACTGGCCTGGAGATAAGCAATATGGAAACACTTTCAGTTCATCCAGCTCACAGATGCCGGCTGACTAACTGATTCCCCATTCTACAAGCCCTACTACAGCCTTGATGGGACAGGAGACCAACTTCTGTACATTTCTCCTGGTAAGAGACCACTGACCGTGGTCAGTGCTGGCCGAGTTTGACAGAGGCTGCACACTTGGGCCTTCCTGTCTCTGCCTCACCTTCTGACATATAGGGCTTAATTGTAATGCATTTAAATGTTAAGTCTCCACCCCAAAGTGAATCTGGGTTGTACGTTACAGTCATGTTTGTTCAATACACATGCATTGGGACCTCCTTCATGCATATGCATAGCGCCTCCCATAACCTGTTGAATGTGTGTACTTGGCCAACCATTTGGCATAAACCCCTGTTCCAACCCTTTCTCCTTCCAAGTGCCTGCCTTTTGGGCTGTACCAGCGGCTATGCCTCCCAGCCCGGGAATGGTCAGCCTGCAGGCTGTAACCCTCTATCAGAAATAAAGTCTCCCCTCCAAATATATAGATTTTATGATTTTTCAGTCGACAACACCCAGATGGTGTCAGAGAATTTGAGAATTGCTTGGTGTGGAAAAACCACAAATTTGGGGTCAGAAAAAAGACATCATGGCCTGGCGCGATGGCTCACGCCTGTAATCCCAACACTTTGGGAGGCTGAGGCTGGCAGATTACTTGAGGCCAGGAGTTTGAGACCAGCCTGGCCAACATAGCAAAATGCCATCTCTACTAAAAATACAAAAAATTAGCCAAGTGTGGCAGCACACACCTGTAATCTTAGCTACTTGGGAGGCTGAGGCAGGAGAATCACTTGAGCCTGGGAGGTGGACGTTGCAGTGAGCCCAGATCACACCACTGCACTCCAGCCTGGGTGGCGGAGTGAGACTGTCTCCAAAAAAACAAAAAAAAGGTGTAACACCCAGCTTCCCCCATTAGCAGCCAACCCTGTCCCTAAGTCCATTCTTAACATGGCAGCCGTGGTTGTCTTTTCAGAGCTTAGCGCAAGTTATGTCACACTTTCTTACCCATCCCCATGAGCAAACCCCGTAATGGGCCATGAGACCCCAACTGCCCCAGGCCCTACCCAGCTCAGCATCTCCCCGCCACCCAGTGCCTTTCCCACTCCAGCTACTCAGGCCCTGTTTGTCCACATCCCTCTGCAGGAATGTCCCTCCCTACCTGAGAGGATGGCATTTTTCAACCTTCAGGTCTCCTTCAAATGATACCCCTTAACAGCCTCCCTGGAAATTCCCATGACTATTTTTGCAGACCCGTTAGCTCCCCCTTTTCTCAGTCTCCTCCTTCTAGACCACAAGAGTGTGTAAGTTATAAGCAGACTTATAACTTCCCCATCACAGTCATGTGGTGGGAAAGGCTGCTTATAACCAAGAATGTGATTGTTTTCCTAGGCTCAAGTGCCATCTGTTCATGGGCCACCCTGTTAGCAACACAAAGAATTGGCTGAGCAATTAAAGGACACTTGTTCTCTGGCATTGTCATAATTCTCTGACCAAATTCCCACAAGAACATGTGCTTCTCTCCCTTAAAACGATTTCTGTGAGCTGAGAGGGGCAATGGAAGATGCTGTTCTCCCCCTTCCAGAGCAAATTTTGGGAGTCATGGCATCCCCCCTCCCTGACTGTGGTGACTACTTAAGTGTGTTTGGAATACCTGCTTTAATCCAGGGCAACCCACTCCCTGGCAACGGTGCTGAGCTGGGAGTAATCACCTCAAGATAGGCTAGAGTTTCTTCCCAGGAATTTGGATTTGGGACAGAAAAAGTAGAGTCCATCTTCCTACAAGAGCCCAGACTCTAACAGGGGATAGGAATTCAGGATGGTCACCACAGCCGGGGAGGCCAGCAGCACATCTGTGATGAGCAGAGGAGAAAGTGGCGGGGATTGGGGGACCCTCCAACTCAGCACCTTCCTTCACACGCCTTGCCAGCTGCTCTCCTGGCCTGCGCACCACGACATGTGCCCATAACTTCTCAACAGCTTCCATTTTCCTTAAGCTAGGTTGAGATGGGCTCCTGCCATTTGCAAGCAAAAGAATAAATAATACAGAAGGGAAGTGTTTGAAGACTTAGCCTATCGATGGTTAAATAATGGGAGCTACAGAGTCTTGCTCTATCACCCAGACTGGAGTGCAGTGACATGATCTCAGCTCACTGCAACCTCCACCTCCTGGGTTCAAGCGAGTCTTGTGCCTCAGCCTTCCAAACAACTGGGACTATGGGTGCGCGCCACTAGGCCTGGCTAATTTTTTTTTGTATTGTTAATAGAGATGGGTTTTTACCATGTTGGCCAGGCTGGTCTCGAACTGCTGGCCTCAAGTCATCCACCTGCCTCAGCCTCCCAAAGTGCTGGGATTACAGGTGTGAGCCACTGCTCCTGGCCAGCAGCTACCTCATTATGAAATAAAGAGATCCCCTCTAGTCTGTGTGGAACCAGACACATCTGAGTGTGAATTCAAGCTTGGATCCAGCGTGACCCTAGACATGTTGCTCACTCCCAGGTGTAGGTCAAGCTGATGATAAGAGGGATTTTGTTTATAGTTTAACTCTGAAGCAAGGACGATAATTGTTCCTCCCTAAAACTGATGCCCCTTCTTGTTTGGGGGCTGCAATCACCTTTGTAAGATAAATGAAAGGACACAAAATTTGGATTGTGGGAGGGGCCTGAATTCTGCCAAAATGTAGGCGTGGTTTCTATAATCCTTTACTGCTCAGAAGTCATGTGGCCAGAGGTTACAATGTTTTTATTTTATTTATTTTATTTTATGTTATTTATTTATTTAATTTTTTTTTTAACACGGAGTTACACTCTTGTTGCTCAGGCTGGAGTGCAATGGTGCAATCTCGGCTCACAGCAACCTCCACCTCCCAGGTTCAAGCGATTCTCCTGCCTCAGCCTCCCAAGTAGTTGGGATTACAGTCATGCACGACCACTCCTGGCTAATTTTGTATTTTTAGTAGAGATGTGGTTTCTCCATGTTGGTCAGGCTGGTCCTGAACTGTTGACCTCAGGTGATCCACCTGCCTCGGCCTCCCAAAGTGCTGGGATTACAGGTGTGAGCCAGCGCGCCCAGCAGTGTATTTATTTTTTGAGTCAAGAGTCTCACTCTGTTACCCATGCTGGAGTGCAGTGGTGTAATCACAGCTCACTGCAGCCTTGACCCCCAAGTTCAAACAATCCTCCCACCTTAGTCTCCTGAGTAGCTGAGACCATAGGTGCATATCACCACATCCACCTAATTTTTAAAAATTTTTTGTAGGCCAGGCACAGTGCCTCATGCCTATAATCCCAGCATTTTGGGAGGCAGAGATGGGTGGGTCACCTGAGCCCAGGAGTTTGAGACCAGCCTGGCCAACATAGTGGAACCCCATCTCTCCTAAAAATACAAAAATTAGCCGGGCGTGGTGGTAGGTGCCTATAATCCCAGCTACTCAGGAGGCTGAGGCAGGAAAATTGCTTGAACCTGGGAGGTGGAGGTTGCAGTGAACTGAGATCACGCCATTGCACTCCAGCCTGGATGACAAGACTGAAACTCCATCTCAAAAAAAGAAAAGAAAAAAGTCTGTAGAAATGGGGGCTTTGTATATTACCCTTCCACTTGGGATTATAGGCATGAGCCACCACTCCTAGCAAGGTTTGTGACTTCTCCAATTGCTCCTATAGATAACACCACTATTGTAGAACCTAAGGTTGGTCTTTTGAGATGTTTTTCAGACTGTTCCATTGTGGCAACCAACTGACCCCACACAGACTCATGGCTTAGCTAGTCCTGTGGCCCCCATCACCCAGAGGCAGACTCAGTGCACGATGGCCATCTTCTACACCCCTATAGATTGCATCCTCAGCCACTGCCCACCAAACTATCCTTGAAAAATCCTAATCTCTAAGCCTTCTGGGAGACTGTCTTGAGTGATAACTCCAGTTCTCTTGTGTGACTGGCCTCACATTAATTAAACTCTGTCTTTAATGCAATACCATGATCTCAGTGAACTAGTCTCATCTGTGCAACAGGCAGAAAGAACCCGCTGGGTGATTACACCACTTAACCTCTCTGAGACTCACTGAGTTCATATGTGAAGTGGGGCTAACAATGCTCACCAGTGTTCTGAAGATGAGAAATAAAAACATTCTAGGGGTTTGGTGTTGCCATGACCAGGATCTTCTTGTCCTCTGACCAAACCTCAGTATTCCCAGGATTCAGGTGTTTTTGGCAACAGTATCAAAAGCCTTAAAGATGAGGCACGTCTCTGTAGACTCGACATTGTTCTGCAGGGTTTTCCCAAGGGATAAAGTAATGGCATATTGTGTGAGACTTGCGAACGTCACTGTTCATTGTAGCCAAAAATTGGAACCAACCCACAGTAGGAGACTAGTTTCAGAAATCACAGTGTGCCACTGCCATAAGCCACGTATAAGGGTCAAGAAAAAAGTTCCCCTTCTCCTCTAAAGGTTCACTGAAAAATCAACTGACAAGAGGCAGATTAGTAGGAGAAAATACAAAATGTATTTTAACATGTATAACTAGCGGGCACCACAAGAGAGTGATTACCCAGTGACCCAACAGGATACAGAAGCTTATACACCCTTATTCACAGGGCACGGGGGAGATGGGGAATGCAGGCAATTCCTGTAAGGGGCAGCGAATGATTATTAGGGAGAACAAGTGAACAGAAATTAGCTTGTAAATGATTCTCTTTGGAATCTGAATGAGCGGAGAGGCAGGCATTATCTTGTGAAAAAGTTCATCCCTGTGTGGTTGCATTCCTCAGTCTTATTTTCTGTGATAGATAATGAGATTTCAGGGAGGGGAGGAAGGGGATTTGTAATACCAAGAACAATGTATAGTCAATCAATTGCTTATGTTATCTTAATATAAATTCTTGGTAAACATCTTAGGAATGGCCTCTTCTTTTTTCCTTAAAAACCGAACTGTAACTGTTGGTAATCAGAGTGTATATTCAGGGCAACTTGAATCTGTGTTCCTAGGTGGCTATCCTCAAACTATGAGCTCAAATAAACTATATAACCAGTATATACAACTATATATATATAAAAAACTATAATTATGAGTATATATATATATATATTTATTCTACCATCAGCAAACTTTGGGGGATATTTCAGGATTCTGCTATCACTCATAGTATTACTATGAAAATTCTGTGTTTGTCTCTGAAGGCACGAGTTTCCTTGGGCATAGCTGCAGGAGTGGAATAGCTGGGTGAGGTCCACGTGCATGCTCTACAAGATGACTATTTCCAAAGTGTTCTAGCAATGGAGGAGAGCCTTCCCTGCTCCACATCCTCCACAACACTTGGTGTCACCTGGCTTTGTAGTCAGTGCTCACTTGGTAGGTTGTACAGTGGCATCTTCCTGTCTCCACATGCCAGTCCCAAAGGTGGGGTCAGGTGTTTAGCTCCCTAAGAGTCAGCTCCTGAGGCCACCTTCTGGGAGTTGTTAGAGGGCCAAGGGGAAGAACAGGGTCTTTGGTGTCGGAAGGAGTTGGGTCTGCCTTCTAGCTCCCCAACCAATACACTGTGCTACCTTAGATAAATGCCATAACCTCACTGAGGTTCTGTTTCTGCAAAATGAGGATAGCCCCTAATGTGCAAGGCTGTCAGTGATGACTGCCTGACTGAAGATCTTGTAAAGCACCACGCACAGGCTGTGGTTGTTCTGTTCTACCCCTTTGCCTCTCATTCATAATTTTGTCTCCAGGTTCTGGAACTGCCATACTTCTGCCCTCTCAACGCTGATTCCAGTTGCTCTTTGCTAGGGTTTGAATGTGGCCTGCAAAGTTCAGGCAGGTTCTTTAAGGGGTGATTAGGTCATGAGGGCTCTATCCTCACGAATGGATTAAGGCCATCATTTCGAGAGTGGGTTAGCTATTGTGGGACTGGGTTCCTGATAAAAAGATGAGTTCTGCCCCCTTCCCTGCTCTCTTTTTTGCATGTGCTCTCTTAACCTCTCACCTTCCACCAGGGGATGATGCAGCAAGAAGGCCCTGCCAGATGCTGACTCCTTGGCTTTGGAGTTCCAGTCTCCAGAACTGTAAGAAATACATTTCTTAAAAAGTTACCCAGCCCTGGTATTCTGTTATTGCAACACAAACAGACTAAGACATCCATCTTGGCACGTCTCAATGACAGTTGCTTCAGAGGTCTTTGTTTTGTTTTTGATAGATCAAGACAACTGCTTAAAGAACAGATCACTTTGGGAAGAATTTTATTTATTTATTTAGAACAGAGTTTCACTCTTGTTGCCCAGGCTGGAGTACAGTGGTGCGATCTTGGCTCACTGCAACCTCTGCCTCCCAGGATCAAGAGATTCTCCCTCAGACTCCCAAGTAGCTGGGATTACAGGCACCTGCCACCACGCTCAGCTAATTTTTTGTATTTTTAGTATAGATGGGGTTTCACCATGTTGGGCAGGCTGGTCTTGAACTCCTGACCTCAGGTGATCCACCCGCCTCAGCCTCCCAAAGTGCTGGGATTACAAGCATGAGCCACCATGCCCGGCCAGGGAAGAATCATATATGGCAAACTCCTCTATGGTTTTGCTGTCAGAGAAGAAAGCCTTGTGGCTCCATCTGATTCCGTGATGTGGTTGATCTGGGGCATTTTTAAGTCTAAGTGACAAAGCTGGATTAGCAAAGTATCTGCTAGGTTGGGTCTGTGTGTATATGGCCTTGAGAGATGTACTGGTTTGATGAATTGTGAATATCTGACAGAGACTATGGGAACACAAGTCTTCTTTGTCATGTTTTACTGCTCTCTGGGGAGTCCTAACTCATAAGAGGGAGAGAGGAGAAGGAGGAACGAAGGAACTGAGAATTGGCCCTGAGCCAGCCCAGCCTGAGCTTAGGACTTTACTCACTGGATCTCAAGAAAGAGACAGATCTCATTAGATCATCCTAAAAACAGAATGGGAGGCTTCTTTCAGTCACTTCTCAGAAAGAAAAAAAAATCAGTAGTTCTGCAATGGCTTTGTTTTCTGACCTTACAAAAAGGGATTTGGAGTGTTCAATTTTACTCATAATCAGAAAAATCAGATAAAACCACGATGAGATAGTTCCTCATACCAACTAGAATGGTTAAAATGAAAAGACTGAAGAAATCAAGTGTTGGTGAGGATGTGGGAGAGCAAGAACTCTCCTTTGCTGATAGCAGGGTGGGGGCAACTGTGCAACCACTTCAGAGCCCTGGTTAGCAGGATCTATTACTAGATCTACCAGTACCCTGTGACCCAGCAGTTCCATTCTCATCGATATACCCAACAAAAATGCCTACGTTAGTTCACCGACAGCCCTGCCCTGTAGGATGTTCACAGCAAGACTGTTCAAAATAGCCCCCAAAATGAGAACTATCCAAATGCCTGTTACAATGGAACAGATAAAGCATAATACCTCACACAAGGTACAGCCATAAAAATGCACACACTGCAATCACACACAACAATGTGAATGATTCTCACAAACATAATGTTGAATAAAAGAAACCGGACTCAAAAGAATACATACTGTATGATTCTATGTATATGAAAAACAGAAGGAGTCAAAACTAATCTATGCTTTTGGAAGTCAGGATAGTAGTTACCCTTGGGAAGGTGGTGGTTAGGTGAGGACACAGGGGGCTTCTAGGGTGCTGGTCAGGTGCTATTTCTTGATCTGGGTTCAGGCTGCACACAGGTATTCAGTTAATGAAACTCCATCATGCTGTACTCTTTCCATACATCATACTTCTATCAGAAGTTAAAAAAAGAATGGCATGTGGCTATTACCTTTAACCTGCACCCATAGGTGGGAAATTCATGGATTTGGAGACTTAGGTGCAGATAGGACCTTAGACATCACTCAGTGCAGAGATCAGACATTCGGGGATTCGTGTCACCTGGCTTTGTAGTCAGTGCTCACTTGGTAGGTTGTACAGTGGCAGCTTCCTGTCTCCACATGCCAGTCCCAAAGGTGGGGTCAGGTGTTTAGCTCCCTATGAGTCAGCTCTTGAGGCCACCTTCTGGGAGTTGTTAGAGGGCCAAGGGGAAGAACAGGGTCTTTTTATCAGCTATGTGCTGTCAGGCAATCTATTCGACCTCTCTGAACCTCCATCTCTCTATTTGTAAAATGGGATAATGGAATTTAGGAGAGCTGTTATGAGGATTAAGTGCAATAATGAAGACTCTTAGCCAGTGATTAGCAAATGTCAACTATTATTAGCATTATGATTATCCAGTACAATATCCATTCATTCATTCACTCACAATAATAGTTAAGTACTGTGCAAGATACCAGGGTGTGCAAGACACACCTGATCCTTACCCTCACAGAGCTTATAGTCTAGTCTGGCCTCCTCCTGGGCCCACAGTAGTGTTGGGAACAGAAGACATGGTCCCCCCATTCAGGTGTGGCAGGTAAACATTCACTGATAGACACACTCTGGAAGCAGCTCTGGGGGCTTCAGTAGCTAAGCAATCACTCAGATTATCCTGTTATGAGAGGTGGTGTGGTTTAGAGCCCAGCTGCCTGGGTTCAAATCCCAGATCCTCCATTTCCTAGCTGTGGAATATTGTTTTCTAGCTGTGGAATTTTTTTTTCTAGCTGTGGAACTTTAGGCAAGTTCTTTATCTCCTTTATGCCTATTTCCTCATCTGTGTAAAGGAGTAGTAGGTAACAGAACCTATCTCATGGGTTGTTGGGAGGATTTAACAGTGTAATAAATGTAGAGGATATAAAATGGTGCTGGGAACAGAGTAGGTGCTATGATGTGTTAGTGGGCCTTGTTGATCTTGTTATAAACAACCAAGGGTTCTCACACTGACCACAGCTAGATGACAACCAGCAGAGAGCCAGGCAGACCTCCATGAGGAAATCTGAGTCATTCCAGCGGCACTGCGGAGTTCTCAAGAATATGCCTAATTCATGGGTGTCTACTCTACAGCTATACTTGCACAGATGCGAAATGGTTTATAAGTCAGCCATTGCTATGGTAAATGTGGTAGCAAAAGCATAGAAGTAGCCTAGATGTCTGTGAATAGGAGATTGGCTAAATAATCCATGACTCACTCAAAGAAAGAAATTATTAGTCCTAAGAAAGAACAAGGCAGCTGTATGTGAAAGGATGTGAAAAGATTTCCAAAAATATTGTTAAGTGCAAAAAGCAAGAGGCAGTTTATTTACTTCCTGTGTTTTTAAAAACAAAAAAAGAAATGTACATGGCCAGGTACTTTGGTCATGTGACTTGGTAATGTAGTTGGCTTTGGAGGGGACACTGGGGCACAGCAGTGGGAGGTTACCTTCTTTTCACTGTATGTTCATTTGCACCTTTTGAATTTTAACGCACACATGTTTTATTTTTTAAAAGAGTAAGCCAGAGACTAGGGCCAATTCAGAAATCAGCGCTACAGTTCATTGTACTGTTAAACATTTTTTGCTGCTCTCTCATCACATGGCCCTAGGAGAGGTTGACCAGGGCCAGTGGGAAGCCTCCCTCCCCTATGGGTGTATGGGGAGCCTGTGGCCAGGCACATGCCTCCAGCTGGGTCTGCTTACACGGCCAAAGGGCTGGGGTGCAGAACTGAAGCTGGTAAAGACAGTGGGCTCCAGCAGCCTGGCAGAGGCCACACACACAGGACAAGGTCATGGTCCTAATATCTGGGTCTGGCCTCGGCACCTCTCCAGGGCAAAACTCATGGGACAAAGGCTCATTGCAAGCACTGGGAAAGGACCTTCATTGCAGCTGCTTCTCTTCATTCATGGGGCAATTCCAGCGTGGACCTGGGGGCCAAAGAAGCCCAATCTGTTCAGGAAACAGATTTGGAGGGGCCAGTGTTTTCCTGGCTTGCTCTGGGCATCAGTGGAAAGGAAAGAGCCCAAGGAACCTTAATTCTTAACTCTTCGTCCATGTACTCAGCTGAAATATAAAGATTCTTTTCAGAGCCCTCCCTGAAGTAGCCCTCCAGCTTTGGGACACACACAGCATTGTGTGCAGAGACATTTCCTATAGCCAAGCAAAAGCGACAGAAAGGCCCTTTCAGTTTACTGCAAAATAAGCAGGGCTCTGTCCCAAGACAGGCGCCCTTTGCCTCACGGGCCCCTTGGTAATTCATAGGCTGCCTGAGCTCCATTTACTTCCTACAGTCTATTAGACTAGGGATTTTCAAATGCCCTTTAGCCAATAATTCTTTACACATATCTATATGAAAAACATATATGTATGTATGCAAACAGATTTTTTTTTAGACAGAGCCTCACTTTATTACCCAGGCTGGAGTGCAGTGGCATGCTCATGGCTCACTGCAGCATTGCTGTCCCAGGCTCAAGCGATCCTCCCACCTCAGCTTCCCAAGTAGCTGGGACTACAGGCATGCAACACCATGTCTGGCTAATTTTTTTTTTTTTTTTTTTTTTTGGTAGAAACAGGCTCTCACCACGTTTCCCAGACTGGTCTCAAACACCTGGGCTCAAATGATCCTTCCACTTTGACCTCCCAAAGTGTCAAGATTACAGGTGTGAGCCACTATGCCCAACTCCAAACAGATACTCGAAAGTCAAATATCTTTTATACACTCAAACACACACCCAGACACACATACACACACATATATGTAGTCATATTCTTTTTTCTTTTTTCTTTTTTTTAGAGGGAAACTCACTCTGTCACCCCCAGGCTGGTATACAGTGGCATGATCTCAGCTCACTGCAACCTCTGCCTCCCTGGCAGCAATTCTCCTGCCTCAGCCTTCTGCGTACCTGGGATTACAGGTGCCCACCACTACACCACACCCACCTAATTTTTGTATTTTCAGTAGAGACAGGGTTTCACCATGTGGGGCAGGCTGATCTCAAACTTCTGACCTCAAGTGATCCACCCACTTTGTCTTCCCAAAATGCTGGAAGTACAGGCGTGAACCACTGCACCTGGCCTATATGTAGTCATAATCTTGATTAAGCTATATATTATTAATATTCATCAAATATGATACAGATAAAAGATAAAGTATTTGGTACAAGGTTTTCAAACAAGATCTACAGAGGGTCTTCAGAGACACGCAAAGTAACAAGAGTAACAATACAACCTCTCTTCATTTTTCTAAATCTGCGTCACCATTTAGCCCAACTAATTTCTTCCACCTACAGATGGCAACACCACACAAGTGCTTCCTTTTCTGATGTGATCCATTTAGCACACATTTGGGGGGGCCCCACCATGTGTCAGGCACTGTTCTAGGTTCCTAGGACACAGCAATAAACCAAGTGGTCAGAGATCCATGGCCTTGTGGGGTCTGCATCCTAGTGAGGTGACAGACAGCAAACAAGTAATGAAACCCATGTTCACTGTGTCACGTAGGGAGAGGGACAGAGAGAGGGGTATTAGGAAGGACTTCCTGAGGAGGTGACTGCTGAGTGGAGACCTGGGGATGTGAGGGAGTCGCGTGGATATCTGGGACAGCGGATTTGAGGCAGAGGAATGGCTACCCCTTGCCCACTCTAGATACGCTGCACTCACTCGACAAAAGCCAGCCCTGGTTAGACCCAATTCTGCACCTCCTCCATACCCACATCTGTGCAGCTGAACCCTGGCTGCCACTGAGAAAAACATGCCACTGAGTTGGCTGGCCTCACTGAGACCATGTTCAGAATCTTGGGGTGGGGTGCCTTCATGCTTCCCTGGGCCATTCATGCTCCCACTCCCCAGGCAGCCGATTCCCACAGCAGCTTTGCCAGCCCCCTCTCAGCTGCCGTCCTTACTTGCTTATGTCACCAAGAAAATTAAAGCAATCAGAAGAATTGCCACTCTAAGATTCCAACACCTCATGTACTTACCTACCTGATTCTTGCCCAAATCCTTCCTTCCTGTTACTATAGATGAAATGTGCATTGAAGGCCAACCCCTCTCTGCTACTCAAGGACATCACTGTAGAAACTCTCTCCTCTCCCTTCTACCTTAGCAATGCTCCTCTCCCATGTCCCCACCTCACTGGATCATTCCCACCAATGTGGAAACATGCCCTATCACCTCCCACTATTTATTCATTTGAGACAGGGTCTTGCCCTGTCTCCCAGGCTAGAGTTCAGTGTCATGATCACAGTTCACTGCAGCCTCCACCTCCCAGCCTCAAACAATCTTTCCACCTTAGCTTCCTGAGTAGCTGGGACTAGAGGTGCATGCCTCCATTCCTGGCTAATTTTTGTATTTTCTTTTTTTTTTTTTCAAGATGGAGTCTTGTTCTGTCACCCAGGCTGGAGTGCAGGGGCGTGATCTCGGCTCACTGCAACCTCTGCCTCCTGGGTTCAAGCAATTCTCCTGCCTCAGCCTCCTGAGTAGCTGGGATTATAGGCACCTATCACCAGGCCCGGCTAATTTTTGTATTTTTAGTAGGGACGGGGTTTTACCATGTTGGTCAGGCTGGTCTCGAACCCCTAACCTTGTGATCCGGCCACCTTGGTCTCCCAAAGTGCTGGGATTATAGGCATGAGCCACCGCACCCAGCAATTTTTGTATTTTCTGTTGAGACAGAGTTTCGTCATGTTGCCCCTGTTGGGCTTGAACTCCTGGGCTCAAGTGATCCTCCTACGTTGGCCTCCCAAAGTTCTGGGATTACAGGTGTGGGCCACCACTCCTAGCCAATCTCCCACATTTATTTATTTATTTATTTATTTATTATTTATTTATTTATTTTTTGAGATGAAGTGTCGCTCTGTCGCCAGGCTGGAGTGCAGTGGCATGATCTCAGCTCACGGCAACCTGTGCCTACTGGGTTCAAGCGATTCTCCTGTCTCAGCCTCCCGAGTAGCTGGGACTAAAGGTGCACACCACCACACCTGGCTAATTTTTGTATTTTTAGTAGAGATAGGGTTTCACCATGTTGGCCAGGCTGGTCTCCCAACTCCTGACCTCAGGTGATCGACCCTCCTCAGCCTCCCAAAGTGCTGGGATTACAGGTGTGAGCCACTGCACCAGGCCTATTGTGTGTGTGTGTGTGTTTTTGTTTTGTTTTGTTTTGTTTTTGTTTTGTTTTTTGAGATTGAGCCTCACTCTGTCACCCAGGCTGGAGTGCAATGGCATGATCTCAACTCACTGCAATCTGTGCCTCCCAAGTTCAAGGGATTCTCCTGCCTCAGCTTCCCAAGTAGTTGGGATTACAGGTGCATGCCACCACGCCTGGCTAATTTTTGTATTTTTAGTAGAGATGGGGTTTCACCATGTTGGCCAGGCTGGTCTCAAACTCCTGACCTCAAGTGATCCTCCCGCCTTGGCCTCCCAAAGTGCTGGGATTACAGGCATGAGCCACTGCACCCAGCCCCACATTTTAAACAAATTCAAAAACTCTCTCTGTGTGGCACTTTTCCCTCTAATTCATGTTACCCAACAAAACTCCTAGAAAGAGTTGTGTAGATGGCTGTTTCCAGCATCTCTGCTTGCACTTGTTCTTCTTCTGGTCTCTGCTCAGGTGTCACTTGCTCAGTGAGACCTTCCCTGACCCTTGTGTTTAAAATTGCACCCCTCCCTATGTCCCCTTCCCTGCTTCATTTTTCGCCATGGCTCCCATCCCTTTCTGATATGTACTGTAAGGCATGCATCTATTCTGTTCATTGTCCATCCTCCCCACTCAAATATACTAGAACAGAAGTCCAAATAGGACAGGGATGTTCATCTGTTTTGTCTACTGCTGTATCCCCAGCACCCGGGAAAGGGCCCAAGGCATCACAGGTGCTCAGTACCATTTGTTCTGTGAGTAAATGAATGCATGGTAAGGGCAAGAGCAAGGAACAGCAAGGAAGTCCATGTGTCTGGAATGGGGCAAGAGGAAAGGATAGTGGAAAATTTGGAGGCAGAGAAGGCAAGAGACCAGATCACATGGGGCCAAGGAAAGGATCTAAGTGTGGTTCAGGATGCCGCTGGATGGTCTGCCCGAGGAAGAGACATGGTCTGACTGATGTTACTGGGATTCTGGGCAGGTCAAGTCACAAAAATTCACATTCTATGAATTCCTATGGCAGGCAGTTTTTATATCTGTGTATCATGAGCAATTGTCCTGCCTCAGCTTCATGAAAATAGAGTTTGGGACTAAAGGAAAGCTGGGCGTTGAGAATGGCACGTGTTGCACAGGCAGGGCCATGGGAAGGAATGATCACTGCTTTGAAGGGGCTCCATGCTTTACAGCTTGCTATGGACTGAATGTTTACGCCCACTGCCCCAACATTCATGTGTTGAAATCCTACCGCCCAAGGTGATGGTATTAGTAGGTGGGACTTTGGGAGGTGAGGAGGTCATGAGAGTAGAGCCCTTAGGAATGGAATTCGTGCTGTTAAAACAGACGTCTGAGGGAGCTTGGTCACCCTTCTACCATGTGAAGACACAGGCCGAAGGTACCATCTATGAACCAGAAAGCAGGTCCTCACCAAACACTCATCAACCAAAAGAGTCAAACTCTGTAAAATATTTGAAGAGATTTATTCTGAGCCAAATATGAATGACCATGGCCTGTGACACACCCTTGAGGAGAGCCTAAGGACATGGGCCCAAGTTGGTTGGGGCACAGCTTGGTTTTATACATTTTAGGGAGATGTGAGACATCAATCAAATACAGTAAGATATACATTGGTTGTGTCCAGAAGGGGAGGACAACACAAAGAGGGGGATGGTGGGGGTAGGGGCTTCCGGGTTATAGGTAGATTAAAAATTGTTCTAACCAACTATCGGTTGAAAGAGTTATCAGTAGAAAGAAATGTCTGGGTTGTGATAAGAGGTTGTGGAGACCAAAGTTTTATCATGCAGATGAAGCCTCCAGGTAGCAGGCTTCAGAGAATAGATTGTTGGGGCCAGGCACGGTGGCTGACACCTATAATCCCAGCACTTTGGAAGGCCAAGGTAGGTGATCACCTGAGGTCAGGAGTTCAAGACCAGCGTGGCCAACATGGTGAAACCCCATCTCTACTAAAAATACAAAAAGCCGGGCATGGTGGTGTGCGCCCGTAATCCCAGCTAGTAGAGAGACTCAGGCAGGAGAATCGCTTGAACCCAGGAGGCGGAGGTTGCAGTGAGCCGAGATCGTGCCATTGCACTCCAGCCTGAGCAACAAGAGCAAAACTCCATCTCAAACAAACAAACAAACAAAAATGAGAATAGATTGTAAATGTTTCTCATCAGACTTAAGATCTGTGTTGATGTTAATGCCAGAGAGGTGTAATGAGGCATGTCTGACCTCCATGTTCCGATTAAATCTTAGAGAGCCCTGGCTGATGAGGAATTCCATTTAGATGGTTGGGGGGCTTCAGATTTTATTTTTGGTTAACACCTTGAATTTGCTGGTGCCTCGATCTTGGATTTCCCAGCCTCTCAAACTATGATAAATACATTTCTGTCATTTGTAAGCCATCTAGTCTGTGACAGTCTGTTATAACAGCCCAAATGGACCAAGAAACTAGTAAAATAGAATGTTGAACATGTTTTCATTCCAGAAAACAAAATAAAACATTATTAGTAAACACTTAAGCAAAACCATTTACACTCTGCCTACCTGCTGATAAAATATTTTTAGCTCTTTGGTATTCTGCTTTTTAAACAACTGTTATGTAAATATAAACACTTTTTTTGAGATATTAAAGTTGTTTCCAAGCACATGAAACAGACAAAACCAGCCTATATTAAATAATCACGGCAGAGATTCTAAATGCTGTGCACAGAATTTGAAAGACCTCTGCCTCTTAAGTATTACACAGCAGCAGTAAAACATCACTAGTCTCCTGGCCATTTCTAAGTACGCGTTCTTATTCAGTTTGACCATTTTCTTTTCTCTTTTTTTTTTTTTTTTTTTTGACAGGGTCTTGTTCTTTCACCCAGGCTGGAGAACAGTGGTGCGATACTACAGGCCTGTGCCACCATACCTGGCTACATTTTTTTTTTTTTTTTGTAGAGATGAGTTCTCACATGTTTGTTGCCCAGGCTGGTCTCAAACTCCTGGCCTCAAGCATTCCTCCCTCCTTGGCCTTACAAAGTTCTGGGATTACAAGAGGGAGCCACTGCTTGGCTTATACCATCTTTATAAGCTATTTTGTAACGGTGTAAGGTGCTCCATTGACTAAGAGAGGACAAGCCAGCTGGCACAGGAATCATGTGGATTGTGTGTTTAGGTTTGTGTTTAGTTGATGGAGATGGTGCAACTGTTCTAGAATGGCAGTAGGAGTGGAGAGTAATGTCTACAAGCTTCTGGAATGCTGAGCACTCCAGCTAAGCCAAGATGCAAGGAGGCAGGAGGGCATCAAGGATTGTGGGCTCACATAGGTGCCAATGTCACAGGATACTTGGGGTCTTGCTTTTCCAGCCAGAAACCTTTGTGGCCAGTGGTGCCTTTGTCCAAGTTTGCTCAGGCCCACTGGGCTCATTTCACCTACTTAGCCTGGCAAGCTGTGCTCAGCTTGTGCTACTGGCCTGGATCCCATGCCTGCCCAGGGCAAGCCAGACACAGAGCGGCGAGAGGTGAGTGAGCAAGCAAGCATGGGGGCTGGCCTCTGCACACAGCCAGGCATGCCAGCTGTGGCAGGGCGGGTAGCTCCAGGTGCCAGCATGGACATATCTCCCTGCGAGACTGTGGCTGGACCAGGCATACTGCAGGTAGCTTCGACAGCTGGCACTGGAGAATGCAGTGGTACCTGGAAGCTTGGGGACACCAGGAACCACAGAGCCCCAGAGAGGGTATCATAGCCCTGGGCTGGGGAGCTCCTAGGCCTGGTCTCCCCAAAGGGCTACAGTTCTTCTCTCCTTGTTGCCCATAATGTGGCAAGCAGGGGGTGTGTTTCAGCCCTGTTTCTGTTACAGCTCTTTTAGTGCCGCCATTTGGCCAGCAGGTCCTGAGTACTTGTCCTGTGTCCTGGAAGAATGAGGTATGTGGCCAACTGGAGGGTGAGCAAGACAGAAAGGAGCTTCACTGAGTGGCAGAACAGTTCTCACTGGGTATCTCCTTTCCACAGGCAGGTTGTCCTGATGGGTGTCCAGTTCTCAGTGCAGAGGAGACCCACAGTGGGTAGCTCCCTTCCACAGGAAGGTTGCCCTGATGTCTCTGCAGCCCTCAGCAGAGAGACCCAAGTGGGTAGCTCCTATCTGCAGGCAGGTCATCCCATTGTCTGCCTAAGTCTGGCTGAGTCTTGAGTTTTCATGGATTTCAGAAGGGAGGAAGTGTGTCCTGATTGGTCCATGGGCAGCCATGGGCAGGCCCGGAAAAAGCACCATAAGTTCCCACTCCAGTCCGCGAAACTGACAACCCAGCCCCTAGGCTTCAGGCCATCCCTGGCTTGAAAGTGGGGCTTCACCAAGGACCTGTCCCATTCCACCCAAGAAGCTGTTTGCCTCTTGCTGCCAAAACCTGCTGTCCATGGCACCTATGGCACTCAGGCTGGTTATGCTGAGGGGTGCCTACAGGCACATGTTGAGCTTCCCTCAGCCCCACCCTGGCCTCCCTCCCATGCTCATCAATGTCCAAAGTCTGGAGGAGGTCGAGGCGGCAGTGGACTGGTGTGTCAGTGCTTCCCTGAGTGCGTGCACCCCCAGCTGGGTCATGACAGCACCTAGGCTCAGCTTCAACTTTGCTCCAAAATCAGAGTGGGTACCAGGAGAGGCCAGGCAGCAGGAGCAGGCACTTCTGAGCCTGTGGGGGAAGGGGGGGCTTTCTAGGTCCCTGAGAGCACAGGGATGCCTAGGTCTGCAGCCACAGCTGGGACCTGGGTGGCTTCAGCTGTGCCTGAGCAAGGCTGCCGCCCCTCTAACTCAGAAGGGAGTGGGGCTCCTGCCTGTTCCTAGCTCCTGCCAGCTCCACAGAGCATGCAGTCCTGGCCACACCTTGCCACTGTAGCTAGCGTCATGGCAGTAGCTACTCCAGATGGACCACTGCTGCCATCACCAAGATAGGATGAAAAGAGAAGACAAATGTAATAGCTCTGGTTAGTGTCTGCGGCTCCTGCACCAGGGTCCCAGCAGTCCAAACTGAAAACCCAGGAAGCTGGCTCTGAGCTTACTAGACTTTTATACAGGGATGGCCACATATTCCCAGCACTTTTTCAGCCACAGCCCCCATATCTGGAGGTCAGGCAAAGTGAGCCAGTCTTCCACTCCAAATGAAAATGCACCCCTATGTGTATCAAGGGCCACTGCCACACAGTGCCTGGGGAAGCATGGAATCAGGACTCTAGACTTGTGTTTCTAAAAGTGGATTGGTGTATCAGTGTGTGGTCCCTGAACCAGCGGCATCAGCAGCATTGTCTGGGAACTTGTTAGAGACACTCATTCTTAGTCCCCATCTAAGACCTGCAAATCAGAACCTCTGGGGATAGGGTCCAGAATCAGTGTTTTAATAAGCTCCCCAAGGAACTCTGATACATGTTCAAGTTTGGGAGCACTAGTCTAGACCAGTTCCAGGAGACGCTAATGCTGTTGGCTTCAGGGCCACACTTGGAGAACTACTGTTCTAGAAATTTCATAAGCAAATCACTTGATTTATGAGTAAATCCAGTAGTTTTATTGTCTCACTCTGTCACCCAGGCTGGAGTGCAGTGGCACAATCACAGCTCACTGAAGCCTTGAATTCCTGGACTCAAGTGATCCTCTCTCTTCAATCTCCCCAGTAGCTAGGACTACAGGTGTGCACCAACACACCTGGCTGATTTTTAAATTTTTTCTGTAGACATGGGTCTTGCTTTGTTAGCCAGGCTGGTCTCCAGCCTAAATCCAGTTATTAGTTAATAAGTATTACCCAACACCTAAGTGCTGTTTAATTATGATTACCTCTGAGAAAGGGAATTGTGGACAACTTTTAAAAATTTATTTATGTCTGTATTGTTCAAAATTGTTATAGAAATATGTATTACTTGTAGATAAAAAATAAATTTTTTAATAAAAATACTTCATTTTAGTATAGTGCTTTACAGCAGTGCTTCTCAAACTTTATCATGCAAGCAAATCTCCCAGAAATCTTGTTAAAATGCAGATTCTGATTCAGTAGCTTGATAGTTTGGCCTAAGATTCTGCATTTTCAACAAGCTCCCTGGTGATATGGAGTCCACCAACCACACTTTGGGTTTACAACAGCGGTCCTCAATCTTTTTGGCACGAGGGACCAAATGGAAGGCAATTTTTTCACAGACAAGGGATGAAATTGTTCCACCTCAGATCATCAGACATGAGATTCTCATAAGGAGCATGCAACCCAGATTCCTCACGAGGGTAGTTCACCATAAGGTTTGTGCGCTCCTATGAGAATCTAATGCCACTGCTGATCTGACAGGAGGTGAAGCTCAGGAGGTAATGCCAGTGATGGAGAGTGGCTGTAAATACAGATGAAGCTTGGCTGGCTTGCCCCCTCACCTCCTGCTGTGCAGCCCACGTCCTAACAGGCCACAGACTGGTCAGTGACCCAGGGGTTGGGGACCCCTGGTTTACAGAATATAAAGCACATTCATGTATATTATGTTACCTGTTTCCTGTCACAACTCTGGCAGATAGGGGTTTGCTAATTCACTTATTCAACCATTAGGTACTACTATTAATACATACCAGGCACTTGGCATACAGATATGCCATAGTCTAATGGAGTGGAAAACCTACCACCCAACCAAACAGAAAAACGCAGGTAAACCGACGAATAAATAATTACAGATAGTTGTCAGAACTGAACAGGAAGTAAAGATGGTGCTGAAAAAGAATAACAGGAACCACTTCGAGAAGGCCTCTAGGAGGAGGTGACTTCAGCAGGGATGAGAAAGATGAGCCACCCAGTTTAGGGGCCAGCTCTGGGCAGATACCAGGAAGCTCCTGCAGCTAGAGTGCAGGGAGGGAGGGGAGACCTCCAGACCAGGCCCGGAAGGCTGTGGTAAGAGGCCAATTTCAATTAAGTCCGGGGTAAGCACTGAGGACTTAGAGAGGTGACTGGTCTAGTATTTGCCCTAGGATCACGTTGGCTGTTGTGTAGGAAATGAAACCTCTCCCGGGTCGTCTGGGAGCTGGTGTGGAGAGTGGTGTAGGAAGTCCCGGGCCATGTGGGGGCGCCAAGGAGTCAGGCCTGGCGCTCCTGGAGCCACGCCGATCCACTTGCAGAGTCCCTCTGTGAATAGCAAGCCTACCAGGGCACGTGCTTTTACTGCTGCACTGAGGATGTGAAACGCGCGCGGGACAAGGGTGCACTTTCCTCTTTTCCGCCCTTTCAGAGGGCCCGGGCTCCCATCCACGCTTTGCTGGTTACGTTGGCATCTCGGGCATTTCCCCCTCTCTGCCTCAGTCTCCCTACCTGTCAAAGAGGACGTTGGGCCAGCCACGGGTGACACGCCCGTGCACCTCTCCAATAGTGTAACTCGGGCAAGCCGGGAGGCGGGCACAGCTTGGACAGTGGCGGCCTCGAGCGGCACAGAGGGCTGGCTTTCCACCGGGGAAACTGAGGCAGTGAGGGGAGGAGCGCGCCCCCTCGAAACTCCTCGCAAACTCCCAGCGCCTGTGTTGGGTCCTCGCAGGCTACCCAGCCCGCCCGTCTCCTAGCGGCGGACCCCGCCCAGCGCTGCCAGGGGCGGGGCCGGGCGGAGGACCCGGGACTGGAAGGGAGGTCGGAGCCCCTAGTTGGGTCCGGGACTCGCAGGGGGCTGCAGTGGCGGCGGCGGACTCCCGAGCAGTCCCAGTGCTAGAGCGCGGGACGGATGTGCGGGGCACCCCTCGGGGTTCTCCAGCCAGGCCGGGGGACGGGAAGCCCAGCCACGCTGCCGCGGGCAGGCCTGCCCCGTGGCGCCCGCCCGCACGCCGTCCCCGCCCCTCGGCCGCCCCCTCCGCCCCCTCCGCCCCCTCCGCCCCCTCCGCCCTCGCGCGGGCTCGGGACGTGCAGAGGCGGCTAGCGAGCCGCAGGGACTGTGCCTGGCGCACTCACTTCCGCGTCCCGCCGCCCTCCGGCCCGCGCGCGCCGAGCCGCCGCCGCCATCGGACAATGGGTCGCTCGCCCCAGCTGCCGTGAACTTCCTGCCGCGGCTCGGCCGCCCGCGCGCCCCGGACCGCGCTCCCGCCTGGCGCCGGCCGGGATCGCAGCTTCGGGGACCCAGCGCCCGGGACGTACCTGCGCCTCTGCCGCCGCGCCTTTGCTCCGGGCCGGACCCGCGGCCTCTGCACTCCCGGCCGAATGAGCTTCACCCGGCCCAGTCGGCTGCTGCCTTGCTGTGAGTTTTCGTGTTTGGTTGCCTAAGGAGGATGTGATTTTACTTTTTTGCTGTTTTCTTTTTCCTTTTATGATTTGAAGAGGAGAAAAGAACTCCACTGAGCAGGCCCGGGACAGCGAAGCGCCCCCAGCTCCCCCACAAGGACGTCTCCAGGAGAAAGGGTGTGGGAAGCAAACTTGGTCCAGCTGGGGTGGTGGCCTCAACTTCGGCTGGACTCTTAAGTCGTGGGGTCATGCCCCTCACGCTGGGCAGGTGGAAGTCTTTACCTGTCCTGGGCCGGACTTGAGCCCCCACGCTTCACCAGCATCTCCCCGCTGCCCTCAACACCCACACATCCGGCACCTGGGCTAGGCCGGACACCTGTCTGCAGCATGGATAAGTATGATGATCTGGGCCTGGAGGCCAGTAAATTCATCGAGGACCTGAACATGTATGAGGCCTCCAAGGATGGGCTCTTCCGAGTGGACAAGGGTGCAGGCAACAACCCCGAGTTTGAGGAAACTCGCAGGGTGTTCGCCACCAAGATGACCAAAATCCACCTCCAGCAGCAGCAGCAGCTCCTGCAGGAGGAGACCCTGCCCCGGGGGAGCAGAGGCCCTGTCAATGGAGGGGGCCGACTGGGCCCACAAGCCCATCGGGAAGCTGGTGTGGGCAGCAAGCTGACTGTGGATGGTGCTGCCAAGCCCCCTCTTGCTGCCTCGACAGGGGCACCTGGGGCAGCCACCACCCTCGCTGCTGGGCAGCCCCCATGCCCACCGCAGGAGCAGAGAGCCAGGCCATACCTGCATGGCACAAGGCATGGTAGCCAGGACTGTGGTTCCAGGGAGAGCCCGGCCAGTTCTGAGATGTCTGCTTTCCACCAGCCAGGCCCCTGCGAGGATCCTTCCTGCCTCACTCATGGGGACTATTACGACAACCTCTGCTTGGCCAGCCCTAAGTGGGGTGACAAACCAGGAGTGACCCCTAGCGTCGGCCTGGGTGTAGGGAGTGGGTGGCCTAGCCCCCCAGGGAGTGACCCACCACTGCCCAAACCCTGCGGGGACCATCCCCTAAACCAGCAACAGCTCTCCCTGAGCTCCAGCAGGTCTTCTGAGGGTAGCCTCCGTGGTCAGGATACTGGCATTAGTGGCCGCAGCATGGAGAAGCCAGCAGGCCTTTGGTCCACTGCCTCCTCCCAGCGAGTGAGCCCTGGCTTGCCTTCCCCAAACTTGGAGAACGGAGCTTCAGCCCTGGGGCCTGCTCAGCCAAGGACCCCTTCTGTGTCAGCACCCCTGGCCCTGAGCTGCCCCAGGCAAGGAGGTCTTCCAAGAACAAACTCGGGGCCAGGGGGTGAGGTTTCAAGTGTGATATCCAAACCCAGTGTGGACCCCCAGGACTGGTTCCACGATGGGCCCAAATCTTACCTTTCGAGTTCTGCCCCGTCATCCTCACCTGCTGGCCTGGACGGTTCGCAATCGGGTGCAGTCCCTGGACTGGGGCTGAAGCCTGGCTGCACAAACCTTGGCACTGGTCCCAAGCTCAGCTCCACCAGCCTTGTCCATCCAGTGATGTCCACCCTGCCTGAGTTATCTTGTAAAGAGGGTCCCCTGGGCTGGTCCTCTGATAGTAGCCTGGGACCTGTGCTCCTGGAGAGCCCCAACTCACCTAGGGTAAGGCTGCCGTGCCAGCCCCTCGTCCCAAGTCCTGAGCTGAGACCCTCGGCTGCTGAGTTGAAATTAGAAGCCCTCACCCAACGTCTGGAGCGAGAGATGGATGCTCACCCGAAGGCCGATTACTTTGGTGAGTGAGAGGCTGGTGGAGTTGCCCATGGTGGGGTGATGGGGTTCTTGAGATTGGGGAATATGCTCCCCCCCAGGGATGCTGTAGACTGTAGCTACCCCTCCTTGAGTGGCCTATTTTTAATTTTTTCATCTTTGGCTTCCTCTTTCAGCTGCTTTTTCTGATTCAGAAACTTAAAAGCATCCTGGGGCTGAAAGCGGACCTTGCATCTGGGGTTTACCCATGTGTGAAGGGTGCAGCAGGGTGGGATTGCTCGTGACTGCTCTCAGAAAAGAGAAATGCTGTAACTTTGAATTTCAAAGGTTTTGGGTGTGACTTTAGATCCTCTTGCAGTGACTTGAATGGGGGCAGCTTTTTCAGGGCAGGTACCCCTGAGCATTCAGTCTGTAGTTGGTTGGGCAGATCTGGTTGATCTGGCTGTTTGAGGGACTAGTGGTTGGGACAGGAGCTCTTGACTGCTGTGTGTGTGTTTGTGTGTACTTGTGTGCAGTTGAGGCAGGTCAAACACTACCATAAAAGACTGTTGTAGAGCAGTGATTCTTACATGCAGTCCCTGGATCAGCAGCATCCCTTCGCCTGGAAACTAATTAGAAATGGAAATTCTTGGGTCCCACCCCAGACCTACTGAATCAGAAGCCGTGGGATGGGACCCAGCAACCCGTGATGCTGATGTGCGGTGAGATGTGAACCCTGCTGGACCATGTGCCTCCTAATCCAGCCCACACCCGGGTACCAGCCAACAGCCAGGTTGTACCACAGCCGTGGCACGAAATAGTATGGAAAATGCGTCTTCCTGGTTTTACTCAAACTTGCATGATGTTTTATTCTCTTTTTTAAAACCACAAACTCTTGGAGACTGCTAGCTTCAACTTTTTTTTCTTTACACGGGATTTGGTGGTAGCTGTGTCCTTCTGTTGGGTAATGATTAGTTGTCTCGTAGGAAAGCTAACTAGAAAGACAGCCCATTTGTAGAGAATCGGAGGGGTTTTTCTTTTTCATTTTTTAACTTTGGATAATTGAGCTCACGAGTTCCCCATAGCCTGAGTCCCGCTGGGGTGGCAGCTCTGCCGAATGGAGGGCAGGGGCAGGGAAGGCTCTGGGAGAGGAAGACAGCTGGCTTACTGCTGTCAGTCTACGCTTATTCTCCGTAAACAAACATGTGTCCCAAGGTCCTTTGAGGGACCAGGGTCCAAGGCACTGGGCTGCTAGACATATGCAACTTATGGTAGCATTGTGTTTTGCTTCTCATGAGAGCCTCATGGGAGCCAGTTCTCACCCCATACTCAGCAGGCTGAGGTCAGGGTGACTGTTTACAGCTTACTTTTTAAAATATATATATATATTTTTTGAGACAGGGGCTTGCCTTGGTGCCCAGGCTGGAGTGCAGTGCAGCGTAGACCTCCTGGGTCTAGGCATCTTCCTACCTCAGCATCTTCCTACCTCAGCCTCCTGAGTAGCTAGGACTACTCAGGAGGAAGCGGGGGAGGAGGGAGGCGTGGAAGTATGTGTGTGGGTGGTCCTTCCTATGTTGCCCATAGGAAGTCTGGTCTTGAACTCCTGGTCTCAAGTGATCCTCCTGCCTCAGCCTCCCAAAGTGCTGAAATTACAGGTGTGAGCCACTGTGCCTGGCCTGTTTTAAAGCACATGGCACCATCTCACTGTGAACTATCTTTCTCCTTAGCACATTCCCACCTTTGGGAGTAATAGCTGGAAATACTGTGAGTCTTTTAATTTAAACTTTTATTTAGTTGTAAATTTCAAGGTCATTGGACAACACAAAGAGCAGTTTTATTTATCCTGGGATGCAAGTTTACTCCATGAATCAGAGCAGTGGTATTAGCTACCGCTACTCATCCATTCAGCATGTATTAAAATTATCGAGCACCTATCCTGAGGCCATGCTCTGTTCCAGGTCTTGAGGATACAGGAACCACTGCCTCCTTGGAGCAAACAGTGCAGTAGAAGGAGGCAAGGAATGAATGAAGTAAATAAGCAAGCACTAGGGAGGGAAACAAGGTAGAGGAGGGGGATGGAACCCTGGGGCTGGGGGTGGCAGAGAGAGTTCCAGTTCTAAATTGGGTGATCAGGGAATGTCCCACCGAGAAGATGCACTTGAGCAAAGGCTTAAAGAAGGCAGGAGACTGGATCATGTGTTTGCCCAGGGAAAGGGTGTTCTCAGCAGGGCAGACAGCAAGCACAGAGGCCCCATAGGCCTGGTCTGTGCCGGGCACCGTACTGAACACTTGATGCTGACTATTGAATTGACTGGTCACGGCATTCTCAGAAGCAGGTTCTCCCGTTATGCCCATTTTACTGATGAGGAAACGGAAGCTCAAGGAGATGAAATGACTTACTGGCGGTGGCAAAGGTCATATTGGGTGCTGCTGGGACTCGAGCCTGACAGTTCGGTTCAGCCTCAGGGCCCATGCGTCTAACCAGCATTGCCAAACTGTCTCCCAAGCAGAGATGTGGAAAACTATTTTATTTATTTATTTTTATTTTTTATCAAGATGAAATTTACATAACATAAAATTAACCATTTTGAAGTGAACAATTCAGTGGTGTTTAATATTAATACATTCACAATGTTGTACAATGAACACCTCTGTCTGGTTCCAAAATGTTTTCATCAACCCAAAAGGAAACCCCATACCCAAAAAGCAATTGCTCCCTGTGTCCCCCGCACCCCCCGGCTTCTGGCAACAACCAATGTGCTGTCTCTATGGCGTTACCTATTCTGGAATTTCATGTAGAAATGGAATCATGTATTTTGTTCATTTTTCATATAAACTTCACAGATAAGCAAGCACGCACAGTGAAAACCGAGCCTCCCCGGCCTGTCTAGTCGAGTGTCTTGGGTGTAAGGAGCACGTGTGTGTTTCTGCCAGCCCCAGCAGTGGCATGCTGTCCCACCACACAGCGTCTCGGCAGCGGCTCTGCATCAGCGTGTGTTGAGTTGGGTACACATGGCTGCTGTGCCATGTGCCCAGGTCCCCTCAGCAGCCCTCTCTGATGGGCCTTTGGAATGTACCCATCTACACAGGGCAGGCGTAGCTGCAGGATCAGCTCCCAGCAGTGGGACTGTGGGGCTGGGTGGTTTCTGTCCTTTAGGTGTGGCTTGGTTGGTCCCTGCAGAGCTGATGCCAGGGCCGAGCTGCCAGCTGTGTGGGAGAGGGTTTGCCCCACACCCGCTTTGGTGGCAGAGCTTCCATCTGTTCTTTCTCGACCTACCTTGAGGCAGAGGAGGAAGTCTTTTGGTCTGAGCATTGGCAGTCTTTGCCTGGCCCTGTGCGGGGACCTTGAATAGACTGTGTACTCCTCCAGGCCCTGGAGGCTGGACAGCTGAGGCTCCCCACAACAGACGCTTTTCCCTCCCCTACATCTGATATTACTGGAAAGATTTTGTCTACCCAACGTGCTACATTTGTTAAATAATGGTTAGATTCTACTTCCAAATGGAAGAATGTTTAATGGTGCGGAGGAGCGCTCAGAAGAGTCAGAGTGACAACTCCCCATGAGAGGCAATGTCATTCAAGACCAAAAGCAAAGCAAAGTAGATGTTTGGGTTAGCCTGGACCACTTCCTGGGTCATAAGGAAGGTGTCCCTTTGGGTATTTGACTGTGTGGGAAGAGCTTGTGAATCCCCTTTGTCACCTTTGTAAGCCCTTAGAGTCTGAAGATGCCCAGTGTCCAGTTACTGATTAACTTGGCACTGGGAACTCTCCTGGCACTTTCCATGGCTGGTCTTTGTGGATTTAGTAAAACAAGATCCTAAAGAGGCGTGTCTCTTTCCCTACTCTGCTGGGCCTACTTCCTCCTCCAGTCCCCCTCTGTGGCCTCTTTGTCTCTCTGTCCATGTTGTTGGGTTCTGGTCTTCCTAGGCGTTGCCCCTGGCCCACACCACCCAGTGCCGTGTGGCTTCTGTTTTAGTGCCACTGCTGACACTGCAGAAGTGGGGTGTCATGCCTTGGTCGGTTGTGTCCCACCGTCACCTCCGTGGGATCTACCTATCTTCCTCACGCTGGTCCTCTTCTCCCTTTCTAAGAAAAAAGATCACAAGCTGGGTGTGGTAGCTCACACCCAATCCCAGCGACTTAAGAGACTGAGGCAGGAGAATTGCTTTAAGACCAGCTGGGCAACATAGTGACACCCCATCTCTACAAAAAAAACATAAACACAAAAATTAGCCAGGCATGGTGGTGCACACCTGTAGTCCCAGCTACTTGGGAGGCTGAGCTGAGAAGATTGCTTGAGCCCAGGAGGTCGAGGCTGCAGTGAGCTATGATCATGCCACTGCTCTCCAGCCTAGATGACAGAGCAAGACCCTGTCTCAAAACAAAAACAAAAGACTCCACAAATAAACCTGTCATAGGCTGGGTTTCCTGAGAAGCTGACTGACACAGAGTTTACTATGCAAGGGCTTATTGAAAGGCGCTTTTGGGGTCCCCCACTGTGGAGGGTGGACAAAGAATCAGCAGTGGGCAGAGGAGAGCTGAGCTGCCGGGGCCTGACCCCACAGGGAGCCTGGGAGCTGGAAAAGCCCTTTAGGGTCATCCTAGTTGTCCTGACATGGCCCAGCCTTCACACTCCCTCATGGATCAGCTATTGGCTGTGGGCTGCCCAGGAAGATGGTGACTTTGGGCGAGGCAGCTCTGTGCTGCTGGGGCATTCTCCCCAGAGACTGAAAGGAGGGCTGCCCTCCTACTGCACCCCAGAAACCATGCTTCCCCTGTCCTCTCCTTCATCAAAGGGGCTTTGCTACATCACCATAGCCCCCACTCTTGGGGCAGGTAGGAGCATGTGACAGGCATTGTGGTTCTAATGATAGCTATTGTGTGTAAGTGCTTGTTGTGTGCCAGGCACTGGGACTCAGTGCTTCGTGGACACTGTTGGCATTTAACCTGCACACCTAATTTTGATGTGGGCCCCATTATTCTCTGTTTATAATTGAGAAACTGAGTCCAGAGAGGTTAAGTGACTTGCTCAGGACCACGTGGGTACAAGTAGTAGTGCTCCCGCACCAGTCGGGTTCTCCCTCTGCTTTGACCACATGCATGGTGGAACTCGGTGGTCTCTCACGTGTGTGTGGATGCCTTCTGTTGCCCCTCCAGATTCACTCTCCACCCAAGTGCTATGGGGGCATTTGTGGGCTCCTTGTCTTTCTCATGCCTTCTTCCCCCACATTTCGGGACTTTTGCGTCCCCTGGACCTTGTGCTCACCCTCCTTCCTGTGGGTGGGCCTGGGTGATTAGTCACTGTTAAGGCTACCTAGGAGAGAGCCACCTTCTGCTCGCTTGGGGAGTAGGCTCTGCCAGACTTTGTTAGGACCAGAGGGGTGGGAAAGGCAAGAATAAGCAGGTGCCAGGGTCTCCTGAAGCCGGGAAGTGGATGGACAGGTCTACTCCTCACCTGTACGGAGAAAGGAGAGGCCGGCATTGTGTTTGGTCAGGCATGGTGGTGCACACCTGTAGTCCCAGCTACTTTCCGTCCTTGGTGGATGTCCTTTCAGCAGTATCCTCACCCAGAAAACTGCAGCCTGGGTGCAGGAATCAAACCTGCACCCAGGATTTCAGGAATCAAACCTGAAAATTCCTCCTGGGAAAGGCCCTGCCCTGACCAGGGCCAGGGAGCCTGTCTCACCTGATTTCATTTCCTGGCAATGCACAGGGTTAAATGAGCAGTCCAAGCAAGGAACATGTAGGTGGCCTGTCTATGTGTCTACATGTCCTGTCTGCATGACTACAGGTGTCCTATCTGCACGTCTACGTGTCCTATCTATATGACTATAGATGCCCTTCCAGCTGACAGTCTCTTGCACACTGAGCTGCTCCTCGTCTACTTAACTTTTTTTTTTTTTAATTGAGATGGAGTCTCGCTCTGTCACCCAGGCTGGAGTGCAGTGGTGCAATCTTGGCTCACTGCAACCTCTGCCACCGGAGTTCAAGTGATTCTCCTGCCTCAGCCTCCTGAGTAGCTGGAAATATAGGCGCATGCCACCTCGCCTGGCTCATTTTTGTATTTTTAGTAGAGACAGGGCTTTGCCATGTTGGCCAGGCTGGTCTTGAACTCCTGACCTCAGGTAATCTTCCAGCCTCGGCCTCCCAAAGTGCTGGGATTACAGGTGTGAGCCATCACGCCCAGCCCTTCATGACTTTTTTTTTTTTTTGAGACAGTTTCACTCTTGTTGTCCAGATTGGAGTGCAGTGGCGCGATCTCAGCTCACTGTAACTTCTGCCTCCCAGATTCAAGTGATTCTCCTGCCTCAGCCTCCCAAGTAGCTGGGATTACAGGCATACACCACCACACTCAGCTAATCTTCATGACTTTTTAATTACTTTTTATCTGACTTTGTTAGCAATGGACGCTCAAAATATGGTGCTTAATTCTAGCCTAGACGAAAAATGGAGCATTTTTATATAAAGGGAAACAACATGGGCCAATCCTGTAATCAAGCAGCCTCTCCAGAATTCTAGGACAGAGGTCTGTCTGTGTTCCCCAGAGGCACTGGCTAACCAGCTCCCTCCCATATCAGGCATTTGATTAAACCCAAACCAAGTATCTACGTGGAAGAAAGTGACAGAAGCTCAACAGCCATGTAGCTCTGAGTGACTGGCATGACTAGATGTGATTACCTGGGGACTGCCACCAGAATGCCTTTTGGAGACGTGCCATAATTTGAACCTAGTGAATCCAGGTTTCCATCGACATGGAAATAAACTTCTGATTCTGCTGGTAACATTTGACATTCAAGACTTCAATTCTGTCTGTCTGTCTCTCCCTGCAGATGCACACCCTGGGATATGGGGATGCCCAGTCCTTTAAACATCGGGCAGCCTGTGTGCATTCTTCTAAAAAATTGGCTAGGCACAGTGGCTCATACCTATAATCCTAGCACTTTGGGAGGCTGAGGTGGGCAGATCACAAGGTCGGGAGATTGAGACCATTCTGACCAACATGGTAAAACCCCATCTCTAGTAAAAATACAAAAAAATTAGCTGGACGTGGGTGTGCGCCTGTAGTCACAGCTACTCGGGATGCTGAGGCATGAGAATTGCTTGAACCCGGGAGGCAGAGGTTTCAGTGAGTTCAGATCACGCCACTACACTCCAGCTTGGCAACAGAGGGAGACTCCATCTCAAAAAAAAAAAAAAAAAAAAATTGCAGCAGAGTCTCACCATATCGCTTAGGCTGGTTTTGAACTCCCCACCTCCAGTGATCTCCCACTTCAGCCTCCCAAAGTGCTGGGATTACAGGCATGAGCCACCGTGCCCAGCTCATGCATTTTTTTAATGGAACAGGCAATCTTCCTAAGTCAGGAAGACATGTATTCTTAACCTTTAATTGATATGTAATGTACACATATCATAGATGTTCACAAAGTGAGCCTATCTGTGTAACCAACACCCAGATCAAGACAGAGCACGACCATCACCCAGGAAGCTCCTGTGCCCTGTGCAGTCACCACCAGCATCTAAGGATCAGCTGCCTGATTTCTAATAGCAAAAATGAGCTTTTATGCAAACATGGGATTTGAAGTAACTTTTAAAACCTTGAAAAATGTAAAAACGCATTATAGCATGTTTAGGGATGGATGAATGGAGATCGTGTGGCTCACCTGGGTGAAGCTTGGGCTGGGGACAGCAAGGAGTTGGTGCCGTCTGCCCAGGGCCAGCTCCACTGCATGCCCTCCTGGGCTGCTAAGCTCGCCCTGTAACAGTGGTGGCTCCTGTGTGGTCAGTGGTCAAGGACTGGATACCATCTTGGTCCTTTGTGTTCTCTGAAGGGATGTGACTACATCGTGTGCCTCAGCCCGTCCCTGCATGCCATCTCTCTCCACAGCACTTCTCTTCAGCGTTTTCCAGGGGGAGATGTGAGGAAGCTCCCAAACTGCATTTAGATAGGTTCATCTTTTTGCTCAGTCAGCAGGTCAATGATGCATACCCGTCAGGTCACGCTGTGCCCTCAGCACTGGGTTGAGGGCCGTGGGGAAGGACAGCCAGTGCAATGGAGTCACACTCCTCTCACTGTGACCTTGGAGGCCCTCACTCTGACCCGCCCCTCCTATGCCTCCCCTTGCCCCTTCTGCCCCATCATCCCAGCCTTGTTTTCTCTGAGCCTCTTGAGGTCCCTGTCCTTGCGGTTCCCAACGGATGTCTTTTTGGCCAGCGCTGTGCCACCAATGCCACCAATCCCTTCCAAGCAGGCGGATCTGCTGGGAGACCTAGCCCTGACACGTCTCGACATGGATTCCCACGGCATCTGCCTGTTCCGTCACACTTTCTCTCTGGGGTCCTCCCTCCTTGGGATGGTATGTTTCTGCTCTGTTCCTTTGTGACCAGGAAAGAATGTCTTGTTTCTTCCATCCTGCCCTCCTGCTCTTTCCATTAACAGTCCAGAGCATGAAACTGATATTTTGACATAATCATTCTTGCCAGGGGTTTAAAAAAGTTATGTTTCTTTACATCTGTTGATTTGTGACTGTCACATAGAAGACAAAACTATATAAGAAAGGCACGTATTTGGGAGTCAGGAAACCAGGTCTTCTGGGCATGATCCCCCCAGCAGCTTGGGGTGTGATTTTGGGTAAGTCTCTCTAGCTCTGCTGAGCCAAGATGACCTCTCAGGGTCCTTCCCGGCCCAAAGTCCTGTGACAGTGGCGTTGGGTATAATTAGATGCCTGGATTTCAACTAACCAAGTAACAGGGACTGGCAGCATTATTGTTGGCAGTGGCAGAGAGCCTGGAAAGGCAGAGGCCAAGCGGCCTGGCATCCCGGCCCCTTTCCAGACCGCTACAGAATTAAAAAACAATTTTCACTTTTAGTTATGGTTATATTTGCAATTGTAAGTGGTAATCATTTTTACTTTAGATATTTTGGAAAATACATACAATTAAAGAAGAAATATGAATCACTCATGTGCCTGCCATCCTTAGAATAATCAGTGTTAAGAGTGTCTGCAGAAAGTATCCAGTGCAAGGTAGCGGCTGAGCCCGTTGGTGATGTAGAATGTATCAGGCAAGGTGGTTCTTCGATCTCTAGCCAAATGTAGAATCATTGACTGAGCTAGAGGCCAATTTGCTTGGAAGAGTGCATCTAATTAAAGTGGGATTAGAAAGGACTAAAGATGTCCTTTAGGAAACAACCACATGTGGCGAGCCACTGGTATTATCACCAACCCCGCAGGCTTTTTGAGGTGCTCATTTCAATTAAACTTGCCATCCTTAGTACAGGGGGCAGCTCGGATCTCCGGTTTGTGGCACTCACTGTCCTTGTTTGCACTGGCGTGACCCAGTCCTCTCTGTGGTCTTCTGTGGCGCCCTGGGCGTTGCTGGGTCTCAGGCCTGGTCATCTGCCACAGGACAGTGGCCTCAGGCCCAGCAGTGTCTGGCCAGTCTCCCATCACTGTCCCAGTGCCCACATGCTGTGGGTTCCATGGATGCCTGTTAAAGGAGTGGAGGGACTTCCATTAGGCTGTGAAGGTGGAATAAGGGATTTTTAGCTGGGGTTATGACTCTGAGATAGTTTTGCTAAAATTTGTCTAGCAGTTTTTCTGTGCCAGGCACTTTTCTCAGCACTTCTTAACGCTTTTCTCACCTGTATTGCATTGTTTAATCCTCCCAGCAGCCCTACTTTCTTATCCCCATTTCACAGATGGGGAAACAGAGCTACACAGAAGTTAACTGGCCTGCCTAGTGTTTTTATGAAGTGGCTTTGCCGAGTCTGGCTGCTGAGCTGGAGCCTTTGACCACTGTGCTGTGCGGCCTTTTAACTCTTGGAAGTCTCTCCCTTCTAACAAAGGAGAAAATTCAGGAGCCACTGTGGCTGTGGGTAGGTCAAGGCTGAGGTCTTTTTGTACTCTGGTGGAGGCAGGGCCATTCCAGGAGGAACAAAGAAGGCAGAGCGTGGAGGCACCCCCACCTAATTGGAAGAGTTGGATCCCACTCTTGCAACGGGGGGCTGTCTCCAGCTTCCTCTTCTGTCCAGGAGCCTGTGCCTGCATAGGTGCCTCCCTGCAGGGCAGTGGGCAGAGCCACAGAGGCTCAGAGCACATGGGCTGCCTCGTGTTCCTCTGAAGGGGCGTGGGTTAGGGCAAGTGAACCATGCCTTCAGGGGTGCTTGTGTGACACTCCGAAGTGCTGCAGGCATCGGTAAGGATGTGCCAGCCTGTACTTCCCCTGGACGTGAGTAAGATGCCATGTCTGAGGGTCAGTAGCAACCCTAGGCTGTGTGCAGAGGTGCTACAGCCAAATTTTGTTTTGGTTTGTTTTTGAGGCGGAGTCTCACTCTGTTGCCCAGGCTGGAGTGAGGTGGCAATATCTCAGCTCACCGCATCCTCCGCTTCCCAGGTTCGAGCAATTCTCGTGCCTCGGCTTCCCAAGTACCTAGGATTATAGGCACCTCCACCTCGGCCAGCTAATTTTTGTATTTTTAGTAGAAACGGGTTTTCACCATGTTGACCAGGCTGGTCTTGAACTCCTAACCTCAAATGATCCACCCGCCTTGGCCTCCCAAAGTGCTGGGATTCCAGGTGTGAGCCACCACGCCCGGACTAGAACCACGTTTTGGATGACACTGTCGTTAGAGTTTAGCCGGCAAACTGAACAGAAACCTTGTCCTGAAACAAAACAGGTCACCAAAATTTCCAAGGCGTGGCAGCAGCAGGGTAGCATTTGCCAGCAAATATTTATATCCACCCCAGTTTTTGTTTTCCATTTTTCCCCTTACAGGGAAACCAGCTGGACACAGGGTCTCAGGGTCACACTGGAAGGCAGGAGACTTTCTGCTTGAGTGTTTCAAAGGGAGTTCTTAGGCTCCACAGCCAGGTTATTTTTAAGTTTTGAGAGCCATGTGTTTAAACTTGGCCAAGTTCCTTCCTCATCTTTCTTGTGTGACTGTCACTGTGTCCCTGGGGAGCAAGGACGGGTTACTCCCGGTTACTGAAAGCTGATGGGGTCTCTACCTCCCTCCCCACAAACATGTTCTTGTAGCATACAAAAAGTTCTGGAAGCCTGCCATCATGCTGTCTGTCATTCTAGGGAGGGAGTTTGCATTTAGCGTGAGTCCACCCTGCAGCTAGTTCTGGAAGGATAGCGACTGAGGTACTTAGAGGACCTAGTGGGGAAGGCACCCCTCTTAGCGGGCAGGCCCCGAGTCAGGGGGTGAGCACGTATTCCAGCAGGCCTGGGCTGGCTGGCCTGTGCCGGTCATTTCAGGCGGGAAGGCAGGAGCAGACTTGCTTTTTGTTGCCCAAAGCCCCTTCTGACAATAACAGCAGCTTCCCTGTTCTCCTGCACCTCCCTGTCAGCCGGGTTGATGGATTTCCTTTCAGCAGGGTGGAACCAAGTCGCGGCCGTGTTTGCTCAAGTGATGGTCAGGGCTGGCCCTGAGGTTTTGCATCTGCCAAAATGTCGCCTATTCCCCTCCCCCTACCTCAGTTTGCATTCCTTCCTGATGATGCAGTAAGGTAGTAAATTTAGAAAGAGATGGATTGGAGGGCCACTCAGCTGCTGGCCATGGCTGGGTTCCAGGGCATTTGCTGACAGTTATCTTTATAATAAATGCGGATAGCATTGCAGGCCTGATTGTGCTGCTTTCTGGCTGTAAGCTTGACTTTTCTGCTTCACTTTTCTGCCCCCCGTTTCCTCATCTTATGGGGACTGGAGGTCCTGTGCTGCTTATAATTCTGTTTCCTTACCCTTGCTTTGAGCTTCAGAGCCAGTTTTAGATTCAGGGCTATTGGCTGGGAGAAGACTCTTGGCTCTGAGGGTGACAGTGGTTTGAGGGAGAACGTGCTTCAGACACCAAGTGTGTGTGGGCAGGGGTGTCATGGGCATGTACATTGGTTGAACTTGGAAGCTTTCCCTCATTTGTTTGCAGAGAAGCCCCTTGACAGAGTGGAGAAGCCTGAGATAGGGAAGGTGTAAAAAACACGTGCACATGGCCGGGCACAGTGGCTCACGCCTGTAATCCCAGCACTTTGGGAGACCGAGGTTTGCAGATCAAGAGGTCAGGAGTTCAAGACCAGCCTGGCCAACATAGTGAAACCGTGTCTGTACTAAAAACACAAAAAAATTAGCCAGGCGTGTGGCAGGTGCCTGTAATCCCAGCTACTCAGGAGGCTGAGGCAGGAGAATCGCTGGAACCCAGAGGTGGAGGTTGCAGTGAGTAGAGATTGCGCCACTGCACTCCAGCCTGGCAACAGGGTGAGACTCTGTCTCAAAAAAACCAAAAAACAAAAAAATCCCCACATATGCAATGACAAGCTTTGTTCAGAAGCAAGTGAGGCCCTGTCTCTAAGAAGTAAGGAGAATGAGGCTGGCCATGGTGGCTCACGCCTATAATCCCACACTTTTGGAGGCCGAGGTGGGTGGATCACTTGAGGTCAAGAGTTCAAGACCAGCTTGGCCAACATGGTAAAACCCTGTCTGTACTAAAAATACAAAAATTAGCCAGGTGTGGTGGCACGTGCCTGTAACCCCTGCTACTCAGGAGGCTGAGGCAGGAGAATTGCTTGAACTCGGGCAGCAGAGGTTGCAGTGAGCCGAGATGTGCCACTGCACTCCAGCCTGGGTGACAGAGTGAGACTCGGTCTCAAAAAGAAGAAGAAATAAGAAGAATGAAGAAATAAAACCAAACACTGAATTAGCGATAAGATTCAAAATAGAAAGCACAAGACCTGGTCTGTAGAAGTTACTCATGAGATATTTGTTGAATGACTGAATCATGTATGTATTTATAATATTACCCAATCAGAATAAAAAAGGGAAATATTTTGGTGACAGTGCTACCATTTACTCAGCAGTAGTGGCTAAGAAACAGTGAATGCTACATACGTATTTTCTGCATAACTTGTGCGTGGTGGTAGCTGTGATGGCCTGTGCCGGTTTTCATCAAACCTTAATTACCTGTTAGCGTTTTGAAGGGAGAACTTATGTGGTGAGGATATGGGTGACATTGTTTGTGGGAGGAGGGCCAAGCGTGGAGTGGAAGTTGAGTGTTGGAAGTGCTGGACCTCCAGATTCAGTAAACTTGGAGAAGCCCTGTCCCTTGGGGTAAACTTGAGACTTGACTACATTTTGAGGTTAAAGGAATTTTAGTCGGTTAGCACATAACCTGGGTGACTCTCTTGATGTCATAGGCATGATCATAGTACACTACTGCCTCAAGCTCCTGGGCTCAAACAGTCCTATTGCCTCATCCTCCCAGGTAGCTGGGATACAGGTGTGTGCCACCGCACCTGGCTCTGGATGGTTCCTTGGTTTTCTTGGTGGATGGAGCTCCAGATTCCTGAAGCTGGAGTTGTAGGCATGAACCCCAAGTGGGTCACTGGCTTTTCTGCTGGGTTCCACAGCCCTCACTTGCTCCTGCCCCAGACCTATCTTTGCATCACCACATCCAGAAAAAATAGTTCTGAGCTAGGATAACTCATTCATTCAGCAGCTATTACTGAGCTCCTACTATGTACAAGAGACTGAATTAGGACTAGTAGGGCTTCCTTTTGTCACACACAGGTATTGCTTAGCTCCTCCTGCTGTATCTGAGCTCTATGGGAGTGTAGTTTTTGTCTATTTTGTTCACTGTTTTATCCTCAGGGCCCAAGGACGTGCCTGGAATACAGCAGGTGCCCGATAAAAACTTCTTGAATGTCCAGGCACAGTGGCTCACACCCATAATCCTAGCACTTTGGGAAGCCAAGGTGGGTAGATTGATTGAGCCCAGAAGTTTGAGACCAGCTTGGGAACAAAGGGAGACCCTCATCTCTACAAAAAATAAAAAAGTTAGTGGGGCATGGTGGCATGCACCTGTGATATCAGCTACGTGAGAGGCTGAGGCAGGAAGATCACTTGAGCCCAGGAGTTCAAAATCAGCCTGGGTGACAAAGTGAGACCCCATCTCTACAAAAAATAAAAAAGCTAGGGAGGCACGGGGACATGCACCTGGGGTCTCAAGTACATGGGAGGCTGAGGCAGGAGGATCACTTGAGCCCAGGAGGTTGAGGCTGCATTGAGCTGTGTTTGTGTCACTGCACTCCAGCCTGGGTGACAGAATGAGACCCTGTCTTTAAAAAAAAAAAAAAAGGCCGGCATGGTGGCTCACGCCTGTAATCCCAGCACTTTGGGAGGCTGAGGTGGGTGGACCACCTGAGGCCAGGAGTTTGAGACCAGCCTGGCCAACATGGTGGAATACTGCCTGTACTAAAAATACAAAAATTAGCTGGGCTTGGTGGCGTGTGCCTGTAATCTCAGCTACTCGGGAGGCTGAGGCAGGAGAATCGCTTGAACCCAGGAGGCAGAGGTTGCACTGAGCCGAGATCATGCCACTGCACTCCAGCCTGGACGACAGAACAAGATTCCGTCTCAAGGAAAAAGAAAAAAGACTTCTTGAATGAATATGTGAATACTCGGGCCAGATGTGGGGAGCAGATATTCCCTGACTTCCTCCTGAGTGTCAGTGCTTTGAGCTGGGACACACTCTGGCATCAATCCATACCCCACACTCACGTGCTAGGGAGGCAGGGGCACGGGGCTACTGTCCACATCCCTCACACTGACCAGAGTTACTCAGATGAATGCCCACAGGTGGGTAGGAGGTGCCTTTGGTAGCTGAGGACTAGAGGGGCCAGAAAGGGTTAGGATACTATGTTTTGTCTGGGTAGAAACTTACAGAGAGAGTTCCAGGGGCCAACTCACCAAAGGCCTGGGCAGGTTTAGCAGGGATCAGGGAGAGATGCTGGCAGGCATGCATGGTGTCATCTGAGAAGACATTCATGTTACACCAAACCAGGATTTGAGGAGCTATTAGTGGGAATGAAAAGCCTCATAAGCACATGGGCTTTGAATCTGCCTCCTCCCCCATCCCCCAGCTCTGCCAACAGCTGAGAGACCTTGGACAGGCTGTTCAACATCCCTGTGCCTCAGTTTCCCCATCAGTAAAATGTGCCTATGGTTGTGAGGACTGAATCAGCTAGTGTCTGATCTAAATTGTCCAGCATGGGAGACTAGGCAGGTGCAGCTGTGAAGCACTTCAAAAGGTGGCTTTTCTAAATTGAGATATGCTTTTGAAGCACATCTGTATTTTGAAGACTTGGTATGGAAAAAGTGGCTTATTAATATCTTTATATTGAGTCTATGTTGAAATGAGACTTGAATATATCGGCCTAAGTAAAACATTATTCAAATTAGTTTCATCTGTTTTTACTTCCTAAGTGTTTTACTTCCTTACTTGAAAACGTAAAATCGCACGTAGCTTGCATATTTTTCTGTTGGGCAGGGCTGTGCCTTCCAAAGCACTTAGAACAGGCTGTGACACATGGTGGTTTGCTGTATACACTCTCTTGCTGTTGTCATTTTCTCAAAAGCAGAGAAGCGTCTTTACCTTGTCCCATCTGAAAGCCAGGCCCAATCGATTTGTTCAGAACCACAGGTGCTTAAACCAAAAGATCATAATTTGTTCAAGGGAGGCTGATTTCGTGATTGCCAGACACTAAGTGAGCCCACTGAGGCCAAATGCCTGGCAGGCTGCTCCTACACAGCCTTAGAACAAATCCATTCCCAGAGGAGAAGGGGGCTCTGGTTCTGAAGCTGCTGTCTGCACAGGGCGTGTGATGGAGCAGGTGGTCATTGCAGCTTAGCCAGTTTTCTGGCGTCTTAAAAATATACTGAGTTTAGCAAGTATAGGCAGAGAGCCAAAGAGATAGCCCATCCCCTCAAGGGAGGTAGAGAAATGTGTGATGGTGTTTCCTGTCCCAAGAGGTAGGAGGAAAGCTGTTTGGGATTTGGCTCATCAGGGGCCACAGGCTACTGGGCTGCCTGTGTCCTGTTCCTCTGTCTAGGCTCTGGAGCCCTTGCCTGGGTATGGGCCTCCCAGTAGGCCTGCAGCCATCACAAGGGCAGGCTGGGAGGTGGCTTTCCAGGCAGCTTGCAAAGGCCTGTTTGTCTGAGGCTTGTCCTGACATCACTGAGGCTTTGCTCACAGGTGGCAGGGACTTAGACAGAGGCCCTTTGTTGGCCAGCCACAGAGGTCAGTTAGAACCCATGAATGGACTAGGGCTGGCAGCCCCTCCTCTGCTGACAGCCCACAGCTGCCACCTCTCTGGGTTGCCCATGCCTGATGGTGGGCGTGTGGGGTGTGGGGAGAGGCATCTCTGCCCAGATTTATAGCCAGAGAGCAGAGGAAGTGAAGTTGGTGGCAGGCAGTGAGGAGGGCGGGGAGGAAGAAAGGAGGTGGTGTTGAGGAAGCATGGTTTTGGCCCAGCTCTGTCATGGTTTGCAAGCTCCCTCTCTCACTCTCTGTCTCTCTTTTTTAAAGACAGGTTCTCACTCTGTACCCAGGCTGGAGTGCAGTGGCACCATCTTAGCTCACTGTAGCCTTGGCCTCCTGGGCTCAAGCAATCCTCCCACCCCAGCCCCCCAAATAACTGGGACCACAGATGTGCATCACCATGCCTGGCTAATTTTTTCATGTTTGTAAAGGCAGGGTTTCACTGTGTTGCCCAGGCTGGTCTAAAGTGATCCTCCCACCTCAGCCTCCCAAAGTGCTGGGATAACAGGCACGAGCCACTGTACCTGGCCGTTTGCAGGCTCCTTGATGTCTGCATTGGATACTCAGGCTCGGTGCCTGCCAGTGCCTGGTTTTTTCTCACGCAGCCATGGAAGTCACTTAGTATCATTCTGCTGTGCTCTATTACTGTAAGCAGTCACAAGCCATCCCACACTCTTACTTCTTGATAGGAGGAGTGTCTAGAAAGTGTTCTCAGAATACTTCATTTTGAGTTTTGACAGATGCCTGCACCTGTGTGACCCACATTCCTATCAAGATACAGAACAGTTCCATCCCCAGAAAGTTCTGTCATGCTTCTTTCCAGTTGGAAAGAAGTGCCCACCTCCAGGCAACCATGATTTTTTTTTTTTATCATTTATTAGTTTTGCCCATCCTAAGATGTAATATAAATGAATTCATATCGTATTTATATAGTTGATCCTCATTATTCACAGATTCTGTATTTGTGAATCTGCTTTCTTGCTAAAATTTATTTGTAACCCCAAAATTAATACTCATATCACGTTTGTGATCATTCACAGGTGTAACAGAGTGGTGAAAAATCTGAGTCCCCTGACACCTGTCTTCCTAGCTGAAGTCTTACAAGGCAATGCCCCGCCTTCTTGTTTCAGCTCCTACCATAAACAGGTGTCCTTTTCATGGTCTATTTAGTACCATGGTTTTTGCATTTTTGTGGTTTTTGTTGGTGATTTTGCTGTTTCAAATGGCCCCCAAGCGTAGTGCTGGAGTGCTTTCTAGTGTTCCTAAGAGCAACAGGGTTGTGATGCGCTTTACAACGAGAATATGTGTTAGAGAAGCTTCGTTCAGGCATGAGCTGCAGGGCTGTTGGCTGAGGGTTCGATGTTAATGAATCAACAGTATATACTAAGGAAGGTGTCTCTAAACAGAAACACATAAAACAAGGTCATATATTAATCAGTTGATGAAAATGTTGTGGTCAGAAGTTTTCAGAAACCTAACGCTGTGTTTCTGCCAGAAGCAGTAGTTCAGTATTGACTGATTCAGTATTCTTGGAAATTTTACAGAACGTAACTACTGCAAATAACGAGAATCAGCTATAGTACTCTTTTGTCTGGCTTATTTCACTCAGATAAGATCTGTGAAAGTCAGCTATGCTGTTGCATTATCAATTGTGCTTTTTTGTTGTACTGCTGAGTAATATTCAATTGTATGGATACACCACAGTTTGTTTTTCCATTTCCTACTGAGGTTTGTTTTTTTTTTTTTCATTTTTGGCTATTATGAATCAGTCTGCTGTGGTTGTGTATAAGTCTTCCGGGTTTTTTGTTGTTTGTTTTTTTCTTTTGTAAATATGGGATCTCGCTATGTTATCCAGGCTGGTTTTGAACTCCTGGCTTCAAGTGATTCTCCTGCCTTGGCCTCCTAAAGTGTTGGAATTATAGGTGTGAGCCACTGCACCTCATATGTACAAATCTTTGTATAGACACAGGCTTTCATTTCTCTTGTGTAAATACCTAGGAGTAGAATTGCTGGATCACGTAGTAGGTGTATGTATAACTTTTTTAGCAACTGCCGAAAACTTTTCCAAAGTGCCTGTGCCACTTAGCATTCCCACAGCAGTGTGAAAGTTCCTCTGATTCTCGAGCTGTGTTAGAATTTCTTGGGGGCCCTGCTTTACTTGTTTTCTAAGCCACCTGTTCTCTGAGCTGGCAGCGCTTGGCTGATACCCTCCCAATTTCTTCTGTTAAAATATTTTCTTCACAAAATATTTTATTTCTTTCTTGGACTGTGAGCCCATCACTATCTTTCTTTGGTCTCTTTCTGCTTTCCTTCTTTGGTCTCTTAAGAGTTTGATTTAAAAAACTTTTTTTTTATACCAGCTTTCTCTAGTACAGAAATCTGACTCGGTGGTGTGGCTCACATACTTTGTAATCACAGCACTTTGAGAGCCGAGGCAGGCAGATTGCTTGAGCTCAGGGGTTCAAGACTAGCCTGGGCAACATGGTGAAACTTTATCTTTACAAAAAATATAAAAATTAGCCGGGCGTGATGGTGCGTGCCTATAATCCCAGGATTATAGGCTGGGGAGGCTGAGGTGGGAGGCTCATGTGAGCCCAGGAGGTCAAAGCTGCAGTGAGCCGTGATCACATCACTGTATTCCAGTCTGGGCAACAGAATGAGGCCCTGTCTCAGAAAAAAAAAAAAAAAAAAAAAAAAAAAAATCCCGTATTTTTTGCCATTTTTTAAACCTTAGAAAAAACTAACTGTAGAAAAGTCAGAAAGTATAGAAAAAAAAATTGGAAAAGTCCCCCATTATCCTACTGTAGGGATAATCATTGTTAGGACAGACTTTTTTTTTTTAACACATAGATATTTAATTTTAAATAATTTGAGTGAATTAAAATTAACTTTGTCGTAGATTTGGAAACTTTAGCGAAAGTCGGGCCAGTAGAGGATGTTGGAGAGTCAGAACTCTCTTCCCTCTTGGGGTCCTGGTGGGGCCTGAAAACTAAATTGACACAGATAAATAGAACAACATACAAATTTAATAACTGTTCTGTGTGACGCAGGAGCCCTCATAAGCAAATGACAACCCCAAGCAGTGGCAAAACTTACATGTTTTATATGAGGTTGAACAAAGAGAGGCACTTGTGGGAAAGTAACCAAATCATGTGGGGAGGCTAAGGGAAAGTGTGCCTTGTTTTAACCAGGTCTGTTTGCACAGAATTTTCTCTGCTGAGGAGTGTTTCTTTTCTCCTTGTACAGGGAGAGTACCTTTTATTTTATTTTTTCTTTGCATGGATTTAAGGTGTACAAGTGCACTTCTGTTACATGTATTTATTGCCTAGTGGTGAAATCTGGCCTTTTAGTGTAACCGTCACCTGAATAGTGTAAATTGTACCCACTAAGTAATTTCTGGCTGGGCAGTAATCCCAGCACTTTGGGAGGCGAGGGGAGTGGGGATTGCTTGAGCCTGGGAAGTTGAGGCTGCCTGGGCAACATGGCAAAACCCCATCTCTACTAAAAATATGAAAAATTAGCCGGGCAAGGTAGTGTGTGCCTGTGGTCCCAGCTATTTGGGAGACTGAGGTGTGGGAGGATTGCCTAGCCTGGAAAGTCGAGGCTGCAGTGAGCCATAGTCACGCCAGTGTACTCCAACCTGGTTAGGTTGACACCTTGTCTCAAAAAAAAAAAAAAGTAATTTCTCATCCCTCGCTCCATTGCTCACCTTCCTCCTCTTCCTTTCTAAGCCTCCGATGTCTGTCATTCCACACTCTATGCCCATAGGGAGGGATACCTTTTACATGGGAGTTTTCACCTCTGAAGATGAAAATGTCCTTGTTGCATCTGCTGTTTTTCAGTGTCTTTAGCTCAATGTAATCTTATGTCAAAGTGGCATATTTTGGGGCAGCATCTTCTGCCAGCCTGAATTAAAAACAGTTCAGAAGCCAGCAAATGAAACATTTTCCCTTTCTGCTACTTGTTGGCAATGCTGCCTCCCTTTGGTTTAAGAAACTTTCTGGGAGACTTGTGTCACCTCAGTTTCTCAGGGACGGCCAGGTTCTATTTTGATACGAGTCATTTTGGAATCAGAATTTACAACTGGGCCCCCTTCCTCCTGCCCTAGCAAGGATCTCTTGCCAGCATCTTCCTGACAAACCTCTATTCCTTGCTCTCTCACTCTCTCAAGGGATAGCTGGAAAAGTGTCACCGAGTTGTGATTGTTAGAAGGTTTTTCTTCTCCAGCCAGTGGTCTTCCTAAAGATCTGACTGAGTCAGCAGGCAGATGGATCCTATAAAAACAAAACCGGGTCACATCCCTCCTGGGCTTGGAAATAATCCTTCAGTGTCCCCGACCCCTTCTTCCTTACCCACAGAATTGGAGCCAAAGTCCTGAAAGTAGCCTTGGGGGTCCTGCCTTCCCCATCCCCACCCCCAGTCCCTGCTGTGGTGCTGTACCTGGGTCCCCTCTCGGCTGTGAGCCCGTCACTCTTCCAATTTCTTTCCACAGCACAAGCACAGGGTGGTTGTTCAGGCCCCTCCCTGAAAGATGTCTTGGTTCTTCAAGATTGACAAGAAAATCATGCCTGTGTGTACATTGTAGGTAGCAATGTCACTTACTCTATAGATTTGCAATGAGATAGTCTTTTTTTTTTTTTTTTGAGATGGAGTCTCTCTCTGTCGACCAGGCTGGAGTGCAGTGGTGCGATCTCAGCTCACTGCAACCTCCTCCTCCTGGGTTCAGGTGATTCTCCTATTTTAGCCTCCCGAGTAGCTAGGATTATAGGCATGTGGTACCACACCCAGCTAATTTTTGTAGTTTTAGTAGAGACGAGATTTCACCATATTGGCCAGGCTGGTCTCAAACTCCTGACTTCATGATCCACCTGCCTTGGCCTCCCAAAGTGCTGGGATTATAGGTGTGAGCCACCGTGCCTGGCCTTTTTTTTTTTTTTTTTTTTTTTTTGAGACAGAGTCTCGCTCTGTTGTCCAAGCTGGAGTGCAGTGGTGTGATCTGAGCTCACTGCAACCTCCGCCTCCCGGTTCAAGTGATTCTCCTGCCTCAGCCTCCCAAGTAGCTAGGACTACAGGCATGCACCACCATACCTGGCTTATTTATTTATTTGTTTGCATTTTTAGTAGAGATCGGGTTTCACCATGTTGTCCTGGCTAGTCTCAAACTCCTGACGTCAGGTGATCCACCCACCTTGGCCTCCCAAAGGGCTGGGATTACAGGTGTGAGCCACTGTGCCTGGCCAAGATAATCTTAAAAAGCAATGTTTTTGTCTTTTCTAAGAAAGGGCCCTGATGGTTTGCCCTGCATTACACTCCCAGGCAGGCACAGAACCGATGTTACACTCTCCATTTTATTGAACGAACTCTGCCCAGTGTCCCACCATTCCTCTCACACCAGGCTCACGACTGCCTTTCAAGCACAGTTGTGCCAGGTGCCTACCTGCTCCATCTCTCCTCCTCCCAGCAGCCCTGCCAAGTGCCCACTAATTTTCTCTTCTGGTTTGAAGATGGGAAAACTAACTCAGAGAGCCACAAGTTCACTCACCTGGTAAGCTGCAGAACTGAACAAAGTGTGCCTGCGAGACTTTCTGTTTGTTCTAAGGAGACAGGCATGGGTAGGTGGACTCTGCTGGAGGCTGTCCCTCGCCTGGCTGGCAGCAACCAAGCCTCCTGCCTCTGACTCTCTGGGGAGCAGGAGGAGGGGGAGGGCTGTTTGTTGGGAAATTGGAGAGAATGCAAAACCTCCCTGCTGCTTTAACAGGCTCCACAAACAATTTTCACTCTGCCTCTTTTCCTTCTCTGGCACACCCTTCCTCCTTTCTCTTTGGTGAATGCAGATTCAGAGCATCTCTAAAATCCACTTTGTGTTACTTCTGAGGAGAATTTAGCGATTTTTTTCTGGAAAAATGAAAGGATTTTCATTCTGGTTCCTTTCTGGTTCTGTGGGGCCAGCCGTGGCTGTCGTGGGGCACCTCACTGCCTAAGGTCACTGACCTCCGAGCCTTTCTTGCCACTGCAGTCATCTCCGCTTCACATGGACACGCTCAGCCACCTGCCAGAGTCTGTGTTTTCCGTGGTTAGAGGGAGCCAGGAGGGTAGTTGAAAGTGTGCTGAGTGGGAAGATGGGAGCAGGGAGCTGCAAGAAGGAGAGAAGCTAAGGGCAGATTGCATGCGTCATTGATTCATTCCTTCACTCACTTGGTAGATGTTTACTGAGCGCCTCCTGTGGGCTTGGCACCTGCTCAGGTCAAAAGGGTGGCTGAGTCCCCACGGGCCCTGCTGCCCTTTGGGGACAGTTACAATACAGTATGGTCATTACCTGGTGGAGGAGCGGAGAGGAGTGTGGGGCAGGGAAGGAGAGAGCTCAGTCTGAAGAGCCTGGCAGGGCCTGGGGAAGAACTCAGGAGGTTTTGTGAAGTGCAATGTGTGGAATGTGGGTGTCTGTGAGGAGAGTGGTTTTATATTTTTATGACTTCACTGTCCTAAGGCCTGGAAGGAAACTAAAGAGGAAAATACCTTTCCTGGAAAGGGAGGGAAGGAAATGAACTTTTATGGGGCACCTCTGTACCAGGAGCAGGGGTAGGCGCTTACATGATCTCACTTGACCTTCACCGCTGCCCTGTGAGATACGTTTATTGTCACAGCCCATTTGGTAGGTGAGGAAGCTGCAATGGTGCCTGAGGTCGGATCTGCAACCTCCACTTCCTGGATTCAAGTGATTCCCTGCCCCAGCCCCCTAAGTAGCTAGGATTACAAGCGTGCGCCACCAGGCCCAGCTAATTTTTGTAGTTTTAATAGAGAAGGGGTTTCACCATGTTTGCCAGGCTGGTCTCAAACTCCTGACCTCAGGTGATCCACCTGCCTTGGCCTCCCAAAGTACTGGGATTATAGGCGTGAGCCATTACGCCTGGTGTAAATATAAATATATGTTTTAAATACATTATTTAAATTTAAAAATTGTTTCTGATTATGAAGGTACTATATCTTCATTATAAAATAGTCACAAAATGCAGAAGAAAATTAAAATTATTTATAACCTAAAGTTCTCGGCAGTAACCATGGACAATAATTAGTGTCCATCCTTACGGCTATGTCTTCATGTATTTACTTAAAAAACAAAATAAAATAGAGAACAGTGTGGCACGTACTGTATGGTGGTCACTTCTCTTTTTTCTCATTTAACATTGTATTATGGACATTTCATATCATAAAATAATACTCTAGAACATGTGAGGCTGGGTGCAGTGGCTCATACCTGTAATCCCAGCATTTTGGGAGGCTGAAGAGGGAGAATCACTTGAGTCCAGGAGTTCGAGACCAGCCTGGACAACACAGCAAGACCCTATCTCTACAAAAAATAGAAAAAACTAGCTAGTGGTGGTGTGCACGTGTAGTACCAGCTACTCTGGCGTCCAAAGTATGAGGATCACTTGAGCTTGGGAAGTCAAGGCTGCCATGATTGCACCACTGCACTCCAGCCTAGGTGACAGAGCAAGACACTGTCTCAGAAAACAAGTAAACAAAACAAGAAGAAAGAACATGTGACTATTTAAAATTTAAATTCATTAAAATTAAATAAAATGTAAAATTCACTTTGTTGCACTAACCACATTTCAAATGCTCGGCAGCCACTTGAGCTATCATATTGGACATCACAGAATAGAGCATTTTCTTCTTTCTTTTCTTTCTTGACAGGGTCTTGCTATGTTGCCAGGCTGGACTGCAGTGGAATGACCATGGCTCACTGCAGCCATGAACTCCCAGGCTCAAGCAGTCCTTCCACTTCAGTCTCCCAAGTAGCTGGGTCTACAGGCATGTACCACCATACCTGGCTAATTTTTAAAATCTTTTTTATTTTTTGTAGAGACAGGTGTCTTATTCTGTTGCTAGGCTGGTCTTGAACTCTTAGGCTCAAGAGATTCTCCTACCTTGACTTCCCAAAGTGTAGAGATTATAGGTGTGAGCCACTGTACCTGGCCAACATTTTCATCGTTATAGAAACATTTCTATTAGGCAGTGCTACTCTAGAATATGATTTTTAAAAGTTATGTAGTATTTACTTAACTTTACCTCTGCATTGGATATTTATGTTTTCCATTTTTCATATTTAAGTGTTTGATATTTTGCTGAGTACTCTTGCACGTTCTTTTTTAAACAGCATTTAATAGCAGATATACTTCATGTTACCATAAATCCGTCATTCGAAATTGTGCAATTCAGGCCAGGCATGGTGGCTCACACTTGTAATTCCAGCACTTTGGGAGACCAAGGTGGGTGGATCATGAGGTCAGGAGATCGAGACCATCCCGGCCAACATGGTAAAACCCTGTCTCTACTAAAAATACAAAAACTAGTGGGGTGTGGTGGCGTGTGCCTGTAATCCAGGCTACTTGGGAGGGTGAGGCAGGAGAATCGCTTGAACCAGGGAGTCGGAAGTTGCAGTGAGCTGAGATCATGCCACTGCACTCCAGCCTGGCGACAGAGTGAGACTCCTTCTCAAAATAAAAAGAGAAATTGTGCAATTTAGTGGTTTTTAGTATATTGACAGAGTTGTGCAACTATCACCACTCTCTAATTTTAGAACATTTTTATTATCCCAGAAAAGAAACCCTACTCCCACTAGCCGTCACTCCCTACTCCCCTCTCCGCCAGCCCTGGGCAACCAGAAATCTACTTGCTGTCTCTGTGCACATCTATTTCGGGGAGAATTTTTCATTTTTTTTCCTTAGGAAAACTTCTGTTAAATTACAGTAGTTCCCCCTCATGTGTGGGGGATCTGGTCTAAGACTCCCCGTGGATGCCTCAAACGGTGGGTAGTACTGAACCCTATACACACTATGACTTTTCCTATACACACAGACCTGTGATAAAGTTTAATTTACAAATTAGGCACAGTAAGAGATGAATGACAATTATAGCAGTATACTATAATAAAAATTATGTGAATGTGGTCTTTCTCTTTCAAAATGTCGTACTGCACTATACTCACCTATGTTTTCACCATGGTTGACTGAGACCGAGGAAAGGGAGGACTACTGTATGGGGTCAAATAATGTGAACTTTTTTAAAGGTTTTTTTTTTTTTTTTGAGACAGAGTCTCGCTCTGTCGCCCAGGCTGGAGTGCAGTGGCATGATCTCGGCTCACTGCAACCTCTGCCTCCCGGGTTCAAGCAATTCTCCTGCCTCAGCCTCCCAAGTAGCTGGGACTACAGGCGTGACCAGTGCACCGGCTAATTTTTAAATTTTTAGTAGAGATGGATTTCACCATGTTGGCCAGGCTGGTCTCGAACTCCCAACCTCAGGTGATCCTCCCTCCTTTGCCTCCCGAAGTGCTGGGATTATAGGCGTGAGCCACTGCACCCGGCCTTTTAAAGGTTTTCAATGCATCATGCCAAACTGACCTCCAGAAAGGTTGTCCACATTTATGCTTCCACTAAGAGTGTATGAGAGGGCCCTTTTCTCTACACCTTAGTGACACTATTATCATCCTTATTTTCCATCTTTGTCAATCAGGTTAGTGACAAGTGACATCACCTCTTTGCCTGTGACTCCTAGCAAGGAACATCTTTTTAAATGCGGCTTGGCCATTCCTATTTTGTATTAGAGTTGAGAAAGCTCCTCAGCCTCTGTGTGGAGAGACTCGAAGTGAAGACCCTCGTGAGGAAAAAGGAAGGCCAGAGAGAAGGATATAACCAGAAGCCGTGGGGTGGGGCTGCCCTGGCGATGGCTGCAGGAGAGCTTCATGTAGGAGTTGGGGGTGGGGTGCAGGACTTGCTCAGGGGTACTTTGAGCTCCTTGTTCCTCTGTAGAGTGGAGGCCAGGAATCATTTAGGCCGGGGAATAGTAGTGTCCTTGGGCAAAAATACACCTGCAGCAGTCTGGCAGGGCAAGCTCAAGCTCACAGTGACTGGGAAATTGCATTAGAAACTTCCTTTCCCACTGTGATGAAGTAAGGCCATCGTTGGTTTTGAGGCCATGTGTGTTTCAATGGCAACTTCGGAATGAAGAAAGTAGGCTGGCGCAATGACCCCATAGCCCAGAATGGTCTTAAATGCTTCCTTTGTGGCTTGGTGATGGCTTTACCCATTGATGTGAGAAGTACAGAGTGTGTGGGAGAGACGGCAGAGGCAGGGGATGCCCAGCGTGCCAGGTAGGATTCAGGGTCTTGCATCATCTACATCTGTGGTTCTCATCCCTGGCTGCACACTAGAGTCAGCTGGAGAGCCTTGCCCCTACCTCCAAAACGGGACCCTGTCTCTGGAGGTAGTGTTGGGCATTCACATATTGATTCTGTACAGCCAGACTTGAGAAGCAGGAATCTGATAGGCGTGTTAGTCAGGAGCCCAGCACCAGCCACCCTGGGGATCTTTTGTGAGCTTTTAGAATGGGTAGGGGAAGACTTCTGCTGTGATCATTGGTCTAGCTCTGTCCCAAGGGCTTGGCTCCTCTTCAGAACCTGCTGATGCCCAGAGCTTTCCAGGTGCACAGGCAGCAACCTTTGGCCAAGAAAGAGCCTTGCTCAAACTCTGCCTGGGATAACTCATAAAATTATGTTCGAGGCATATCCTTCTAGCATCCCTACAGACCCTGACTGGATGCCCTGATGCTTGCCCCAACCCCTTTCAGCACACAGTAGGTGGTTCATGGCTCTGTGACGTTGCATGATGTCTGGTGCTGTGGTGGGGGCACTGCTCTGTGAGGCCTCCCTTCTTCCCTGAGAAGGAAGTGGCACAGAACAAAGTCGAGATGTGAGATGGGGATGGGAGCAGGGTCACATTCATTGGCTAGCCTGGTGGAGCCTTTTTATTTAAAACCTTTCCATCATAACAGGAGATACTGACTTGGTCATCACCCTGGTGGCTGTGTCCTCAGCCTGGCTGTGGGCAGGAAGGAGGCAGGAATTCTCTTCTAGCTAACTGTCTTGCTAAGGGTGCTTTGCTATCTTCCTTTTTGTGTGTGTATAAATCCTGCCTTTGCTGGGGGAGTAGAGTAGGTGCTGTGGCCCTAAACCAAATTGTTTTTTGGCTTTGGATGTGCAGAATGTGATTTAATATCAATTTGGGGTAACTTATTTCACATGGGGCGCTGCCCAGGCCAGGCAGGGCTGTATCTGCAGTTGATCAGTTTTGCTGTGTGCTAATGGTTTTCAATTAATCTTCCTGGAACCACTGCAGTGGACCAGGCCAGTCTAGGAGGCAGAGTGGGCTCTGTCCCACCCTAAACCGTAGGGTGGTTTCTCTTGTGTGTGTTATATATAGTTGAGGTTCCATTGAAACTTTTTAAAATTAAAGTTTCTACCCGTTTAAACCATTTGAGAACCACTGTTGTGCACAGAGAAAGTTAGGTCAGCCTGATTTGTAGCTCACTAATGCCATTAATAGGGACCCTAAACAAACAAGAAATGACGAGTGCCTCATACCCAGTAGATGGCAAATAAACGTTGAACACAGTTGTGTATCTGCCTCTGCCTTTCGTGTCTCTGTGCCTTCACTTACCTAAAGCCCCTTCCCCCGACTGTGGTTTTTGAACGTGTTCAGTGCTTATTAGGCATCTACTGTTTGAAGCACTCAGAATTTCTTGTTTGTGAGTTCCTTTGGGTTTGAATGTGCCCCCCAAAGTTCAAGTGTTGGAAACTGAATCCCCAACACAACAGTGTTGAGTGTGGGACCTTTAAGGGTGATTAGTCATGGGCCGGGGGCGGTGGCTCACACCTGTAATCCCAACACTTTGGGAGGCCGAGGCAGGTAGATAACCTGAGGTCAGGAGTTCGAGACCAGCCTGACTAACAAGGTGAAACCCTGTCTCTACCAAAAATACAAAAAGCAGCCAAGTGTGGTGGCGGGTGCCTGTAGTCCTAGCTACTTGAGAGGCGACAGGACAATTGCTTGAACCCGGGAGGGAGAGGCTGCAGTGAGGTGAGATCGCACCACTGCACTCCAGCCTGGGAGATGGAGCGAGACTCTGTCAAAAAAAAAAAAAAAAAAAAAAAAAGAGATGATTAGTCCTGAAGGCTCTGCACTTGTAAATGGATTAATGCTGTTACCTCTGGAGTGGGTTCCTGGTAAAAGGATGGATTTAGCCCCCTTCCTTGCCCTCTCTTGCCTGTGCTTTCACCCTTGGCAGATACGGGCCCCTCATCCTTGGACTTCCCAGCCTCTAGAACTGTAAGAAGTAAATCTCTACTCTTTATAAATTACTCAGTCTCGGGTATTCCAATATAGCAGCATGAAATGGATTAAGAATTTCCATTCCAGTCTCGGGTATTCCAATATAGCAGCATGAAATGGATTAAGACACAGGGCTACTAAAATATACAACCAGAGCCCTACGCTCAGCAAGCTTACTTGTTTGACCAATATGAGGAGACATATACTGCTAACCCTACCTGGTATAAAACCATAAACCACAGAAGAGAGGTAGGAGAAACGTTTGAGTAATGCTTGGTGGCTCATTGCCTCCTGCTGCACAGCTTTTAAAACAGGAAAGTGTCTCTCATTTTTGCCCTTTCCTGTGAGAATATTATGATTTTTTTAAAGAATCTTATATAGACATTTTGGAAGACAGTTTGGCAGCTTCTTACAAAACTGAACCTATTCTTGTTGTACAATCCACCAGTCACAGTCCTTGGTATTAACCCAAATGAGTTGAAAATTTATGTCCACACAAAAACCTGCACACGGATGTTTACAGAAGCTTAGTCATAATGGACAAAACTTGGCAAGATGAATGTATCAATAAATGGTTGTATATCCAGACAACGGCATATTATTTAGCACTAAGAAGAAATGAGCTATTGAGCCATGAAAAGACATGGAGAAACCGTAAATGCATATTAGTTAGTGAGAGAAGCCAATCTGAAAAGGCTGCATAGTATATGATTCCAACGATATGACATTCTGGAAAAGGCGGAACTATGGAGAAAATAAAAGGATCAATGGTTGCCAGGGGTTTTGAGGAGGAACGGATGAATAGGTGGAGCCTAGGGGATTTTTAGGGCAGTGAAATTAGTCTGTGTGCTACTGTAATGGTAGATACATGCCATACACTTGTCCACACCCATAGAATGTACAGCAGCCAGCGTGAACCGTCACATGAACTGTGGACTTTGGGTGATAATGATGTGCCAAGTAGGTTCCTCAGTTGTGACGAGTGTACCACTCTGGTGGAGGCTGCTGATAGGGAGGGGGGCTGTGGATGTGTGGGGAAGGGGATATGTGGAAATTCTCTGTACCTTTTGCTCAATTTTGCTGTGAACCTAGAATTGCTAAAAAAAAAAAAAAAAAGTCAATTCATTGAAAAAATGCCAGAAGGAAATAAGCCAAAATGATAAATGTCTTTCTTTTAAAAAAAGAATTCCCACCTCAGTCTATTGGTCTATTGACTATTAACGATCTTTCAAAAACCCACTGTGCTCCCCCAGCTCCTTTGGTGTCCCTGAAACAGAGAACCTGGGCACATGAACAGCTTCTTCTGGGGTCCCTCCATGCCCAGGGTTCCAAGGGCCACATTTCTGTGTGCATAGGGGTGGGCCTGGCCTTCATCTCCTAGCTGCAGCCAAGGAGGAGCTATGTTCCTATCACTGAGCTAGGATTTGGGGACTCACTGGTGCCCCAAAACCATGAAAATACTAAGTTTTGGTGATAAGCAGAGCCCCTGGACCTTTTCTTCCTCTGTACTCCTTTATTTCCTTTTATAAGTGCAGCTGGATTCACTGGAAAGGACACAGATAAGTCAGCCTGACTTTATGCTTTAGATTTAATCTTTGAACTTCACTTTCTTCATGCATAAAGTGACGATGTTTTACAGGATTGTTGTTAAATGAAGAAACACGTATAAACTGTCTAGCACTGTGCTTGGGACTTTTGATGTTTAATAAATGGCCATTCTGGGCTGGGTGTGGTGGCTCACGCCTATAATCCCAGCACTTTGGGAGGCTAAGATGGGAGGATCACTTAAAGCCAGGAGTTCAAGACCAACTTGGTCAACATAGGGAGAACCCATCTCTTTTTTATAAAAAATAAAAGCTCATTCTAAAGATGGAGCATCAGGGACTGCATTAACCTCCTGCCTAAAACAACCAAAAAAAAAAAAAAAAAAAGGCTGGGTATAGTGGCTCATGCCTGTAATCCCAGCACTTTGGGAAGCCTAGGTGGGCAGATCACTTGAGGTCAGGAGTTCGATACCAGCTTGGCCAACATGCCAAAACCCCATTTCTACGAATAATACAAAAATTAGCCGGGTGTGGTGTCACACACCTGTAGTCCCAGCTATCCCAGCTACTCTGGAGGCTGACACAGGAGAATCACTTGAACCTGGGAGGCAGAGGTTCAGTGAGTGAAGACTCTGCCGCTGCACTCCAGCCTGGGTGACAGAGCAAGACTCCATCTCAAAAAAAAAAAAGAATATATGAACCAAAGGTTTTCAAGACACTAGACATCAGGCAAAGAAGGTGATTCTTGAGAGATAGGAAGCAAATGAGGTGAGCCCAGTGATTGCCCCAGCTTATTGCCTTGAGAGAATTTCCAAGTCTTGGCACAGGGTGAGAGAAGAGAGGCAGAACCTGATGGACTCCCTGAGTTGAAAAGGACTGAGAGTCTAAGGGGACCAAAGCAGCTAGTTTGTAGGACTCTAGCAAAATCTTTGTGGAGCTGTATCTGATAAAGAACTTGTATCCAGAATGTATAAGGAGTTCTTATAACAAAAAAAAAAAAAAAAAAATAGGCAAAAGATTTAGATGCCTCACTAAAGAAAAAAAGGATGGCAAATAAGCACGTGAAAAGATGCTTCCATACCACCCCAGTTACTAGAGAGATGCAGATTAAAGCCACAATGAGATGCTACTGTATAACCTATTACAATACAACCTCAGTTACTAGGGAGATACAGATTAAAACCACAATGAGATGCTACTGTATAACCTGTTGCAATACAACCCCAGTTACTAGGGAGATGCAGATTAAAACCACAATGAGATGCTACTGTATAACCTATTACAATACAACCCCAGTTACTAGGGAGATGCAGGTTAAAACCACAATGAGATGCTACTGTATAACCTATTACAATACAACCCCAGTTACTAGAGAGATGCAGGTTAAAACCACAATGAGATGCTACTGTATAACCTATTACAATACAACCCCAGTTACTAGAGAGATGCAGGTTAAAACCACAATGAGATGCTACTGTATAACCTATTACAATACAACCCCAGTTACTAGAGAGATGCAGGTTAAAGCCACAATGAGATGCTACTGTATAACCTATTACAATACAACCCCAGTTACTAGGGAGATGCAGGTTAAAACCACAATGAGATGCTACTGTATAACCTATTACAATACAACCCCAGTTACTAGAGAGATACAGGTTAAAACCACAATGAGATGCTACTGTATAACCTATTACAATACAACCCCAGTTACTAGAGAGATGCAGGTTAAAGCCACAATGAGATGCTACTGTATAACCTATTACAATACAACCCCAGTTACTAGAGAGATGCAGGTTAAAGCCACAATGAGATGCTACTGTATAACCTATTACAGTACAACCCCAGTTACTAGGGAGATGCAGATTAAAACCACAATGAGATGCTACTGTATAACCTATTACAATACAACCCCAGTTACTAGGGAGATGCAGATTAAAACCACAATGAGATGCTACTGTATAACCTATTACAATACAACCCCAGTTACTAGGGAGATGCAGATTAAAACCACAATGAGATGCTACTGTATAACCTATTACAATACAACCCCAGTTACTAGGGAGATGCAGATTAAAACCACAATGAGATGCTACTGTATAACCTATTACAATACAACCCCAGTTACTAGGGAGATGCAGATTAAAACCACAATGAGATGCTACTGTATAACCTATTACAATACAACCCCAGTTACTAGGGAGATGCAGATTAAAACCACAATGAGATGCTACTGTATAACCTATTACAATACAACCCCAGTTACTAGGGAGATGCAGATTAAAACCACACTGAGATGCTACTGTATAACCTATTACAGTACAACCTCAGTTACTAGGGAGATGCAGATTAAAGCCACAATGAGATGCTACTGTATAACCTATTGCAATACAACCCCAGTTACTAGGGAGATGCAGATTAAAACCACAATGAGATGCTACTGTATAACCTATTACAATACAACCCCAGTTACTAGGGAGATGCAGATTAAAACCACAATGAGATGCTACTGTATAACCTATTGCAATAGAATGAATAACATTCAAAAGACTATTCATGCCAAGTGTTGGCAAGGATGTGGAGAATTTGGAACTCTAATGAACTGCTGGTAGGAGTGTAAAATGATAGAACTTCTTCAGAAAGCAGTTTGGCAATTTTTTAAACAGTTAATATCCACCTACTATAAGACCCAGCCGTTTCACTCCTAAGCCTTTACTCAAGAGAAAAGCAAATGTATGTCCATTACAAACTCTTGTACACAAATGTTGATGGCGTCTTTATTTGTAATAGCCTCAAACTGGAAACAACTTGTGCATCAACAAGCAAATGGATAAACTAATACATCCACACAGTGGAATGCCACTTGGCAATAACAAAGAATGAGCTCCTGCTGCATGTAACAATATGCGTGAATCTCAAAATCATTTATATTGAGTGAAAGAAACCAGATACAGAAGAATACATACTCCAGATTCCATTTATATAAACTGGAAAATACAAGCTAATCTGTGATGACAGAAAGCAGATCAGTGGTTGCCTGGGGAGAGGAAGAAGAAGTGGGGAGAGATTGCAAATGGCACAAGGACATGGGGAATCTCTGGGGCAGCAGATTTGATCATTGTCTTGATTGTGGTGATGATTTCACAGGTGTATAGAAATGTCACAACATACTGATACGGAACCAGGGAAGGGAAGTGCTGGGTAGAGGAGTGCATGGTCCCTGGCTTGGGCTCTAGGCTCATAGACCTAGGAGAGGACAGGAACTTCTGCCTTCACACCCAAATGTTGCATTTTCTAAGACCATCCCGGCCTGCCATGCTCCCATCCTGGGCCTATAAAATCTCGAGACCCTAGCCAGGCAGAGACAGAAGTTGCTGGACGGTGCGAGGAACACATCAGCAGAAGAAGATACAAGCGGCTGGACGTCAAGAGGATGGTGGGAGCAAACCAGCAGACACTGGCAGGCCATCAGCAGAACGAGGCAGAGTTTGATGGGGGCGGTCGGAGGAGAGCCTGGGCTGCCAGTCAGCCTGATTCCAGGGGAAAATCATTTCTCTTCTGGCTCCCCAATCTGCTAAGAGATACTTCCACTCAATAAAACCTTGCACTCATTCTCCAAGCCCACGTGTGATCCAGTTCTTCCGGTACACCAAGGCAAGAAACCCCAGCATACAGAAATCTCTCTGTCCTTGCAGACGCAGCCATGGGGTCAGAGCCCCACAGCCTGCCCATCTGTACACTCCCCTAGAAGTTTGAGCGGTGGGGCACTGAAGAAGCGAGCCACACCCCATCACACACCCTGTGAGGGGGACAAGGGAACTTTTCCCATTTCAATACCAAATTGCACCCTTTAAATAGGTACAGCTTACTGTATGCTACTTATACCTCATTAAAGCTGTTTTATAAAAAGATCACTTGGGCTACAATTTGGAGAATGGGTTAAAGGGGCAGTAAGTCTAATTGCAGGGGGAAAATGCCCATCCCTTCCTCTCTTCTCCTACAAGTGTATTCCTTATTCCTCTCACTTCCCTTCTGATTTTGAGCTTGGTTGTTATAGTAACATGCAGTGACATTTTTTCTTTCCTCTGTTGGGTATTTCTGTAACATCTTGTGGCATGGGCGGCCTGGCAAAGCCCAGGGAGGCTAAGAGCCTACCCTTTTTCTTGTTGAGCCTGAGCCTCTCCTCAGCCTGGACCACTTAGTGCACGTACAGTGCAGATGAGATTGGGCAGCTCATCACCAGCGGTGGCAGGGTCTGGTATCTACAAGGGCAGGGCCATGGTGCAGTCACCCTGCTCCCCACCTCATAGCCAGCATCTAGAGAGGGGCTAGCTCCAAATGAGTGAGAGGGAAGTGTTCGTGGGGGGAATGAATGGTTTCCTGAAGGAAAGTCAGAAGGCATGCAGCTGTGGGGCCCCTCACAGATGGGCAGGAGGAGCTGCAGGTCACCCGTCTACCGGGGAGAGGCCTTGTGATTGAGGTTCCAGGTAGAAAGATGGTCGTGTGTGCGAGGGACAAGGTAGAATGGGAGGTGGGTCAGGGTGGGCAGTAGGAGATTGGGACAAGGCCTGTCTGGGGTCTGAATCCCTGAGCAGGTGGTGTGTAGTGGGGTGTGGAAGGAGCTCCCATCATGATGGGGGGTGGGGGGCATCTGTGTCAGGAATAGCCACAACTGCCAACCAGATAGTCATAATGAGACCTTTGAGTTGGAACTGTGGCTCAGATCCCTCTCTCAGACCTACCCACTGTGCAGCCTTCAGCAAGTGACAGGACCTTTCTGGACCTTGGGTTTTAGACAGGAGGTGGCAGCAGCTCCTTCACTGATTGAAATCCCCAAGTCCAGGGTCTGGCCAATAGTAGACACGTGATATCCTAGAATATGAAATTTGCTTTATTGCTTTCCCTACCTTTTCTGTCTAGGAAGTACTTTTAGATCCATTTAGCCCAAGGATGAAATCTTTTCCTACCTACTTGGCTTCTTATGGGGTCTTCCTCACTCTGTGACTGATGGTTTCGAACACAGGTGGCTTCCTTCCTCGTTTTGTATCTGTGCCAGGTGGTCACAGTGGAGAGAAAGGATGTCAGCAGCCCGAAGGGTTCAGCTGCAGGAACAGAAAGTGAGGGACAGCTGAAGGCAGAGGGTCACAGGCCTCAGAGAGAGGAAACCAGAAGAGAGTATAGCTGAGCAGGGTGCAGAGAGAGGGGAGGAAGCCCTGCTGTTGAGAGATAAAGTGGCAGGAAGGCCAGGGGGCCCCTGGCTGTTGTCAGAGCATCCACACCTTATGAGCAGGGGTAGGAGAGGGTGCTGGATTTCATTCCCCAAACCCTAACAAGATGCGTTTGCTTCTGCCGTCTGGGCCGGCAGCATTGCACTGACACACGTGCGATTCATTTCACCTTTCCTTTTTGGTGAGCTCACCAAGGACGTCTTGCAGGAAGTCCTCTTCATGTGTTCATGCTGTGGGTGGTGGAAAGGGTGGGCATGCCATGCTAAGCTGCTGAGTCCCTGTGCCCCTCTGCTCTTTGTAGCCAGCATTTTACAGGGGATGAAAAACAAAGAGGCCACAGCGTTTGAGAGTGGTTTTACACCATGTTTGTGAGCAGAATTATATTCACGAGTGCACTGCTTTGACAAATCGTGCAGCCTGCTTCGAGTGTGCTTTGGTTGATGCCTGACAATCTAGTTTTTGTTGCGCATTTTAAAGGCTTAGAGTTAGGTCCACCAGGGGACTTAGGATGGGTAATCTGGACGTGGACCTCGGCATTACCAAACAATAACCTAACTCATACCTTTACATTTTGCCATTGTCTCATATTCAGCATTTTGCGGAAAAATTTCTCCCCCATCATCACGTTTGAATTATGTCATACCCAGTGCCCAGTAGATGTCTGTAGAACCCATTTCTCTGTGTTTAGGTCTGCTGAGGGGATACTAAGTGCACTTTGTCTGTGGCTGGGGATGTTCAGAGATGAATAAGACCCTGGGCCTCAATAATTTAAGTGCTCATGGGGGAACAGAAATGTGTGCCCAATATACAAGAAAGCGGGCGCCAGGGAAGGAGGGAAGAGGAAAGAACTGTGCAGGGAACTACGTGGAATGTGATTCAACACACTCGTTTCCTTGAGCACTTACGGAGGCCACAATTAAGACATGGCCCCTACTCTGAAGGCACTTTCAATTCACTAGGAGAGGCAGGCAAATGCCCAGGTAACCAGCAACTCACCATAGCATGGTAGGTGCTGTGCCAAGTGGTGGATGCACTACCACCGTCACGTCCACATTTGCCCCATCGCTAATACTAGAGGCCCACCTGGCCTGGCCTGCTCCAGTGGCCACTGCCCACGGGCCCCTAGCAGCAGCCATGCACACCACTGCTTCCCAGAGTGATGAGCCTGCTTAAAGGAGCTTTAAAGATGAGTGCTAACGGCTGAACCCTGTTGTATTTATGCTTTGCTGCTAGGTGGGCGCCCCCCCCAGCTGCATGTGTGCCAGCAAAGGAATGCAGTTTGCCCTAAACTGTATTTTCTACCTTGAGAGCATAAGGTACCTAAGTTGTATGTAAAAATCATTAGACAGAAAGAAATGCTGATGCCTCTGAATTACTTGATGCGTTCAATTTCATAGTGATGGGAGCTCCGTGTTGACTTTCCTGCTTGTTAAGCACAGAAATGCCAGCAGTCCAGTAATCTCATCCCCACCCCCCACCCCCCCACCACCATCTCCCACCCACAGGAACACACACATGCATTTCATAGCCATTACAGAGAAGATGGAAGGGAGGAGACATGCAGGAACTTTTTGGGGGTGTTGGAAATATTCTATATTTTGATTTGGGTTTGTATTACATAGATCATTTGTCAAAACTCATTGAATGGTAGACTTACACTTTTCGTGTCTCACTGTTTGTGAATTTTACCTGGAAAAAAATAAGCCTAAGCAAATAAATAATGAACTCTAGTTAATGATGTGGAGGCGGAAGTGTTTGGGGTGAGGTTGCTGCCTGCAACTTTGAAGTGCATCAAGAATAGGATGACTTGTTGGATTGATTGAGGAATGGATAGCAAAACGTTAATTATAGAATTGGGATGGTGAGTGTATGAGTATTCTCTCTATAATTCTTTCAACTTTTCTGCATGTTTGAAAATATTTATAATGTTGAAACAGAGGAAGAACTGCAAATAACCAATACTTGTGCCCGCTTGAGCTTTCTACAAATGAATTTCCCCAATGGTCAGTTTCTTGTCTGTTTCCTACAGACTGCTTCACCCTGCTTCCTGGTGTTGGAAGAGGGACTTTCTCCTTAAACCTGCTGGTGTGGGGGAATTTCACGAAGGATGTGTTAGCTTGGACTTCCTTTGATGGTGATGCAGTTTATCAATTTGAAATGATATGAACTCTGAAACACAGGGCTTTCTACCCTGCGGGCAGAAGGCTAGGGATTTGCAGCCTGAGAACAGCCTGGCAGATTGGAACTACAGTTAGAAAAGGATGCCTGAGCTCCCACTGACCAAAGGATGCCAGCTGGCTACCGCTGGGTGCTAGGGGAGCAATTTTATTTACAAAATCTGTGAAGTGGATTTTCAAAAATTTTAACATTATATAGTATGTTTGAACATATTCAAACACTTTTTTGAGACGACTTCTTAAAATCTCTAAAGTAATGTCTGCTGTCTTGTGAAAAAAAACCTACAGAAGATGTAAAGAAATAAAGCCAGCTACAGTTTTACAGCGTGAAGAAACCACTGTTTATATTTTAATGTATTCCTACGTGAATCTTTTTTCATCTTGTGCATTGTTTACATAATTGTGCTAGCTTTCATTTGACTGTAATGGGGGAGTTCGTTGGAAGGGAGACTCCAAGTCCTCCTCGATGTGGATGGGCCCGGAGCCTGGGCTGCTGCTCTCAGGGTTCTGAGAGACCTCTATCTTATTCACAGACCCCATGTGAGATCCTGGGAGGCCCAGAACTTTATTATTATTATTACTTATTTATTTATTTTTTTTTGAGACGGAGTTTCACTCTTGTTACCCAGGCTGGAGTGCAATGGCTCGATCTCGGCTCACCGCAACCTCCGCCTCCTGGGTTCAGGCAATTCTCCTGCCTCAGCCTCCTGAGTAGCTGGGATTACAGGCACGCGCCACCATGCCCAGCTAATTTTTGTATTTTTAGTAGAGACGGGGTTTCACCATGTTGACCAGGATGGTCTCGATCTCTTGACCTCGTGATCCACCCGCCTCGGCCTCCCAAAGTGCTGGGATTACAGGCGTGAGCCACTGCGCCCGGCTTTATAATTTTTTTTAAGTTGAAGTTTTGCTCTTGTCACCCAGGCTGGAGTACAGTGGTGCAATCTTGGCTCACTGCAACCTCCCCCTTCTGGGTTCAAGCGATTCTCCTGCCTCAGTCTCCCAAGTAGCTGAGATTACAGGCACCTGCCACCATGCCCAGCTAATTTTTGTATTTTTAGTAGAGATGGGGTTTCACCATGGTGGCCAGGCTGGTCCCTAACTCCTGACCTCAGGCAGTCTGCCCGCCTCATCCTCCCAAAGTTCTGGGATTACAGGCATGAGCCACCGTGCCCGGCCGAGGCCCAAAACTTCTTAGATCCTCTTTTTATGCTGAAGTCACTTCTTCCAGGAGGCAGTAACGTGACTGTTGTTCTTATGATTTGCCTGTTAATTGAGCATTTCCCAAGTGTGGGGCCTTGCACTAAGGACTTCGCACATGTTCTCTCACAGTAACCCTATGTGGGGGCCACTGTTGTCCCCATTTTCTTTTTTTTTTTTTTTGAGACAGTGTCTTGCTCTGTGCCAGGCACCAGGCTGGAGTATCTCGGCTCGCTGCAACCTCCACCTCCCTGGTTCAAGCAATTCTCCTGCCTCAGCCTTCCAAGTAGCTGGGACTATAGGCGCGCACCACCACACCCAGCTAATTTTTGTATTTTAGTAGAGATGGGGTTTTACCATGTTGACCAGGATGGTCTCGATCTCTTGACCTTGTGATCTGCCCACCTCGGCCTCCCAAAGTGCTGGGATTACAGGCGTGAGCCACCATGCCCAGCCGGTTGTCCCCATTTTCTAGCCCAGCATCGGAGTTTAATTAGTCTGCCCTAGTCACATAGCTAGTAAATCGTGGAGCTGTTCTAGCCCAGGTCTCCCAGTAAGCACTTTGTAGTTGAGGCAGATGAACTTGTTAGAACTTTTTGGTTTACAAACCAACCTTTTTAAATTGCTGCTCCTGGGAACATGCAGGACAGATGGAATGAATCTCTATTTCCTAATTAAGAAAGGGACACTCAGAGAACCAGTCACCATTAACCCAAAGTACAGGAGGCCTGGCCAACATGGTGAAACCCCATCTCTACTAAAAATAGAAAATTTAGTTGGGCTTAGTGGTGCATGCCTGTGTTCCCAGCTTCTTGGAAGGGGGAGGCAGGAGAATCATTTGAACCCGGGAGGTAGAGGTTGCAGTGAGCCAAGATTGCACCACTGCACTCCAGCCAGGGCGACAGAGTGATACTCCATCTCAAAAAAATGTTTCTCCTCCCCTCCCCTCTCATCTTTTCCTCCCTCCCTCCCTCTCTCCCTCCCTCCCTCCCTTCCTTTCTCCCATCCATCTTTCCATCCTTCCATCTTTCCTTCTTTTCTTTCATCCTTTTTAGAGATGGGTGGTCTCCCTATGTTGCCCAGGCTGGTGGTGTTGAACTCCTGGCCTCAAGCAATCCTCCCGCCTTGGCCTTCCAAAGCACTGGGATTACAGGCATGAGCCACCACACTTGACCGGCTCTTTAAATTTCTGGTTCGTCCTGTTGCCTCCAGAGTAAGAGAGCTGGAGAGGCTGAGGAAGGAGTTGTGGAGCAGGCTGAGAGGGAAGTCTCAGGACTTGAGTGAACAGAAAGGCAGGAGTGGAGTATGCTAGGTAGGGGCCCGTCAGCAAAGGCTGAGCTAAGACCCTGTGGGATTTGTTAAGAGGTGAGGGGCTGCAGGTGGAAGGGCAGGGAAGAGCGCTTGCTTGCAGTCTGACAAACCTGGGGCTTGGGGTGTGACATACTTTTTGTAAATATTGAGGTTAATAAATCCTAGTTAGTGGTTCCCATTGAAAATTAAAGGAAATAATTTAGTTGGAATTGTCTGGCCAGGCATAGTGGCTCACACCTGTAATCCCAGCACTTTGGGAGGCTGAGGCAGGAGGATCACTTGAGCCTAGGAGTTCCAGACCAGTCTGGGCAACATATTGAGACCCCCGTCTCAAAAAAAAAAAAAAAAAAAGGAGTTGCCCAGCCTGCATGTTTGGCATATTATCGTGATAGTGCAATTTTTCTCAACTGTCTTATAAACCTTCAGAAGCTTTGGGTGAGCGGGGAGGAAGTTGACCAAGGCCAGGTATTCTGAACATTAACATAGCAGTGTGGTGGACAGCGTGGGGCAGGGAAGTGGGACCTGAAGTCTAGCCTAGTACTTGTTTTCTGTAGTTGGAAGGACTGATAGTTAGAAGAGTGACAGAGGGAAAGGGAGAGAAAGACACTTCAAATAAGTCATCCACTGGATTTGGTGATGGGCTGGCCATGGGAAGGGATGGGATTGTGCTTTGTTCATTCGCTTTTTTATGACTGTTTATGCTGGTTCCCTCCTGACTCACTGATGTTTCTCTTGTCCTTGTAGGATCCTGTGTGAAATGCAGCAAAGGGGTGTTTGGGGCTGGCCAGGCCTGCCAGGCCATGGGGAACCTCTACCATGACACATGCTTCACCTGTGCAGCTTGCAGTAAGTGTGGGTGTGGGCGTTGGGTGTGTAGGGATGGGTAAGGAACGTGGGGACTGAGAAATGGAGGAGAGGGAAGATCATCTCTCTGGAGAGAGTTGGTCCATGGCCCTCCTCAGCCCCACAGAAAAGCCAGACAGTGTCTTTTACGGCAGGGTTTCTTACCACCATCAGAGGCTGATCAGGGCACGGTGACTTAATACCAAAGATTGCCTGTGATTCTGGTGATAAATTGAATGAGTTCAGAGTGATCCCTAGTCACATCAGGTTTGTAATATGTAAGAAGAGATTTCAAAAGATTTGGGAGGAAGTGCTGGGATTCACCATGTCTACCCTATTTGTCAGTTCTCTCTCCCACTGTGAGGACCAGCCAACAAAAAGAGATTAGTCAGTCAGCTACCCCAGTGTGAGGTGGTGGTGATGGGGGTGGAGGTCCTTTATTACTCTGTAACCACTTTCCCTACCCAGTCTTTGCTTTGGAGGCTGCTGTATGAGCATAAGGTATGTGTGCACGACACCCGGGTGCTGGTGCCTACCTGGCACACACCTGTGGGCATCTTTGGACTCCAGTACATGCATTATAATTCAAGCAGCCCATCAGGAGTCTGGCAGCCGCTCCCAGTGGAAGATTCTAACACACTGCATGTTTGCCACGTCTGACGATGTTATGGATTATATGTGTTTTCTGGTCTCTGCCAAAGATTAATTTTGAGGAGTATTTTTGGAAAATGTCCTGCTGATATTCTCAATCCAATACTAAAAGGGAATGTTACAGCAGAGTCTTAGTGTGTCAGGGACGAAGGGATCTTTCTTACCATCTGGCCTCGTGGTTTGCAAGCCTGGCTGCTCATTAGAATCACCTGTGGAGACTTTAAAATCCAGTGATGCCCTGGCCCTACCCTGATTAGCAGAATCAGATTATTGAGATTCCTAGCTAATCCTGTCTGATTAGGATTTAGCTCTGATTCTGCTAATCAAGGGTAGGGCCAGGGCATCACCCTTGATATTTCTAGAGTGGAGCAAGTGTATTTTTTCACAGTTTCTCAGATACTTCCAGGGTATGGTCAGGGCTGACCACCACTGGTTTGGGACTCCTCATTTTGGATTCTCCTGGAGAAGAGAAGGGGAGGAACTTGCTCACAGCCAGAGATCCTAATTATTATAAAGTTAACTAGTAGACATGGTTAACTGGTGGCCTCCTAACCTGCTGAGCCTTGACGGTCCAGGCAAATGCCTGAGTTCTAAACCTCAGGCTTTAGTCCTCACTGCAATTTCCCCTGAAACGCATGCCTGAGAGTTTATAGTCTACACATTGATCAGTGTTCACCCATGTAGGGAAAAACTGGGAAAGACTTTGAGATGGATCAAAAAGCCTAGTGAACACCCACAGTGGAAATCTAGGTGTGGTCTGGTTATCGAATTCTTTGGGTCTCTTGGCCTTTCCTTGTCGTTGAGATGTGTTGCACTCTGTAAGTTGTAGAATATTGATGGTAACACACATGATTCTTGTCTGTAGCAGTGCAAACTGTGTCTGGTGGAGGTGCAGGTGATGATTGTTGCCCTGTGGAGATTGACCAGTTTTTTAATCTATTGAGCCAATCGATTTCAACATTCCTGATGGCCTATGGTTATTTGAATTTGCCCAATTATAACACTTATTGGTTCCTTTATTAATTGATGAGTTAAATAAAGTCTTGGGCAGATGTTTGTGTTTTATCTATATGGGAGTTGTGTTTAAGCCCTCCTTTATCTATTTATGTAGTTAAATTGTAATTTTAATTTTAGATTCAGGAGGTGCAGGTATACTGTGTGAACCTGAAGTTTGAGCTTCTACTGGTCCTGTCACCCAGACAGTGAATATATTAGCCAGTAGAAAGTTTTTTAGCCCTTTCCCCGCTCCTCTTTTTCCCACTTTTTGGAGTCTCCAGTATCTATTGTTCCGTCTGTGTGTACCCAAAGTTTAGCTCCCACTTCTAAGTGGGAATATGCAACATTTGGTTTTCTGTTTCTGTGTTAATTCACTTAGGATTATGGCCTCTGGGTGCATCTATGTTGCTGCAAAGGACATGATGTCATTTTTTTATGGCTGTGTAGTATTTCGTGGCGTATATGTACCACATCTTCTTTATTCAGTCCACTGCTGATGGGCACCTAAGTTGATTCCATGTCTTTGCCGTTGCAAATAGTGCTGTGATAAACATGCAACTGCAGGTATCTTTTTGGTAGAAGATTTACTTTTCTTTGCATATATATCCAGTAATGCAATTGTTGGGTCAAATGGTAGCTCCACTTTTAGTTCTTTGAGAAATCTCCAAACTTGCTTTCCGCCGTGGCTGATACACTCCCACCAACTGTATATAAGCATTGCCTTTTCTCTACAGCCTTACCAATATCTACTTTTGGCCTTTTTAATAATGACCATTCTGACTCGCATGAGATGGTATCTCATTGTGGTTTTAAGTTGCATTTCTTTAGTGATTAATGATGTGGAGGCTTGTTTTGTTTTGTCTTGTTTTGAGATGGGATCTCACTCTGTCATCCAGGCTGGAGTGCAGTGATGTAATTGTAGCTCATTGCAGCCTTGAACTCCTGAGCTCAAGCAACCCTTCTGCCTCAGCTTCTGAGTAGTTGGGACTGCAGGCATGTGCCACCGTGCCCAGCTAATGTTTTAAATTTTTTTTTTTTTTTTTTTTTTTTATTATTTTTTTTTTTTTAGAGAAAGAGAGAGAGAGAATAGGAAGGAGAAAAAAGGAAGAGAAAGAGAGAGAGAGAATGGGGAGGAGGGAGAAGGAAAAGAAAGAGGGAGAGAGAATGGGAGTATTGCTTTCTTGCCCAGGCTAGAATGCAATTTAGTAATGGGTATTGAAAACCTCTTTTATACTGATAATTATACTTAATGATGTAATCAGGAAGGAGTAAGGGAAGAAGATAACAAACAAACAGCCAACCAATATTTAATTTAAACCTATGAAATGCTATGCGATTACTGAGGAGTGATTTACTTCCAATTATATAGTCACCTTTGGAATAGGTGTGAGGTGGTAATGTATGTTTTGTGTATTTGAAGTGGAGAGTACTATAAATATTTATTAAGTTTACTTGTTCCGGGTCTGAGTTCAAGTTCTGAATATCCTTGTTAATTTTCTATCTCGTTGATCTATAGAATCGTTAGCTCTTCTTGTTGCATTGATCCTTTTGCCATTATGTAATATCATTCCTCGCCTCTTTTGATCTTTGTTGCTTTAAAGTCTACTTTATCAGAGGTGAGAATTGCATCTCCTGCTTTTTGTTTATTAGTTTATTTTTACTCTCTGTTCAATTGGTAAATCTTCCTCCTTCTCTCTGAGTCTTTGTGTATTGTTTCATGTAAGATGGGCCCGGATGCAGCATACCGATGGGTTTTGGCTTTTTATCCAATTAAAATATATGTAAGTTTAATACCAGCATTTGATGCTAGCTGGCTGTTTTGCCCATTAGTTGATGTGAATTTTTTATTGTGTTAAAGTTCTTTGCTTTTTGATATATTTTTGGAAAGGCTGATATTGGTTGTTCCTTTATATGTATAGTGCTTCTTTCAGAAGCTCTTGTAAAGCAGGCCTGGTGGTGGTGAACTCTCTAAGTACTTGTTTGTTCGCAAAGGATTTAATTTTTCCTTCTATTATAAAGCTTAGTTTGGCTGGATAGGAAATTCTGGGTTGAAAGTTCTTTTCTTTAAGGATGTTAAATATTGGTCCCCACTCTTTTCTGGCTTGTAGGGTTTCTGCTGAGAGATCTGCTGTAAGTCTGATAGGTTTCCCTTTATGGGTAACCTGAACTTTCTCTCTAGCTGCCCTTAGTATTTTCTCCTTCATTTCAACCCTAATAAATCTGGCAATTATGTGCCTTGGGGTTGGTCTTCTTGAAGAATATCTTTGTGGTGTTCTCTGTATTACCTGGAGTTGAATATTACCCTGCCTTGCCAGGTTGGGAAAATTTTCCTGAATGATATCCTGAAGAGTATTTTCCAACTTGGATTCATTCTCTTCATCACATTCAGGTACACCTATCAAACGTAAATTAGGTCTTTTCACATAGTCCCATATTTCCTGGAGACTTTGCTCATTCCTTTTCATCCTTTTTTCTGCATTTTTGTCTTCTCGTTTCATTTCACTGAGTTGGTCCTCGACTTCTGATATCCTTCCTTCCGCTTGATCAATTCGACTGTTTAAACTTGTGCATGCTTCGCGAAGTTCTCGTGTTGTGTTTTTCAGCTCCATCAATTCACTTATATTCTTCTCTAAATTGTCCATTCTCATTAACATTTCGTTAAACCTTTTTTCAAGGTTCTTAGTTTCTTTGCATTGGGTTAGAATAAGTTCTTTTAATTCACAGAAGTTTCTTATCACCCACGTTTGGAAACCTGCTTCTGTTATTGGAATACCGGTGTAATCTATTAAGCCTTGTTCCGTTACTGATGAGGAATTGCAATCCCCTGTAGAGGGAGAGGCATTCTGATTTTGAGTATTCTCTACCTTTTTACGCTGGTTTCTTCCCTTCATTATATATTTGTCCGTCTGTCGTCTTTATAATTACCGACTTTCTAACTGGGTCTCTGACGTCCAACTTGTTGATTCCCAGTGCCGAAATCTGAGCAATCCACTGAGCCGGCCAAAAGAGCGGTGTTAAGATTGATGGTGCTTTTCTGCCCGGGAATATCCGGACTCTGCACCAAGAACTGGCGTGCTAAGGCACCAGCAAAACCGCCACGCCGGCCACAAGAGTCGCCCTGGCGACCCGTGGAGCTCCTCCACTGGGAATCTCCTGGTCCGTGAGCAACTAATGTTCGTCTGAAAGTGTGGCGTCCTCTCGTTCTTTGCGCTTTCACTGGGAGGTACGTGCCCGAGCTGCTAATCATCAGCCATCTTGGATCTCTCTCCCTATGTTTTAAATTTTTTGTAGAGACAGAGGTCTCGCTGTGTTGCGCAGGCTGGTCTTGAACTCCTGACTTCAGGTGATCTTCCCACCTCAGCCTCCCACAGGGCTGGGATTACTGGCATGATCCACCACAGCTGGCCCTCGAGCATTTTTTCATGTTTGTTGGCTGCTTGTATCAGATCTTCCTTTACTCCTTTGACTCCTGCAATGGTTTCTCAATACTTACTCTGTTTTTCAGGAAAAAGAAAATAAATATTATGCAGAGTCCGCTTTCCACCTCAAGCCTACTAAAACTACATTTGAATTAGGGAAGCTGTTGGTGAGGGAAAACCAATTGATGGGTGTCTTAGTCTGTTTGGACTGTTATAACAAAGTACTATACACTGGTTGGTTTATAAACAATAGAAATTTATTTATTTCAGTTTAGAGGCTGGAAAGTCCAAGATCAAGGTGCTGGCTGATTAGGTGTCTGCTGAGGGCCTACTTCCTGGGTACTCATATGGTGGAAGGGGAGCTCTCTGGGATCTTCTTTATAAGGGCACTAATCCCATTCCTGAGGGTTCCACCTCATGAGAATCACCTCCCAAAGGCCCTACCTCCTAATCCCATCACCTTAACGTAGGAATTTTAGGGGGACATAGACGTTCAGCCCATTGCAAATGAGTCTGTGGGTTCCACCCATGGCTGCTTGAGTAGCTGTCTGTTTCTTAATGGATAGAGTTTATCTTTCTTCAAGCACAAGCACAGACACTTAAGGACAAGCACAGACACTTAGGAAGACAGACCTGGTTGGGTTTTTGATTGGTCTAGCATTGAAGGCCTTTGTGGTCTTGTCCCTGTCTTATCACTTCCTGCTTCCTATTCTAGTCAAACTAAATTTCTCTTTTTCACTTCCATGCCTCTGATCACATTGTTCTCCAGAATAGCCTCTCCCCATTCACTTAATACTTAATCCAGTCTTATGACTCAGCTCAAATGCCTCCTCTTCTAAGAAGCCTTCCTTGTTTCCTTAGCAGGAAGGGACCTCATCTCCTGAATTTGGTGCACTCTGCTTTCTTGTTGTTGTTGTTGGTTTTGTTTTTTTTTTAGCTGGATCTCACTCTGTCACCCAGGCTGGAGGGCAGTGGCACGATCTTGGCTCACTGCAACCTCCGCCTCCTGGGTTCAAGCGATTCTCCTGCCTCAGCCTCCTGAGTAGCTGGGACTACAGGCATACACCACCAGGCCTGGCTAATTTTTGTATTTTTCGTAGAGACAGGGTTTCACCATGTTGGCCAGGCTGGTCTTGAACTCCTGACCTCAGGTGATCCATCTGCCTTGGCTTCCCAAAGTGCTGGAATTACAAGCACAAGCTACCACACCCGACCCTTGTTGGTGTTATTATTTCATAGACTGTGAACCGCACTCTGTGGCTCCATTGCCAACAAACCAGGCCCTGGAACAGAGTTGCTGAAGGAGTGAAGATTCGGATTTTGTCAAAAAGTGAGTGCAGGGACATTGCTGTTTGCCCTGGGGCTGCACACATTCCTGCTGTGTGAATGTCCCACTTCCTCCTCAGTTGCAAGGAGCAGGTGGAGTGTTGGAGACTGGACATGTGTCTGAGCAGGTTCTCTTAGACACTGAGGGTAACTTGCCTTTGTTCAATTACCTGATTGCTGCCCTTTACCTCAGCTTTCAGCAGAAGGAGGTGCCCGGGAGCTCTGTGTCTTGGCTCTGCAGATCCTGAGTGTGTCTCTGTGAGCCTCAGCACCATGGAGATGGCACAGCTGAGCGTCTGGGCACATCCAGGGCATCACCTCCTTCTTAGAAGAGAGAATGGGGGCAGACAGGGAAAGAGAATTTCTCAAGGTCAAAAACCTGGCTATGGAGCTGGTACAGAATCCAGGCCTCTTGAATCTAGGTTCAGCTGTACTTCCCTGTTTTTCTGGTTCTCCCTCCTCTGATTTATTTCCACCTGCTCAAGCAAAAAGAATGGTGTTTTCTTTGTTCTTTACCTTATTTTGGTTATTGATAGAGTCTGGTTAGTGTATATATTTCTGAACATATATGTATATATATCTTTTCTATTTTTCCATTTCATTTATGAAAATGATCTAGTTTGAAACACTAGATATAATATGTAAAGCTAGATTTTATATATTTATGGCATATGGATGTATCTGTCGGTATACACACACACTTCTTGAGGTCCATTGATATACTGTGTTAAAACATGGTGTTGGGATACCGTCAAGCTCACACTTACAGGGCAAGGCCAGGCCTGACTAGTTCAGTGAAGATACAAGCCACTTTTTCTTCAGGCAGTTTATTACTTACATAGGCAACAAAAAGAATATGTCAAAGATACCATCTTCCTGGGTCCTTGTCCTATAAACTGAAGAGGATGACTTTGAAGCAAAAGGGGCCGATGACTGCAACACAAGTGGGATTTCGAGAAGCAATTTTAGACTGAAGCTAAGTGGTCTCAGAGCCTACAGCTCTGTTCTAAGGGGCAGGCAGAAATCCCCATACCTCAGTAGAGATAAGACACTGTCTGGGCCGGGCACCATGGCTCAGGCCTGTAATCCCAGCACTTTGGGAGGCCGAGGTGGGCAGATCACCTGAGGTCGGGAGTTCAAAACCAGCCTGACCAACATGGAGAAACCGCATCTCTACTAAAAATACAGAATTAGCTGGGCGTGGTGGCACATGCCTGTAGTCCCAGCTACTCAGGAGGCAGAGGAAGGAGAATCACTTGAACCTGGGAGGTGGAGGTTGCAGTGAACCTAGATCACACCATTGCACTCCAGCCTGGGCAACAAGAGCAAAACTCTGTCTCAAAAAAAAGAAAGAGAAAGACACTGTCTGGTGACAGACTCCTGGGGGAATAGGGAGGTGAATGAGAGATGGGCGTGCATCCTTTTGTGTTCTGGAAGCCTACAAGGTGTTCCAGCAAGATTCAGGCAAACCTTTGTGTACATGGATACGTGCAAGTTCCCCCAGGCACTGTGGCAAGTTCCCTTACACAGATATGCACATTTCCCCATCTGCTGATAAGAAGCAGCAATGGGAAAAGCTGTGTGAATGTTTGAAGCAGTGATGGGAAAAGGTGTGAGAATACTTTATCTTTTTTTTTTTTTTTTTGAGACAGGGTCTTGCTCTGTTGCCCAAGCTGGAGTGCAATGGTGTGATCACCGTTCACTGCAGCCTTGATCTCCTGGGCTCAGGCGATCCTCCTACCTCAGCCTCCTGAGTAGCTAGATTACAGACATGCACCTCCATGCCCGGCTATTTTTTATTATTTTTTGTAGAGACAGGGTCTTGCTTTGTTGCCCAGGCTGTTCTTGAACTCCTGGGCTCAAGCGGTCTTTCTGCCTCAGCCTCCCAAAGTGCTGAGATTACAGGCATGAGCCACTACATCTGGCCACTGAAAAGAAAATTTTAAAGACAGAAACCTGTGATGTTAGCATTGTAGCTTAGCTACTGTCAGTTTTATGTTTTCCTTTCCAGTTTTTCTCCAAATTTATTCACATTTTTTAGAGTTGTGATCATAGTATATAAACAGTGTCGTAACCTTTTCAATTTCACATCATGTCATAGTTCATCATAATTTTAAGTTACATGGTGATCGGCTGAGTCGTGCCACAGCTAGTGGCTGGTTTGCGGGTTGCTACGCACAGCTCCTGCCAGTATCTTCGTGGCATCTTTCCTTCCCTCTGCAAGATTGTTTTCTTGGTGTTCATTCCAGCAGTAAGCATCAGGGTGTGGTGTGGGCATGTGTGTGGTTTGTTCAAGTTCCCTTCTTTCTTGCTGTGCTCCTTGGGCTGGGCATGTTTGGTTTCTGTGGAGATGAGTGCTGTGGGTCTCCCTCCTCCCCACTCAGGCTCTGCCCACCCCAGGCGGCCGTGCCCCCCACTGGCACTGGATGCTCTCAGGATTCTGTTGGCACACCCTGGAGTGGGAAGGAGGTCCGTTGAGAGGGCAGGAGTGGCCTTTGTTGGCAGCTGTGTCCACTTACGTGTCAAGTGGCCTGTCTGAGGGAGGCTGGTGCCCACCTGTGCCTCAGAAGCGGTGGCATGAGAGGAGGAACAACATGCTGGCTTGTGGGGTTGAGTGGACTTCTCGGCACCTTCAAGAATAGTCTGGAGGCCAGGTGCAGTGGCTCAGCCTGCAATCCCAGCACTTTGGGAGGCCAAGGCGGGCGGATCACTTGAGGTCAGGAGTTTGAGACCAGCCAGGGCAACATGGCAAAACCCTATCTACTGAAAATACAAAAATTAACCAGGTGTGGTGGCAGGTGCCTGTAATCCCAGCTATTTGGGAGGCTGAGGCAGGAGAATTGCTTGAACCTAGGAGGCAGAGGTTGCAGTGAGCCAAGATTGCGCTATTGCACTCCATCCTGGGTGACAGAGCGAGACTTGTCTCAAAAAAAAAGAATGGTCTATGAGGGAGGAGAAGTAGGCAAAGTCCTCTGTCTTCACTCCAGGCAGATTGAGGTTTAAAAAGTAAGACATTCATTTCATAAACAAACTTTATCCTAGAGTCAGGTGAAACCTGTTTGCCACGTCAGTGTTATCATTTTTATTAGTTTGACAATATGAGATGGAAAATGATGGATCAGGTAAATACAGTCTCCCTGCCAGAAGCCCATGGAGCATCGGGGTGCCCACATTGGGGGTGGAAGTTGGAGAGCAGCCAGTCCCACAGCTGATGGAAATTATGCCCAGTGCAGGCCTGAGCTCAGTGGAAGGCTGCAGAGGGTCAGACAGGGTCCACCTGGGATGGTGCTGGGATGTGTAAGTCAAGGCCAGAGTGAATTGCAGTGGTGTGACCTACTGTTTATATGCCTGGGTGCAGGATGCACTGTGACCTGCCAGCCATGCCTGAGTGGGGAGAAAAAGCCAAACTAAGAGTGTGTACTGTTGCTTATTTCACCTTCCAAAAACCAAGTGTCCATGCCTGTTGAAGATTGTGAATGGGATTTATAGTAAAATCTCACTTTTTGAGACTCATTTGGAAGAAAGCCTTTCTTAGTAAAAAGCCTGCATCTTGAATGCTCACGAAAGGCTGATTTGTTACTTGAGATAAATAAAACAATTAGGTCCAAGCCTAGTGCTGTGGAACAGAGGTTCTTAGCGAATGAATGAGTGCCTGGTGATGGAGTCACCAGTAAGCTCACCTCTGAAGTACTGGAAGGTTCTTGTCAGCTATTTTGTTTTTCTTACAAAGTCTTAAATACTGCATCTGAAATCCTGTCCCATTTTTGTTGACTTTGTAAATGACCTCATCAACCCCAGCCTCTCAAAATGCTTACACATTTTGAATCAGTCAAGCCTGAACTAGGGAGGTCTTCCTTCCATTCGTGCAGGCCTGCTTCTGTGAAACAGTCACCGCGATATTTACAGATAATGTATAGGTGAGCTTTCTAGCTTACTGTGGGCCCAGTACCACCTAGCTTTCCTCCACCCGTGGTGGCTCACTAAATCCTGTGACAATTCAGTGAGTTCAGCATTCATTGTTGTTATTATTACTCTCAAGATGTACAGATTGAGGCTTGGAGAGTTTTAGTTTGTGGTTGGTTACGTCACTGTTAAGTGGTGTGGCTGGCACTTGAACCCAAGACCCGTGGATCCACAGCCCTTGCTGTTAGCCACTGTATTAAATTACCTTTGCTTAGAGTATTTGCCAAAGGCAGGAGCCGGGCTCTAGCTGTGGGGCCTTACCTTGACTTTTCAGGTTCAGCAGCTGCCTTGGGGTTGTGTGACAGCAGAGACTGGGTTTTTGGCTACCCTGGAGTTGTGAGTACAGGGAGTGCCCTGGGACTGGGAAATAGGGGAGGTAGAATTCAATAGTGGGAGGAATGCACTCATGGCAGAGAAATGGACTAAGGGCTTTGATCCCTGAATTTCTGAGCTGTTGAATTGTCCCAATATTGCTCATCATATTCAGCAGTTCTGTGTGAGCTGAATGAGTCAGCCAGCCCTAAGGAAAAAGCTGAAGATCAGGAATGTGAGAAAGGAAGAGTGGGCAGATGCTAGAGATCAGTGGGCGCGGGAAGGATCAGGAAGCAGCCAGAATAGGCCGGAGCTGGGCAGGGGGCCGCCAGGGTCAGAAGAGAGTGGAGGGGCGCCTTACTTTGGTTATCAAAGGGTCACTTGTGTCCGTCTCCCACAGGCCTAGTTCTGCCAGTGCACCGGAACTGCGACCAAACCTGGTTTCCCAGGTCAGACTTTGCTGGTCCAATCAGAGGCCACAAAGTCCCTGACAGCAGAGACCGTCAGATTCCTTTGTTCCTATCACATGAACAGAGTCTGAGGGGTTTTGCACTATGCTGTAGAGGTTAACTGGTGTAACCTGTACCTTATGTGGCCACGTCTGCATCCTAAACACCTGATACTGCATGTGTGTGCTTTTCGTTGGAAGTCTGTACCTTTCCCCTGTGGTAGTCCCAGACCAAGGGTGATACTTGGTGGTGCCCAGGGTGTCACCTGTCTTCTCAACTCTAAGAGGAGAATGAAGAGGACTCCAATACACCAGGAACATCACACCATAATTAGCAGGAAGATATTATACCACAGTGCCTCATCTCAGAGCCAGAGTCCCGGGTTAAGGAGTAAGCTCTTTCACCCAGGCTGTACTACCCAGGCTCTTTTACCCTGACAGTATTCCGGCATCATAGGCACTCCTCAGGTTTCTGTGGCCCTCTCATCTCACTGAGCGTGTCCCTTCTTCCATGTGTCTCTCAGCTGTTCTCACATTTCTGTCCCTGGCTCTGGTCCCTTCAGCTTCCTTCTCCTTCCCTCTCCCTTCCCTCCTTCTCTCTTCTCCTTTCACCAACAGTATTGTTTGCACCCATAGGTGCCCATCAGTGCATCCGTGCCTGTAACGCCAGTGTAATGCTGGCTGCTGTCTGGAGCGTTTATTGGCTCTGTCTTCTCGCGTCCCTTGCTTGCCTTCCAGCCATACTCATCTGACACTAGAGGTCATGGGGTCTCAGAGCGGTTGCCCAGCTGGTGAGTGGGGAAGTGGGTTCGTGCCCAGGGGCAGGTGGCCACTGCGAATGTGCCTGCCACCACATCCACAGCCTTCACCCTTCACTGTGCCTCAGTCACAGTCACAGGAGCCTGTGGCAGTGCCGACCTCTGGCTCTGCCTGCAGAGATCCTGATTTCTGGGATCTGTGTGTACAGGGGGAGCATCCTAGGGTAAGTGGTGAAGTTCGCTGGGAACTTGGCCGTAGCCCTGCAGTGGGCCTCACCACCAGCCCACTTGACCTTCATTTGGACTTCAGTCGTCTGGCCTCTCTCCTGATCTGTAGACCTGAACCATCCAACACAGCAGCTGCTGGATACTTGGCGCTCTTGAGCACTTGAAATGTGGCTAGTGTGACTAGAGAACTGCATTTTCCATTTGATTTCATTTTAATTAATTGAAGTTTAAATTTATTTTAGTAGCCACATGCAGCTATGGCTACTGTATTGAACTACATATAAAGCCTCTAGTTCCTAAATCTTTTTTTTTTTTTTTAAGACAGAGTCTCACTCTGTCACCCAGGCTAGAGTGCAGTGGCACAATCGTTGCTCACTGCAACCTCCACCTCAGGAGCTCAAGCGATCCTGGCACCTCGGTCTCTGAGTAACTAGGACTATAGGCACACACCATGCCTAGCTAATTTTTTTTAAATTAATTTTTGTAGAGATGGAGTCCTACTATGTTGCCCAGATTGATCTCAAACTCCTGGGCTCAAGTGATCCTCCCACCTTGGCCTCCTAAAGTGCTGGAATTACAAGTGCGAGCCACAGTGCCCAGCTTCTAAATCTTCTTAGCCAGTGTTCACTTATTAGTAGGAAATTACTCATGAAATTTATTGGTTTTGATAATTTTTACGTCACCAAGTCAATATAGTCACATTGTCAAAAAATGTATATGGGAGAAAAAAATCACCTATATAATTCAGTACCAGAGAGAGCCCCCAAAAGTATATGCTGCACCTACAGAGACATTTTTGCCTGGTTTTCATCACAGTGTGTTTGCTTTTATGCCCTGCTTTTTCCACTTAGAAATATATCATATGTCTTTTCCCTCACTGCTCCATAGTCTTCATAACCGTCTGCTGTGTAAGATCCTGTTGATTTGATGACTCAAAGTCGACATAACCTTCCTGCCAGTTCAAGTTTAAAGAAGAAGAGAACTCTTACCATGGGAGCTCCCATACTCTTCCTAGGAGTTCTGAGGCTGGCTGGGTGTGGATCCTGTGGCCAGGTTTTCAAGGACCAGATGGTCAGCCTGGGGGTCTGGCAAATCCAACAGGTCAGTCTAGGGGTCTGGCAAATCCAATGCTTGTCCAGAGGGTGCAGTCCCTTTTTTGTGGTCAGGGGCAGGGTGACAGCTGCGTCTCCACACCAGCAGCAGCCCTGCAGTGGCCGCCATTGGTGGCATTTTGATGCCAGCAGGGTCTCAGATGCCCTGTTGTGGGCAGACCGTCTCTGTCTCTTGCGTGGATCACTGCTGTCACCTCCAGTCTGGTCCCTGGTCCTGTCTGCTTCCCTGCCCACCTGTCCCTCCATCTACCCTGGTCTCTGGGCACAGCAGTGAGGAGACCACTCCCCAGCTCTGAGACTTTCAGCTACTTTTTGCCTTAACATTGTAGTCCAGTTCTTTTGCTTTGGTGTTTAAGACATTCCTTAAAATTAGTTCTAACTTCTTTCCTGTCTTCTTTCGTTCCAACTACCTCCCTCCCCTGCTGCCCCACAACCTCCTGAAGCCCTGAAGCCCCGAAGCCCTGAAGCCGTGAAGCCCCTGGCCACACTGAATATCACCTGCCCTTTTCTGCTCCTGTACTTTGTCACCCTTTCCCTTAATCACCACCCAGGTGAATATCACTCTCGGTTCAGTGTCTTCCACTGCCGTTTCCATTGTGACTCCTCTGATCTTGGGTCCCACATGCACTTTGTTCATTTGCCTCTCTTATGGTGTTTTAAATTATGATTAGATTGAAACTGTTTGCAGGGATCTCTGTCTCCCTCAGATGATCAGTTTCAGGATCATAGGGACAGGGTTTAACTAATCATGATTTTACTCCTTGTAACCCTTCAGCACCTTTAGTATAATTCTGAACACAGAATAAATGTTGGAATAAATAAAGGTGACACTTCTCCATTACCTGGCACTCATCACTTCACCTCCCCACCTGCCTTCCCTCATCCCTGAGCAACCACTAATCTATTTCCCATCCCTATAGATTTGCCTATGCTGATATTTCATATGAATGGAATAATATGATATATGATATATGATCTTCTGTTTCTGGCTTTTTTCACTTAGCATGCATTCTAGGTTCATCCACGTTGTAGCATGAAATCAGTATCTCATTCCTTTTTATGGCTGAATAGTATTCCCTTGTACAAATGTACCATGTTTTGTTTATCCATTCAGCAGTTGATGGACCCTTGTTTTTATTTTCGGCTGTTACACTGTTGCTATGAACATTCCTAGACAGGTGTTTATGTGAACATATTATTTCTGTTCTCTTGGGTAGAACAGGAGTGAAATTGCTGGTAACTATTTTTAACCTTTTGAGGACCTGTTTTTCAAAGAAGCTGCACCATTTTACATTTCCACCAGAAATGTATGAGGGTTCCAGTATTTCCACATCCTTGCCAACACTTGTGCTTATCTAGTTTTTTTTTTCCAAATTAATAGGTCTTTTATTGCATCATTTAAGTATCACAAGTAGGTCTTAGCTATGATAGGCATCTTGTTTCTGTAGCTGGACAACTCTAAGGTCTTACTCATCAGCCTGCTGAACAGTTCCTTTTTCAGAGACATAGATACCATCCAAAAATTTCCGGATATCCTTGTTTTTAACTGTTGTAGCTTGCTGAATCAAAGCCGCTGAATTTGAAACAAGCTCAATGTCATTTCCTTCAAGGATTAATTCATCTTTCTGGGCTTGAGATACTGAACAAGCAACACCTGGTCTCATTCGAACCCTGTGGATGTATTTTTCACCCAAGAAATTTCAGATTTCAACAAGAGACCCATTCTCCTGGATAACGACGTTGATGGGGAAGTGAGCATACACAGACCTCATCTTGTAACGGAAGCCCAGCGTGACACCCTTGATCACGTTCTGTACATGACTACAAATAGTCCGAACCGTAGCCAGTTCCTTTCAGTTACCCCACCATTTGTCAGCCCAGAGCCTCTTTTTTTTCTTTCCAAGAAGACTGAGTTCTACATTGATGTGATTGAAGTCCCTCCACAGGGTTCCTCTGGGGCCCTTCACGATAACTGTGCGTCCCTTCAGAGTAATGTCGACATCTTCTGGAATGTCGACAGTCTGATTGCTGAGAATGGTCTTCATTCTCGCAGTAAACGCGGCCTTATCTAGTTTTTTGATTCTAACTATCCTATTTGGTGTGAAGTTGGATCTGATTGTGGTTTCAATTTGCATTTTCCTGGTGACTGGTGATGTTGAGCATCTTTTCATGCATTTGTTGGCCATTTGTATGTCTTATTTGGAAAAAAGTCTTCTCAATTCCCTGCTCATTTTTAATTGGATTGTCTTTTTATTATTGAGTCTAAATAGTTCTTTATATATTTTACATATAAATCTCCTGTCAGATATAGGATTTGCAAATATTTTCTTTCATTCTGTGGACTGTCATTTCACTTTGTTGATGGTATTGTTTACAGCACAGAGGTTTTAAATCTTGATACAGTATAATTATGTACTTTTTTTCTTTTGTTACCTGTGTTTTCGGTGCTTTTTGTAGGAAAACATTGGCTAACACAATGTCACGAAGATTCATGTCCATGTTTTCTTCTAAAAGTTTTAAAGAGATTTAACTAATAAGAAAAAAGTCTCTCTTGTGCACGCATTTACCATTTCTGCTCCTCTTCATCCCTTTGTTTAGATTCAGGTTTTTATCTGGTACCATTTTTCCTTCTGCTTGAAGGACTTCTCTTAACTCTTTTCCTTTTTCACATGCTGATCTGGTGATGAATTCTTTAAACTTTTGTATGTCTGAATTCATCTTTCTTTCACTTTTTATTTTAAAATATATTTTGCTGGATATAGAATTCTAGCTTGATACTCTTTTGAGTTCCTTATTTATTTATTTGTCTGTTTTTTACTATTTTCTCATTTATTTTATTTTTAATGAGAAATCTGACATCTTTATCTTTCTCGGTATGTAACGTGTTTTCCCCCGCTCTGGTTGCTTTTAAGATTTTACCATTGATTTTGAGAAATTTGATTATGATGTCCGTTGGTGTACTTTTCATGTTTCTTGTGCTTGGGAGTTTGTTGAGCTTCTTGGATCTGTGGATTTGTAGTCTTCATCAAATCCATTTCTTCACATTCCTCCCCACCTCCCAGGGACTCCAGTGACTCCAATCTTAGGCATCTTGAAGTTGTCCCACGCTCACTTATGCTCTTTTCATTATTTTAAAAATTCTTTTCATCTCATTTCATTTTGGACATTTTCTATTGCTATACCTTAAATTCACTAATATTTTCTCTTGGAATATGTAATCTGCCATGAATCCCATCCAATGTATTCTCTTTTCTAAAATTAAAAAAAAATATTAATTTATTTATTTATTATTTATTTGTTTATTTTGCAATGGAGTCTCGCTCCCATCACACAGGCTGGAGTGCAGTGGCGTGATCTCGGTTCACTGCAACCTCCATCTCCCAAGCAATTCTCCTTCCTCAGCCACCTGAGTAGCTGGGATTACAGGCTCACAGCACCAGGCCCGGCTAATGTTTGTATTTTTAGTAGAGACAGGGTTTCGCCATGTTGGCCAGGCTAGTCTCGAACTCCTGACCTTTGGTGATCCACCCGCCTCGGCCTCCCGAAGTGCTAGGATTACAGGCCTGAGCCTCCACGCCTGGCCTTTTATTTACTTATTTATTTATTGAGGCAGAGTCTTGTTCTGTTGCCCAGGCTGGAATGCAGTGGTGCAATGTCATCTCACTGCAACCTCCACCTCCCAGTTCCAGCGATTCTTGTGCATCAGCCTCCTGAGTAGCCAAGATTACAGGCATGAGCCACCATGCCTGGCTAAGTTTTGTATTTTTAGTAGCGATGGGGTTTTACCGTGTTGGCCAGACTGATCTCAAACTCCTGGCCTCAAGTGATACGCCTTCCTTGGCCTCCCTAAGTGCTGGGATTACAGGCGAGAGCCACCATGCTGGGCCAGCCAATGTATTCTTTATCTTAGACATTTTTGGTTTTCATCTCTAACAGTTCAGTTTGGGCCTTTTAAATATTTTCCACGTTGCTCCTTGACATTTCCAACATATTGAATGTAGAAACAATAACTTTTAATGTCCTTCTCTGCTAATTCTAATATCTGTGTCTGCTCAGGGTTCGTTTCCATAGATTGATTATTCTCTTCCCTGTGGGTTGTGCTTTCCTGCCTCTTTGCATGCCTGGGAATATTTGATTGGCTGCCAGACGTTGTAAACTTTACCTTATTGAGTCTTGGATATTTTGTGTTCTTTAAATCTTCTGAGCATTGTTCTGGGATGCAGCTAAATTATTTAGGAGCAGTGATCCTTTCCAGTCTTGCTTTTATGATTTATTAGAGGAATTCAGAGCGGAGCTCAGTCTAGGGCTCTATGATTCCTCATTCTCAGGCTGGTGGGAATGGGCTCTGTTTCCAGCTTTTGTGGGTGCCAGGCACGGTTCTTGCTAATCCTTCACATGTTTTTCCTCTGACTTTGGTTAGTTTCCCCCCAGGCAAGTGAGGAAATCAGCGCTCTGCTTAATACTTAAAGGAGCCCCTCTGCACATCTCTGAGCTGTCTCTCTCTGCAGTGTTGTCATCTTTGAACCAGACGATAATAGCCTGGAATAGGGGAAATGGAAAACTAACTATAAGACAAAGAAAGACTTTGGAGGGGCGCATGAGAAGAGAATTGGAGCGTGAGGCCACGCTGCTCAGAGCATGGTTCTTGGCCAGCACCGGGAAGGGCCGGGAAAGAGATGAGAATGTTTAGAGACCACATTGCTCAGAGCACGGTCCTTGGCCAGCACCCGGAAGGGCCGGGAAAGAGATGAGAATGTTTAGAGACCATGCTGCTCAGAGCACGGTTCTTGGCCAGCACCAGGAAGGGCCGGGAAACAGATGAGAATGTTTAGAGACCATGCTGCTCAGAGCACGGTTCTTGGCCAGCACCGGGAAGGGCCGGGAAACAGATGAGAACGTTTAGAGACCTTCCTAAGAGTTTCACAGAGTGGCTTTGTGTCAGTTGAATTGGATGATAACTACAATTGGGGCTTGGATTTTCTGTTATTTTTTCTATGTTATTGTATTTTACAAGATAATAAGTCTGATGGACAAAAATAAAAAAACAAAAGCCCCCCAAACCTAGCTCTTTGCCACAGCTAAACTGAGAAGGAAAGAGTGACGTGGGGGATTTGAATGAGGAGGGAGAGAGGGTTGTGATTTTTAGCTCTGGTGGGTGTCGTTTGAGGAAATGGAAGGTCAAGACGGGATGCTGGCAGCAGTCACAGCAGATACCTGGTTTGAGCTGCGCTGGGCTGCCTTCCCCACTGTGATCCTACTTTTATCCTCACCAGGGAACCTGAAGGGTTTGGGTGACAGCCAGGGTCTCATTTTCAGGAAAGAAACGAAGGCCAGTTTGGACCCCACGCCTGAGTGCTTTTCTACTTTGTCCCTTTCCGCATTGCTCCTTGGCTTACTGAGGCCGGGCAAGCCTGCAAAATTGAGGCTGAATCTCTCTTTTGCTTGAGCCAAACCAAAGTGATTTGTTTTTAGCAATATCTTTTAAGAATTAACCTATTCTGGGGCCGGGTGTGCTGGCCGGTTCCTGTAATCCTAGCACTTCGGCTGAGGCAGGTGGATCACCTGAGTTCAGGAATTTGAGACCAGTATGGTCAACATGGTGAAACCTCATCTCTACTAAAAATACAAAAATGGCCTGGGAGTGAGGGTGCATGCCTGTAGTCCCAGCTACTCAGGAGGCTGAGGCAGGAGGATGGCTTTAGCCCAGATAGTAGAGGTTGCTGTGAGCCAAGATTGCACTCCTGTACTCCAACCTGAGTGACAGAGCAAGACTGTCTCAAAAAAAAAAAAAAAAAAAAATTAACCTATATTCTAGAAAAGCTGTTTGAAGTAGAAGTAGATTGGGTAGAATTTTGTGTGACGATGCAGATATTCTAAAGCTGACTTAGTCACAAGTGGCCATCAAGTACACAAGATATACTCGTTCAAGTACTGGTGCTAAGTTTCCAGTGTTATCTTAATCAATTTAAACTTACATGTAAATAACCACATGTGGCTGGTGGCCACCATGGGCAGTGCAGGTAGAAGTTGCTAACTGCGACAGTACAATCAGAAAATCCAAGTGACTGCTAATTTTTACTTGCTTTTCTCGGGAACTCTTCTCATTGTTGGGAAACTCTTGCATTTTTACTTTTCAGAGAGATATTTTGGAACTGAAATTTGTGGTGGAGTCTTACCGTTAAGGACCAATTATGTTTCCAGAATAGGTTATAGCTCATTTCTATTTTATAGGGAAGGAGGAATGGTGAGTAGCATTGCAGGTTTTAGTTCTGTCAGATTAAATGGCTGACCTCTCTTTATGATGTCCCTAACTCTTGTTTTCATTTGCTAAACTACACCGGCTTTATCAGATGCATTTTTCTCTTTTCAACTGAAGATACCCTAAAGGCAAATATAAAATATTCATTCACGGCCTGCATGGTGGCTCACGCCTGTAATCCCAGCACTGTGGGAGGCCAAGGTAGGTGGATAGATTGAGCTCCGGATTTCGAGACCAGCCTGGACAACATGGTGAAACCCCGTCTCTACCAAAAATACAAAATTAGCTGGACGTGGTGGTGCATGCCTGTAATCCCAGCTACTCAGAAGGCTGAGGCAGGAGAATCACTCAAACCTGGGAGGTGAAGGTTGCGGTGAGTCAAGATCTCACCATTGTACTCCAGCCTGGGCAACAAGAGTGAAACTCCGTCTCAAAAAAAAAAAAACAAAACACACACACACAAACACACACACACACACACACACAAAGTTAGCCAGGCGTGGTGGCATCTGCATGTGTTCCCAGCTACTCAGGAGGCTGAGGTGGGAGGATTGTCCTAGCCCAGAAGGAGATCACACCACTGCACTCCAGCCTCGGTGACAGAATAAGACCCGGTCTCAAAAAAAAAAATTCACCACATCTATGGGAAGTGTCTTTTTCAAGTGGATTCTCTGTAAGTCTGTACGTTTATCAGTCAATTTTTTTTTTTTTTTTTGAGACAAGGTCTTACTCTGTCACCCCGGCTGGAGTGCAGTGGCCTGATCTTGGCTCACTGCAACCTCTGCCACCCAGGTTCAAGCAATTCTGCATCAGCCTCCTGAGTAGCTGGGATTACAGGCTCATACCACCACACCCGGCTAATTTATGCATTTTTCGTAGAGATGGGGTTTCACCATGTTGTTGGCCAAGGTGGTCTCGATCTCCTGACCTCAAGTGATCTGCCTGCCTTGGCCTCTCAAAGTGCTGGGTTAACAGGTGTGAGCCACCACGCCCGGCCTATCGGTCAATATTTTATAAACGGCTGATGTAATAGGAAAATAGCATTTTGACTACTGTATTCTAAAACCGTAAAAATGGTCTATTGAGTGTATATTTAGTGTGACTGTCATCGACTCTTTCCTAGTGCAGTGAATTCCTCTGCTGGAAGCAAGACGATTCTGAAACCAGAATTTTAAAGATGTAGCACTGACACTCCCACCCCAGCGTTGTGTTTGATGCTGATTATCCAGGGATGGTTTAGGTCTTAGCATTTTTGACTAAGATGAACAGCATCAAATGGCAGTGTCGGTTCAGAGACAAGCCTGAGGCATAGCCTGACTTGGTGGTTCTCAAAGTGTGGTCTCTGGACTAGCACCATCAACGTGACTAGGGAACTTACTAGAAATTCAGAGGCTCGGACCCCTTCCCACACTTACTAAATCAGAAATCTGTGTTTTAACAAACCCACCTGGTGGTTCTGAAGCGTGCTAAGGTTTGAGAACCACTGAAGTCTTTGGTGTTTATCCCTTGGCTGTCCCATTTTGTCCTCTGTCCTCATTACCTCCGCCATAGCCACAGCAGCTCCCTGGCATTACACCTCTAAGTATGAGCCGCCATAGCAAGTCAGTGAGGACAGTGCTCAAGGGAGCAGAGAGAGGTTTTACTGGGAATGCCAGGAAATCCATCTTCTTTCCTGCAATGGACTGAACATTTCTAGCGCCCCAAAATCCCTGTATTGAAACCCTAATCCCAATGTGATAGTATCTGGAGGTGGAGTCTTTGGGAGGTGATTAAGTATGAGGGTGGAGACTTCATGAATAGGATTAGTGGATTTATAAGAAGAGCTCAGAGATTTAGTGAGTTCCCTTTCCACCACGTGGGAACACAGCAAGAAGACAGCCATCTGTAAATCAGGAATTGGACCCTCACCAAGAACCTCACCCTACTGGCACCCTGATGTTGGACTTCCAACTCCAGAGCTGGGAGAAATAAATGTCTGTTGTTTAAGCTCCGCAGTTTATGGTATTTTGTTCTAACAACTTAAATGACTAAGACATTCCCTTAGTCTGAGAGATACTCCTTTTGGAACAGACAACGAGGGGGACAGTATAGTGTGGTGGAAAGAGTGTTAACTTTGCACAAGAGAGACCTGGGTTCAAATCTCAACTCTTCTATTTATTTAACTTTTAGCTACATAGGTAAATTTACCTCTTTAGCTTTTGTTTCTCCGTTAGCAAAAAAAAAATCCAAAAAGCTTCAGTAAAACTCTACCATAACGCAGTAAGTGAGTTTCAACTGCCCAGACGTCAGGGCACATTATTGCGAGATTAATGAAATGACCCAAGCAGGCCTCTAGGGCTGGCCAGCTTGGAATAAGTTGTGCTGCCTCAATCTGTCCTTGTCCTGGCTGTGGTTTAGCACCACCTAGTGGCGGTTGGGTGCTCTAGCTTAAAGGTCAATGAAGAGGATTCTGGATCCTACTATTGATTGGAACTTTCAGGAGAATGGCAGGGATTCCAGGAATTTTCAGGTTAGTTGGCATCTGTTCCATTGACCAGATCTGGGGTGATTTAGCTTGGAGAATACCTTTTTTACCTCCCTGTTTCTCAGCTTGCTGTTTCCTACCTGGCCTTGCTCTCAGCAACGCCCTTTCTCCGAAGATACAAACTTTAGCCTGTCTCTAAGTGGAAGGTTACCTATCAAGTTACATCCAAATGCCTGTCATCACAGGGAGTTTTTACAGAATTGTTCATGACACTTAAGTGAGACACGAGGTAAATAAAAGGCTTAGTACCTAGAAAATGCTTGAATGAAAATACCCTTTTCTTGCCAGGTGTGGTAGCTCACACCTGTAATCCCAACACTTTGGGAGGCCAAGGTGGCATGATTGCAGAGGCCAGGAGTTCGAGGCTGCAGTGAGCTATTATTGCACCACTGCATTCCAGCCTGGGCAACAGAGCAAGATGAAAGAAAGAAAGAGAGAGTGAGAGTGGGTCGAGGGGGGCGGTGGTGGGAGGGCTGCTCCATAGGAAGGAAGGAAGGAGGGAGGGAAGGAAGGAAGGAAGGAAGGGAGAGAGGAAGGAAAAAGACCTTGGAAGGAAAAAGAAAAGAAAAGAAAGCCCTTTGCAGTGAGCCGAGATCGCGCCATTGCACTCCAGCCTGGGTAACAAGAGCGAAACTCCGTCTCAAAAAAAAAAAGAAAGAAAGAAAGCCCTGCTCCATTCCAAGAAAGAAAGAAAAAGAGAGAGAGAGAAGAAAAAGCCCTGCTAGAAACTGGATTCTGTATACAGGTATGCATCCAACAAGCATTAAATATTGCTGATGGCCTCGTGGTGCAATGGAACAAGCACAGACTTCAGAGTCAGACAAATCTGAGTTCCCATCCTGTCCACTTACTACCTGGGTAAGCCTCTCTGAGCCTTAACTTCCTCACTTATGAAATGAAAATGGTAATGTGTAACTCATAAGTATCATATATTTATTCCAGAAAGTTAGGAGTAATCCTTGGGTGTGATTTCGAGTGATTCCCAAAAATAATTCCTGTATCCTTGCACTGCCCCATGACATTCACAGGTGATATGTGTTATTTCTGCCTAATTTTTGTGAACCCTTTCCATGCTCACTGAAACCTGGAGGAGGTGATGGCTTTGAGTAGGAAATGGCTTTGTGGGTTTCTTCTGTCAAAGGCACGTGGCAGTACAGGGTCGGAAGGTAGGGGGATGCAATAACCTGCATGGCAAAGTTTTCAAGCATTTAAAAATATGTGTGAAAGCCCTAAACATAGTACCTGGACCGCAGAAGACAGTCACTAGATGTTTGGCTTTTCTCCCACTCAGAATACAAACAAATACATTTTGATACACTATCCAGTTTCTAAACTCAGGTGGTCTTTCAAAACAGAAGTGAAAAATGAAGTGTGAGTCCTTGAGAGCAAACTAAGCCCCACCCTCTTAGGTCAGTGGAGGAGTCTCAGTTTTTTAAGATTTGGAATAAAGGAAAATCAGACATAGTCCCTTAATCCCCTGTACTGGCCTTCTGTGTCTGGACATGGGAATTCTCAGCTGTGGGAGCTGGCAGCAAGAGGACTTATCTCGCCAGCTGGACATGTTTAAAATGATGATCAGAGCAACGTTGCTCATTGGTAAATGTTTGGGAAAGTATATAGAATATATAGAAGCAAACAATTAGCAAGTAAACCATCCCCTCCACCATGCAGATTTTTTTTTTTTTTTTTTTTTAAGATAAGAGTTTCACTCTTGTTGCCCAGGCTGGAGTGCAATGGTGCAGTCTTGGCTCACCGAAACCTCCACCTCCCAGGTTCAAGCAATTCTCCTGCTTCAGCCTCCCAAGTATCTGGGAATACAGACATGTGCCACCATGCCTGGCTAATTTTGTATTTTCAGTGGAGACGGGGTTTCTCCATGTTGGTCAGGCTGGTCTCCAACTCCCGACCTCAGGTGATCCGCCCGCCTCGACCTCCCGAACTGCTCGGATTACAGGCATAAGCCTGTGCACCTGGCCTCACCATGCAGATTCTACATATGTCCACTCAGAGGCACTGCCACTCATGGGCAGATTTCCTTTCCAGTCTTTTTTCTTTGAATTTCTTCTTTATATAGTTGAGATGCACAATTTTAAAATCTTGCTTTTTTACTTTTCACATTATAACATAAGGGTTTTCCTTTAAAATTAAAAGTATTGTTTTTCATATTATATATAATTCTAGAAACATTTAATACAGAAATGTATGAAGTACGAAAGTGAAATTTCTCTCTCATACTCTACCTAATACTAGAAAGAAAATCTAAAATATTGACGTATGTAAAGTAGAAAGTGATGTTTCACTGTTCTACCAGTGTTACCCACTGTTTGTTTTTTTCCTTTTGCATATCAGTGGTGTGTGCAAATTACTGAAATGGAATTGAACTATAAATACACTTGTCAAGTTTGCTTTTTTCACTTATTAATATATTTTCATGCTGAGTGCAGTGGCTCACACCTGTAATTCTAGAATTTTGGAGGGCGGAAGTGGGCTGATCACTTGATCCCAGGAGTTGTTGACCAGCCTTAGGCAACATGGCAAAACCCTGTCTTTAGAAAAATACAAAAATGAGGCAGTTATGGTGGTGCACATCTGTAGTGCTACCTGCTCAGGAGGCTGAAGTGGGAGGATTCATTGAGCCCGGGAAGCTGAGGGTGCAGTGAGCTGAGATTGTGCCACTGCACTCCAGCATGGGTGACAGAGTCGGGCTCCATCTCAAAAAACCCCAAAACACATATATGCTATCCTTCTGTAGCATAAGCATTTTCCAATATGACTAAAACACTATTTAAATGATATTTTAGATAGCTATGTAACATTTCATCATTTAGATGTACTCTGGTTTATGTAACCATTCCTCGAAGACTGCCAATTTGGATCTAAGTAAATATTTATTCACTTTTTAAAATTCTTTCCCAAAGCTAAGTCTCAGATAACCTCACTGAGTCAGACATAAACATTTTAAAATTTCTCTTGCAGGGAGAGTTTATCATCTTACACTCTCAGCAGTAGCTTATGAAAATATGCAGTGACAACAGTCACAAACACTTAAAAATCTTTGTTGTTCAGTGCTTCTGCATGTTTGATGATCTTCCTCTGGGATTTTTGGAATAGAGGTGGTCTTCGCCCCGTTACACAAAACATCGATTTCCAGCTCAGATTCCTCAGAACTTGCTAACCCCATTCCTGGAACCAGAGTGCTGTTTGCTGTGTTCTCCATACATTGGTCAGAAGCCCAAGATCTGAAAGTCCTGTGCTGTTTCCTGGTGACCTCCTCGCGCCCTCTAGGGGCCCCATCCACAACTGCAGCCCCACCTCCTTTCCTCTCATCAGAAGTGAGTTTACCTTGCAGGAATTCTGAGAAGGAAGCACCCAAACTGGGGAACTCGACAAATAAAGATTTGGACTTTGTTTGTGATTAGACAGTATGAATTGTTTTGCTTCCTGGTTGAGCATCTTCTCCTACGTGGGCTGTTTTTTGTTTTTTGTGTGTGTTTTTTTTTTGAGACCGAGTCTCGCCCTGTCATCCAGCCTGGAGTGGAATAGTGCAATCTTAGCTCACTGCAGCCTCCACCTCCCTGGTTCAAGCGATTCTCCTACCTCAGCCTCCTAAGTAGTTGGGATTACAGGCACGGGCCACAACACCAAGCTAATTTTTGTATTTTTAGTAGAGATGGGGTTTCGCCATGTTGGCCAGGCTGGTCTCGAGCTCCTGACCTCAAGTGGTCCACCTGCCTCAGCCTCCTAGAGTGCTGGGATCACAGGCGTGAGCCACCGCACCTGGCCAGGTGGGCTGTTTGTGTCCTTGTCAGCTTGTTCCTGGTGAGGGACAGAGGACAGCAGATGAGCTGTAGGTGTCTGATGTGGGAAGAACATGGGAAAGATACTCTAGTTAGTTCTCATTTTCTTTTCTAAAACTTGCAGTCCTTTGGAGTCCCTTTATAGAGACGAAAGTTTAAGTAAAATAACTGAAATTAATTTTCATGGCTGTCAAGGGAATTCTAATGGTCCCTGAGATCATCCAGCTGTAGGTAAACATTCTTGGTACCCTAGTTTAGCAGAGTCAGAAAATACTGTGAACATTCAAAGTTGGGGACCTGCTAGGAGAGAGGGCAGCAGTAACTGAGGGAGGACAAGAGAGCCACTTTGGAGGCCTAAAGAGTTGTGGCCTTCTGCATAGGTCCATTGCCTCCTCCGCACCCCGCCCCAACATTCCCCTACTTCATTAAACTTTGTTTCAGGTTATAAAAATGATGCATAATTATGGCAGGAAAAAACAGTAATTGAAAATCACCTGTTTCTTTCACTCGAAGATAGTGACTTAAAATTTGGTATGCATCTTATGCGTATGAATGTACACATAATTTTGCGATCATGTATGTGAGTGTTCATAACTGTAACACACACACTTGGATACTTCCTTTAAACGTATTTTATATGTTTCCCTGTCAATCTTTTTTTGAAAACACAATCTTTTTATGGCTGCATTGTATTCCAACGTGTATATAGGTCATGACTTATTTAATAGGAATTGGACATTTGATGCTCATTTTTAGCAAGCTATTATAAATAAAGCTGAGATGATGATTTCTTTAGGATAAATTCCTGAAGTAGAATTTTTAGGGAGAAAATATCGGAACTTTCTATATTCCACTGACATTTAATGCCAAATTTCTCTCCTAAGAGCTTGTTTCAGCTTCTGCTCTCCCTTGCAGAGTGTGAACAAGTATCTGTTTGTCTGTGTCATTACTAACACTGGGTTATCATTCTTTCTAAGCCTTGCTAGTCTGATAGGTAAAGCATAAGGTTTTGTTTGTTTGTTTTTGGAGAGACAGAATCTCACTCTGTCGTCCAGGCTGGAGTGCACAGGTGCGCTTTCAGCTCACTGCAGCCTCAACCTCTAGGCACAAGTGATCCTCCTGGCTCAGTCTCCTAAGTAGCTGGGACTACAGGCATGCACCACTACACCTAGGTGATTTTTTTAATTATTTGTAGAGATCAGATCTTGCTGTGTTGCCTAGGCTGGTCTTAAACTCCTGGGTTCAAGTGATCCTCCTGCCTTGGCCTTCCGAAGTGTTGGAATTACAGGTGTGAGCCGCTGTGCCTGGCAGCAATATTTTTTAAATCATAAGAAAAGCTAAAGATTCTATTTTATAGTTATTGGTGACTCATACTTCTTTTGCGGTTTGCCTGTTCTTTTTCCGTTTTTTATACAGGGCTGTTACTTGAGTTATTTTCATGTTAGAGTTAAATCCTTTTCTATCATATAGTATAGATGGTTGCTCTAGTTTGTTATTGCCCTTTGGTTTATGGTATTTCACCTAAATGTGTGTGTGTGCATGTGTGTGTGTGTTTATTTTAAAACTTACTGGAAAGTGCTGTAGGAAATAATCCTATCACTCAGAATGCACACACATTTTTACATTGTAGTTTTGGTTCTGTCTTTTTTATAAAGGAAATGAAACATTATATAAAAATTGAAATCATCTTGATTCCTCTTCCCATCCTCTCCCTTCCTTCCCTAGGGCAGCTGCTATTATGAAATTTTCCTACTGTGACCATATATACTATCAATAAAAGACATACAGTACTAGTTTGTGGCCAGGCGTGGTGGCTCACACCTGTAATTGCAGCAGGTGTTTAGTAGAGATGGTGAAACCCCATCTCTACTAAAAATACAAAAATTAGCCTGGCATGGTGGCAAGCGCCTGTAATCCCTCGCTGCTCAGGAGGCTGAGGCAGGAGAATCGCTTGAACCCAGGAGGCGGAGATTGAGTGAACCAAGATCATGCCACTGCACTCCAGCCTGGGCAACAGAGCGAGACTCCATCTCAAAAAAAAAAACATGCAGTATTAGTTTGTGTATGTGTGTGCATGCGCACACTCTCAAAGTTACATATAGACCGTCATTGCTGTATCTTTGGGCATTCTGCCTTATTTGCACTGGTGTTCAGTTCAATTAATAATGACATACATAGATCTAGTCCTTTATTGCTGTCTGGTATCACATCTAGTAAATATGGCTCTAGTTTCTTCCTCTGTTTATTTATTGATTCTCCTATCTAGTGAACACTGAGGAGGCTTCTAATTTTTCCGTAACAACGTTGCCGTGAACATTCATACATGTCTGTCCTCGTGCATATTTGGGTGATCTTCTCAAGGGGCAATCTTAGAAGAAGTGTGTTGTGGATTATGTGCATTTTTAGATCTATTGGCCCTTGACAGATTGTTCCCAAGTAGTCATCCCAGCTGACACCCACCAGTGTGAAAGGGCTCCTCTTGTCCCACACCTTCCAAGACATGCTATTAAATTTAGTAATTTTTGCCAATCTGTGAAAGCGAGATAGAATCTCATTGTGGTTTTAGTTTGTGTTATCCTGACTGTTGATAGGATTGAACATCTTTTTATTATTTTGTAGATATTGAGTTATGGTTAATAATTCTGGTTATTGCCTGAGGTTTAACAGGTTTTTTATTCTGTGTGCTTTCTCTTCCTGCCCTTTGCTCATTTTCCCCATTGCTCATTTATCTTTTTCATATTGATTCTTTGGTGTTCTTTGTATCTTAGATACTAATACCATTTTAATTTATTTTATTTGTTTATTTTTGAGACAGAGTCTTGCTCTGTTGCCCAGTCTTGACTCATTGCAATCTCTACCTCCTCAGTTCAAGTGATTCTCTTGCTTCAGACTCTCGAGTAGCTGGGACTACAGGTGCATGGCACTATGCCCGGCTACTTTTTGTATTTTTTGTAGAGATAAGATTTCACCATGTTAGCCAGGCTGGTCTCAAACTCCTGACCTCAAGCGATCCTCCCATGTCAGTCTCCCAAAGTGCTGGGATTATAGTCGTGAGCCACTGTGCCTGGCCAGATACTAATACCATATGATATGTACTCTGGCCAGCTTCTGATCCATGGCTTACTCTTCCTTTTTTCTTTAACTCAATATTTACTGCACTCCAGAGTATTGCCAAGCCCTCGCCTCCAAGTATGAAGCTGACTTAGCTATATCCTCACGGAATGTAGCATATCCTCAGTATTAGCAAGTCCTACAGGAACTAACAGGAGGGCTAGGGAAACACTCAGACAACAGTAGGCCTGGCAGCAGCGACCACCACAGCAAAGAAGATGCACTAGTCTGTCCTTGCATTGCCATGAAGAAATGCCTGAGACTGGGTAATTTATAAAGAAAAGAGGTTTAACTGGCTCATGGTTCTGTAGGCTGTATAGGAAGCATATGCTGGCATCTGCTTGGCTTCTGGGGAGGCCTCAGGAAACTTACAGTCATGGTGGAAGGCAAAGGGAGAGCAATCACCTCACACGGCTGGAACAGGAGGGAGAGTGGAAGGTGCTGCACCCTCGTAAACAACCAGATCTCACTATCACCATGACACCACCAAGGGAGATGGTGCTAAACCATGAGAAACCACTCCATGATCCAATCACCTCCCGCCAGGCCCCTCCTCCAGCATTGGAGATTGCATTTCAACATGAGACTTGGATGGGGACAAATATCCAAACTATATCAGAATGGTCTGGTCAGGCCTGAGGAAAGGGCCATCTAGTTAAGCAAAGCACAGAGGCATGAAAGTGGGTTGTCAGCCGAGCGTCCCCCTGATTCCTTTCCTAGCCTTAGCCTCTTGCCTCTTCAGTGCCTCCATTCCCACCTCCACGTCTCACCTGCAGCCAGGACAGCTGAGCACTTATGCCTCCTCCGTCTCCACTCAAGCCCTGTCCTGGGACCCTCTCCTCTGCCTCCCTGCTGGGGAGCAGGCTGGCTTTTCAGCAGTTTCATCTTTTAAACCCTTTTTTCTTGTACAGAAGTTTACATTTTTGATGTCTATTGATCAGTCGAGCTTTATGCGATGTGCTTTTTATATCTTACCTACGAAATCCTTCTCCATGCCAAAGTCAGACTTTCTTTTCTTACAATAAAAATAAAATACATAAACTATCACAAAATAGAAGAAAATTTGAAAAGCTTGTAGTTTCTTATACTAGATACTTAGGGCTTTCATCCATCTAGAGGTTTCTATATTTGTAGTTAAAGTTACTCCCTTTTTTATGTCTTGTCTTCTGCATCGATGCTTTCTGGGTCCTCTCTGAAGGCTGAAGAGTATTCACTGACAGTCTGGTCGCTACCTGCCTTGCACTGCTTTGCCTCCTGTGAGCGTCGCCAGGCGAGGGCAGCCAGTGTTTGTCTGGAGGGTTTCTCTGTGTCTCAGGCACTGTTTGTGACATCGGTGATTTTGCATTCATGTTGTGGACCCTGGCCCCAAAGGGCTTGGTTTAAATTTCTGCGGAGAGATCATTCAGTTTCTGAAACCCCTACATTGCCTGTTGAGTATGTGTTGAGCCTGGCACTGGAAATGCCCTCAGGTCTGTGAATACCGCTGAGTAGGGAATCCAGGGACACCCTAATGATGCCTCTGCCAAACTTGAGCTCGCAGCCCCATTGTGTTCTATACGAGATGAGAGAACCTGATAAAGGACGTTTGCCTGTTTTAGCCTTACGGAAACAAGAGTTCCATCCAAGGAATTGGGGTGCTTTGAATTTCTCCCACTCCCGCCTACCCATTTTAGATCAAGAGAAAACAAAATATCCTTCCCACGATGTGTGTTTTCTACAGTTCACATAAGAAAAAGATAGGAAAAAATAGTTAACCAATGTATAGGACTCTCCTGGTAGGCGGTCACAACAGTCCTGGAGCACATGTCCAAAGTGACTGTCCTAAATACCTGTGGGAAACTGTGTCTTCACGAGAGACTGTTGTCCGGACACCCTCTTGTGTGTGCCTCTGCCATCCTGCCACCAAATGCTTTGCTGGCGTCTTTCCAAGCAGAGAAGAGGCGCTGGAAGGTGAGCGTAGGATGACTTCCAAGTCAGCCCTTGAGTCTTTTTGCCAAATAGCACCTGCCAGGGCACCCTTCCTCCCGGCCTCAGCCTGCCTGCCTCTCGCTGAGGGCCATGGCATCATTTAGGAACTGGAAAGTGTTGTTGACAGTTGGCGGTTTTTACGTGTTTATTTCTGCCTAAAGATTTTGCTTTCACTTTCACTTTTTTCACTGCATATTAAAATTTTTCTTTTTTTTACCCTGTCTTTGTGTTTTTTTCCTTAGGCCGGAAGCTGAGAGGAAAAGCCTTTTATTTTGTCAACGGCAAAGTGTTTTGTGAAGAAGACTTCCTGGTGAGTGTATCACCCACGCCTCCCCTTGCATGTCCTGGCCAGGGTCAGAGGGCAGGGGCCTGGGGGTACCTGGGCCAGCATGTAGAGGAGCTGTGCCTTTCCTTCTGTAGATGCATGGGGGTGGCCGTGTTCCTGAGCCAATGCCAGCCACACAGCCTTGTGCTTTGAAGGAACCGTGGGGTCACCTGGCCTGTCCTCTTGCTGCTTTCTGCTGTTCTGTGTCTTCCACCACCCTGGACTCCTCCTCTTAAACCTCTGGACTGGGACCCAGGCTCTTTTCTTCTCATCCTGCTCTCTCTGGGAATCTAGCTTCTCCCATGGACTGGAAGTCCATCCATGTGCCAGTGGCCCCCAGACCTGAGCTCTCATCCTGCTGCATGTCTGAGGCCAGCTGCTGGCATCCCACTGCCCCCTGGATATGTCCCCTGGGCTGTCTCCCAGCCCCTCAAATACCAGCCCCTCGCCACACTGGTGTGAAGCAGAAAATCTTACCATGCCTTGCGTCCTGATCTCCGAGAATTGCATCCTAGGTTTGTCCTCAGCCCCACCTCCTTGAATACAGCCAGGCGTGGAACCCTGTGCTGCCATGTCTTCCACAGTTCTGCCTCCGTTCACACCTCCAGCATGGCTCAGCCAGGCTAGCTTAACCGGCTCCACACACCCACCTCAGGAGGCCTCATAGGGCGTAAACCTGGCCTGCGTGGTCCCAGCATCTGCAGGGTACAAAGCACACTTAGAAACCCTCCGAGGTCTGGACCCCCCGCCGCCCACTCCTGTGCAGCCTCATGCCGTCGTACCTTTGCTTGGACCATTTCCCGCTTGCAACGTCTTGGCCCTTTATTTGCCCAGATCCCCCCAACAGCATTCCTGTCCCTCCTGCTCCCACAATGGAGGAGCTCCTCTGTGCTGCCACCACGCCCAGGGCCTGCCCTGGCAGGGCTGCTAGCCCTGAGCAGTGTGTCTGTTTACAAGTGTCCTTCATTGACTGAAAGCTCCCAGGGTGTCAAGAATGTGCATCTTCACCTTCACACCTGCAGATGCTAACACAGTGCCATGCACAGAGTGGGTGCTTGGTAGATGGTGGTCGAACTGACCCTGTCATCTCAGGGATGAGGAATGTGAGATGCAGAAATGGGCTCAGGGCCAGCTTCTCCCTGCCTTCCCTTGGAGAAAAGCTCTATTTGGTCTTCACTGAAAAGTTGATTCATTTTGACTCCTGTTGGCCAGAAACAGACAAGCAAACCCAAACAGTCTTAAGTATAAAGGAGATTATTCCAGCAGTGCCTCAGGAGTCATTTTCTCTACAGTGTTTGGCCCTGTGTCTCAGTACCAAAAAGTCCTGTATGATGGCCAGAAGTTGGCTGGACCGCAGAGTTTATATACGCTCAGTTTCACATCCGACGGGCAAGAATTCCAGTCCCTCCTTCGGAATCCTCCACAGACATCTCCTGGAGTCTCATTGGCTCTTACTGGGCCACATGCCCACCCCTGGAAAAACTGTCAGTGCTGAAGGAATGTAAGGCTCTGATGGGCCAGGTCTGTCGATGCCCTGCCTGGGCCCGGCATGGAGCCAGCCCGCATGAGTGATGGGAGCCACATGGTGTGGGGCTGGGGGCTGGATCCCAAGTGAAAATTAAAGAATTATTACCCCCAGAATGGGGCGTAGGTGTCAGACAACAGAAACCTCCATCACATGGTGTAGAGTGGCAGAAAGTTTCCCTTTTTTGTTTTTCCCACATTCTTTCATTAGGGTTCCCCCGGTTAAGTTGCGTTTGTAACACCCAAACTTCTAGTCTAGTGTGTAGGATCATCTAGTATGTTTTCTGAAGAGAGTGCCTCTTGTCTTTCAAGACTGTGTGTGTGTGCGCGTGTTTAGGTAAGATAAGGTAAAATAGATACTTATCAAGTTTCTTGGAAGCTAACTATAAAAGACATTAGCTTTTTAGCCAGAACCAGAGTTGAATGTGATTCCTTTCCTTACCCTTTGTTGGCTATGTGACCTTGAAAAGGTCACTTAACCTCTCTGAGCTGCCCTCTGCTTCTATTTGAGGATTCTGCATAATCATATAGACCTTGCAGAACTGTCGTAAGCATCAGAGTGGAGGTTTGAGAATGCATCAGAATCCCCTGAAAGCCTTGTGAAAAGACGGATTGCCAGAACCCACCCCCTGAGTTTCTAAATCAGTAGGTCTGGAGTAGAGCCCAAGGATTTGCATTTTTTACAGTTTTCAACTGATGCCAGGGAACTGCTCTTTGAGAACCACCGAGGTGGGATTAAAGCATCTCTATATACAGTTCCTTACATACAGCCTGGCACGCTGTGGGTGCCCAGACACAGTCATTGTTAGAGTGAGTGGTACTAGTATTCGTGATGGCTTTTGTGGCAGAGAATATTCTATGACTCAGCCCACAGCTGTGTTGTACTTGGGGAATGACAGAATTCTGCACAGAGTGACACATCTTTCTGAGAAATTCCTTATAATCCTCTTGGCTGACGGGGAAGTGGCTGATTCATCTTCCCAGTCTGGGTTTAACTTTCTTTTCTCTTTCTTCTGCAGTACTCTGGTTTCCAGCAGTCGGCTGACAGGTGTTTTCTTTGTGGACATCTGATCATGGACATGGTGAGTAGGTTAGCCAAAAAAGAGAACAGCGTCTCGGGTAGAGCAGGAGGCATTTAGAGAAAAAAGAAATTAATAATTGAGGACAGTGTTTCTTATCTTGATTTGCAGTTATGGCTGGTTTTATTAAAAGAAGTCCTGGCCGGGTGCAGTGGCTCACGCCTGTAATCCCAGCACTTTGGGAGGCTAAGGTGGGCGGATCACGAGGTCAGGAGTTTGAGACCAGCCTGGCCATTATGGTGAAACCCCGTCTCTACTAAAAATACAAAACTTAGCTGGGTGTGGTGGTGCACGCCTGTAGTCCCAGCTACTCAGGAGGCTGAGGCAGAAGAATTGCTTGAACCTGGGAAGAAGAGGTGGCAGTGAGCTGAGATCACCTCACTGCACTTCAGCCTGGGCAACAGAGCGAGACTCCGTCTCATAAAAAAAAAAAAAAAAGTTCTTATGAAGTGCAGCTTGCTTGATCAAATAGAACCCAAGTTTTTGGCTTTTATTGGAGTTGACATCTTTAACCATCTAGAGCACAGGATGTCATGTTTCCAATAATGCTTTCTCCTCCTCTGGGTTGTTTGGATCACACTGGCCTCCCTCTGGCTTCTCTGTGATCCTTCTGGCATCCCAGGTGAGATGCCAAGTATGGTCTGTTTTTACTGCAGAAACCTCAGCTACCTTGGAGTCAAATGCAGAAAGCCAGAGGAGCAAAGTTTTTTTCTCCCTGTGTTCTGCCCAGCTCACACCATTACTAAGATGAGTTTTTGGGGCTTGTCATTTAGTTCTGAGACAGCAGAGCCAGGACCACGTTTTAAACATTCCATTCCTTGCTCAGCCACTGGCTGTCTGCAGTTATCTTGGGCTTCAGGTCTTCAGTGGGGACAGTTTTTCCCTAGAGGGTTAGGTTGTGAAGTTAATGAATACAAGATCAAATTGTTCACCTTTGGAAACCAGACTTTAAGAAATTCTTTAATATATTGATCAGAGGAAATGATTATATAACATACTTTCAGTTGGAAAGAATCAAATCCCTCTCTAAGCTGACTCATTAATTTCATTCTAGAGAAGAGAATTTTTAATCATGAGTATTTTTAATTTTACCTTTTTATTGAGAAATAACTCATAGAATAAAAGATACAATTCTGAAGTGTAAAAGATACAAATCTTAACTGAACGTGTTTTCACACGTGCATATACCCCCGTAACCACCACCCAAATCAAGATGTAGGCCACTTCCCAAACTCCAGAAAGTTCCTTCTTGTCTCTTCCCACTCAAGACCCTACTCTCACAAAGGCAACCACTACTCCAACTTCTATTGCCAGAAGTTCATTTTGCTGGTTTTGGAACTTCATATAAATAGAAACATATAGTATAGACTCTTTCAGGTCTGTCTTACATATATGTTTTTGAGATTCATCCATGCTGTTACCTGTATTGGTAGTTGATTGATTTTTATTGCTAAGTGGAATTCCATTGTATGGATATAGCACAACTTCTGCCTTTTCATGTTGATGGGGATTTGCTGGTTTCTAGTTTATTGCTATTTATGCATGAAGCTGCTGTGAACACTTTTGCACATGTCTTTGATGGACATAAACACTCATTTCTGCTGGTCATATGCTAACATTTATACAACATCAGTGACCCAGAGCCCTCCCTATTCATGATAAATATCTGCTATCACCCAGGCTTTGACAGACCTCAGTAGAGGTCTTAGCCTTATTAGAGCCGTGTCCTCATTGGTAGCCAAGACCTCCCTGGGAAACATGGCCCTTCCCCCATGCTCGCAGCAGGAGGTAGGCAGAAGCTGCATATGCTTACCCCTCCTTCCCAGGTATCTTCTAGACTCTGTAGGGCTCTATTTCTTCAGCAGAATTTGCCCTTGTTTTTAATGTCCTTCTGACAAACCTACTGCATATGAAGTCAACATGGTCCAAATTAATGAGTATGATTATACCCTATTCTTAGTTCTAGTAATCCTAAGACTTCTTTGGATAACCCAGGGTATGTCATTTATCTATTGCTGCATGACAAACCACCCCAAGACTTAGCAGTTTAAAACAATAGTGATTTCTTATTTATCATGCTGTGGGTCAGGAATTAGGTCAGGGTACCGCAGGGCAATTCTTCTGCTTTGTGTGGCATTGGCAAGGGTCTCGTACTTAACTTTGTTCGGCTGGTAGCACCGTTAAACTGGAACATCCAAGATGACCTCTCACCCTCTAGTCCCCTCTCCCTGTAGCCTCTAATCATTCAGTAGTCTAGTTCAGACTTGCTTAGAGCAAGAGATAGGAAGTGGAAGCTGCCAGTCTTCTTAAGCCTTTGACTCAGAAATCTCAGAACATTGTTTCTTCCACTTTCTGTTAATTAAAGAAAGTCACAAAGCCAGTTCTGATTCAGGGGGAGAGAGAAATAGTCTCCACCTCTTGATGTGAGATCTCTACCATATGGGATAGTATGAAATTGAATCTTCAGTCTTTCAAATCTTCTCTAGGACTTGAAAACTTTTAGTGAATGTCTAGACAGAACCTCAGCTGTCTAACTATTGTGTAAATTGTCTCTCTGTATCCCCTTTTGTTAATGGAGGGGTACATTCTGGGCTTGCAGGTTAGAACCAGGCATAGCCTCACATAAAAAAGTATTACAGCTAGTCACAATGCAGCAAAGTGGCATCTTTTTCCAGTCTTATCTTAGGCACAATGTGGATTAAATTAATTTAAGGATCTCTGTCTGCCAAGAGAGTGTTAATCTTGGGGGAAATGCATTCCAAGGTCCAAATTGCCAAATGGGTTTGGAAGCCCAGCCAGTTGCTCTTCCTGTTTTGCCTTACTGCAGATTGAGAGGGGCCTCAAAGGTTAGTGAAACCCAAGAGGGAATGAGGAAGCTTGAAAGCTGAGCTTTCAGAGGAAAGCTGGAATAGCACGACACCCTCCTCTTGCCTTCTTGGCTGGAGCTTGTGCAATGTGGAGTTATCCGCCTGAGGCTTCCAGGGGAAGGCGCTGGAACACAGCGTATCTTTCCCCCGGGTCTCACAGTATACTGACAAGGCTTCCCTAAATCCCAAATCCCCTTTCTTCAGCCTGTTTGAAGGCTTTCCGTGTGGCTCCCACTGCTGGATGCTGATGACCGTTCTGTACGTTCTTTGCAGACGCATGTTTCAGTGTGACCTTACTCGTGTTGATTCTGTAGTTCAGTTGTTTGCGCTAAGTTTCATGGCACAGGTAATTGCAGAAATGCATCTCCTATTAAGTCAGCAAAGACACTTTCAACTGCAAATTATAGGAAAAAAACCAGACTCAATTCAAGCTAAACCAATGATCCTCCAACTTTAACATAGATATCAAAATCACCCTGTTAAAATACAACTGCTGGGCCTTACCCCCCAAGTTTCTGATCCAAAAAATCTGGGGTGGGGTCCACAAATGTGCATTATTAACAAGTTCCCAGGTGATGCTCATGCTGAAGGTCCAGGGGCCACACATCGAGGACCACTGACTTAATAGGAATATTTTATCTCACCTAAAAAGAGGCCTGGAGGTACGCGGTTCCATGATGAGTTAATTCAGTTACTTACAGACCTCACCAAGGGTGTTCTTTCCATCCCTTCTCTTTCCTGCTCTCCATGTCTCGGGTCTGTCCTGGTTTCATGTTGGCTCTGGCAGTTCCAGGTATCCCATCCAGATTCAGATCAAATGACACTGAGAGGAAGAAGGTTTGTGGGGCTTTCCCTCCATTGTGTTTAAAAACAACAACAGAGAAACTTTACTTATTACACTTGGATTTGAGGTCATCAGGTTGAGTGAGAACTTCTAGATTATCATGCTCCAGAGTCAAAGCTGCATAGAAGGGACACCCAAGAGGCAGCAGTGAAGGAGTTTCTTTTGAGCTCTTCCATTTCCACATGGAATTTCTTTTCATTTTTCCAAGTACTTGCTGCTTCCCAAATCTGGAAGGATGGATCCTTCTGTGGTCTTGCTTCGTATCATTTCCCACTTCTCCGTGGTGGGTCCTGGCCCTGGGATTGGCCCAGCCCTCCCTCAGCATCTCTTTCTAGGAAAGAGCTATGCATGAGTGTCCTGCTCTGGGTGAGGGTTGGAAAGAAGCCCTCTTTCCCTCCCAGCTCAGAGACCTTGTGAGAGGCTGCAGGAACAGGGTCCCTTTGTGGTCTCTTCCTGTGTATTCATCTAAACAGATTTGCCTTTCCCACCCCCATCACCTCTTGTTCTTCTCCTGGGTTAAACTCGGGGGTAAGTGTACTTCATGCTGTGTGATTGCTCATATCATCCTTAGGCCTGATGTGTTTCTCTCCCCTTCCACCATCCTTCCCTATAATCCCCACTGAGACTTGGCCTCTCCTCCAGATCCTTCAGGCCCTGGGGAAGTCCTACCACCCAGGCTGTTTCCGCTGTGTCATCTGTAATGAGTGTTTGGATGGAGTGCCCTTCACCGTAGACTCAGAGAACAAGATCTACTGTGTCCGAGATTACCACAAGTAAGAAGAGACGGGAGCAGACAGGACCCATTCGTGTGGGCCAGGCTGATCTCAGCAGAGTGAGCGATGGAAACTGACAGAACCGTGTTTGCCAGCCACCCTGAGATCACAGTCCAGCAAAGGCTTGATGGTCTTGAGGGGTGCAGCAGGGACCTTGGGAGGTTGGTTGATGCCAGTGATGACAGGAACGGGTTAAAGAATCATGTGTAGTGAAAAAAAAAAAAAAACAAAGTGCTAAAAACAATACTTATAATCATATTCCTGGCTAGGCCTCGGGAGGAATCCACCAAGCCCTGTGGCGGCAGCGGGACCTAACTTCACGAGGCCCCCATGCAGTGCCGGTTTCCACCACCCTTGGTTTGCCTGGGCCTGTGCTAGGCAGCGTGAGGGGCGTAAACAGTTAGTGCTGTCCCCAGAAGAGTGAGAGGCAGCCAGTGTCCTCGTTGCAGCCAGGGAACAGTCCTTAAGCAGTACTAAGGCATCTTCCACAAAGTGAGCCAGGTTCCAGTCGTTTATGAGGGAGGAGCGTGTCGGGCAGGAGGCGGCATGGAGGAAGGCTCCGTGTGGGCTCCAGGTGCAAGTCTTACTCTGGGCTTTGCTCCCAGAAACAACACTGTGTGCATTTTACTGCTGCTTTGTTTCTCCCCGCAGGGTGCTGGCCCCCAAGTGTGCAGCCTGCGGGCTTCCCATCCTTCCACCTGAGGTAAGATGCCTTTCCAGACATGCTCCCAGGGGCATCTAAGACCTGAATATCTCCCGGGATCATTTACAAGATCTGTGTCCTGTCCTTACATCTTTTAAGGTATCCTTTTAAAAATCTCAACTCTGGCCTGGGTGCGGTGGCTCATGCCTGTAATCCCAGCACTTTAGGAGGCCCAGGCAGGAACATTTCTTGAGGCCTAGCGTTTAGGACCAGCCTGGGCAACATAGGAAGATCTCATCTCTACAAAAAAATTGTTATAAATTAGCCAAGCGTGGTGGCATGTGCCTGTAGTCCTAGCTCCTTGGGCCCAAGAGTGTGACGCTGCATCGAGCTATGATGGTGCCACTGCATTCCAGCCTGGGTGACAGAGCAAGACCTTGTCTCAAACAAACAGACAGACTGTACCTCACCTCTCAGATAAGTGGTGTCCTCACCCTTCCTTGTTGCCTGGCTTCCCCAGCCCAGTACCCTTCTCATGCCGATTTTTCCCCGTAATCAGGTCAGACTCCTTCACTTGATACTAATTCTTAGATTAGCAGATGAGCAGAGAGGCTTGTCTTTTATTCATTTTTAAAAATAAATGTCCATGTAAGTCTTTCTTTCATTGTTGACTCTGACATTCCAGAAGGAAGGGCTTCTGTCCCTCCCACTTCTCCTCTCGTCAGCTTAAATGTATTCTTTCTCCGACAAGTACTGCTGATTTACAGTCTCCTCCCAGGGCCACCTACCTACTACCCCCAAACCCTCTTCCCTCCCCACGCTGCAGTACATCAAGTCCGACAGGCCCCCTCACAGGCCTCTCCTGCGTGTTCTTGCTTTTCTTTGGTCCCAGGGCTCAGACGAGACCATCCGTGTTGTGTCCATGGACAGAGACTACCACGTGGAGTGTTACCACTGTGAGGTAGGTGCCTCCCCACCCAGCCCCAGAGCCCGTCGTAGACATCCAAAAGAAAAGCATTCTGCATTGACTGGGGCAGGAGGTGGTCAACAAGATTCTGGCAAGGGTCAGCCCTCTAGAGCTGCTGTAGGAAGTGGGGTGAAGGCTGGTTCTTGGAGGAGGTAGGAGATGATGGCAATGCTCAAGGTAGAAAGGTCTTTCTTCTGCACGTTCAGAACTATCAAGTCCTGCAGCTGTTGGAGCTGCTCTCCCCGAAGCTGCAGAGCTAGGAGGGTCGTCGAAAGCATGGGTTTCAGGTCCTGTCTGGAGGCCACACTGTCAGGCAGGAGTGCGATTTGGGGAAGAGACTCCCTCCCCTCCAGCCTGCAGGCTGTTCTAGCTGCCAGAAACCCCTTTCAGCGGAGCCCTGGAAATCATGAAGCCCCTCTTGGAAACAGGCATGACAGCTGAGTGGTGTGAAGGTGGGTGGGGTCCGCCTGCCCCTTCCTGCCCTGTGTCCCAAGCCAGGATGAAGGAGCACCAGTACCTCATGACTGTCAGGAAAGCTAGGGGTCACCCCTCACCAGCCCTTGTGAAGGGTGACCATGGAATTTCAGCCACAATTAAGTGAATTCACCCATAGAAGGATATCAGATTCGTTTGGTGACTTTGTTGGTAGAGAGAACGGGGGTGTCCTTCATATAGACTGGTCCTACTGCCAACACTGAAGAAATGTGTGGGAATCATTGCTGCTGGGACCTCAGGTGCCCCAGGTCACCACTGCAGGAGAAAAAGGTGAGGACATTTGCTCGACAGGTCTCTCTACATTTTCTAGACCAGTGCTGTCCAAAACAAATATAAGGGGCTGGGCACGATGGCTCATGCCTGCAATCCCAGCACTTTGGGAGGCCAAGGCTGGCAGATCGCTTGAGGTCAGGAGTTCAAGACCAGCCTGGCCAACATGGTGAAACTCCATCTCTAGTAAAAATACAAAAATTAGCCAGGCATGGTGGCATGTATGTAATCCCAGCTACTCAGGAGACTGAGGCAGGAGAATTGCTTGAACCCGGGAGGTGGAGGTTGCAGTGAGCCGAGATCACACCACTACACTCTAGCTTCAGTGACAGAGGGAGACTCTGTCTCAAAAAAACAGAAAAAAAATTCTAAATGTTATCTTTTGAACATGTAATCAGCATAAAAAAAATACCCATGAGATTTTTTTTTGTAATTCCACAATTTATTCGTCTAAAAAAAATGAGATACGTGTACAGAACCTGTAGGTTTGTTACATAAGTGTATGTGTGCCATGGTGGTTTGCTACATCTATTGTCCCATCCTCTAAGTTCCCTCCCCTCATTCCCCCCGCCACAAGCCCTGGTGTGTGTTATTTCCCTCTCTGTGTCTGTGTGTTCTCACTTATGAGTGAGAACATACAGTGTTTATTTTTCTGTTCCTGTGTTAGTTTGCTGAGGATGATGGCTTCCAGCTTCATCCATGTCCCTGGAAGCGACATGATCTCATTCCTTTTTGCCATGAGATATTTTCACATCCTCTTTTTGCCCTAAGTCTTAGGAATCTGGTGTGCATTTACACTACAGCACATCTTAAGTGGTTCACAGCAAGTGCTGTGTGGCTGTGTCTCCTGTGTTGGACAGGCCTCCACTGGCCAGGAGCTGTGTTTCTGCACCAGCGTTTCCTGCCTGTACAGAAACACACAGCACCCTCTGCTGATTTTGGGGATGGTGGCCTTCATGTCAGTCTTGCAGTCTGTTTTGTTTTGCTTCCCCTGGACATGTCTGCCTCTCCCCAGGACTGTGGTCTGGAGCTCAATGATGAAGATGGCCATCGCTGTTATCCGCTGGAGGATCACCTGTTCTGTCACTCCTGCCACGTGAAGAGGCTGGAGAAGAGAACCTCGTCCACAGCCCTTCACCAGCACCACTTCTAGCCAGAGCCTCTTGCAGGCATCACGGCAGGGGATGAGGAGCCAGCGTTGCTGCTGCTGCTTCCGGTGGCCCCTGGGGTGGAAGTGGGGTAGGGAAAGAGGAGGGGCGGGAGGGAGAGTTCCTGTATGTGTGGGGTGCCTTTCCTTTAACCAGGGAGGTGAACACTACCTGCCTGCTACATGTGTTTTCCAAGTGCTTTTCTCTGTTGCCACATTTTCCTCAGGTTACTCAGGAAAACGCTCCAGATGTGCGTAGCATACGACATAAGGTTACATCACTGCAACAAAGGAATCCTGTCCCCGCTGGGAACATTTCATGCTTCAGAGGGAGAGGTTTTTGTTGAGCTTGTTTCACAACATCCCCTTGAAGGGACAGCTCGGCTGCCAACACATTCAGCCCTTTCTCTTCCTTCAGGAAAATACCTGTACCCAAATGCCCCTCCCCCCATACATATCGTGACATAATTTAAGGCGTCTTTTCACCCAAGAGCTTCGGTTCTTCTGCAGAATGGCTGCAAATTTAATTGCATTAAGGCAAGAAGGAAGCTCTAATATGTGCTTTGTATCCCAAGAAGAATTTGCTTAGAAAACCAGAGGAAAGATTTAAAATAAGTGAGGCAGCGTTTCCTCCTTAGACACTGACAGCATTCCCTGTGCCCCTGCAAACCCTTACTCTCCTAAAGGCAGCTGAGGCCCCGACAGAAATTTGCCCTGTGTGAGTACAACATGCTTTGGGAGAAGAACTTGGTGCAGGCACCAGGATTTTTTTTTGTTTGTTTTTGTTTCTGCCCACCTGTTTGCGCTGTTTTGCTCTGGCGATCTCAAGAGTCAGTGACTTAGAGTCACTTCTGCAAGGCAAGTCTCAGGAACCCATGCAGGTACATCGCTTGCACCTGTTTGTAGCTTATTTAATGACGGGCTTTTGGGAAGAACTGCCCGCATACTGAAAGACAGCACCACATAGACAAGGAGAGTTTTTGTGTGTGCGAGATCTCTAAGCCAGCGTGGGAGGGAGCACCTCCGGATAAGTTATTATATTCATTTCGTTGGTTTCTCTCCTGCCCAGTTCTTGGCACAGGCATTATGTTTGAAGAAACCAGTATAAGGTACACTGCTTTCGTCTAATTTTTTTAGTTGTTTCCTTTCACTTTCAGTCTTCCACACACAAAAAAATACCTCACAGACAGAGCTTCACCAAATCACAGATTCAGGAGGAATCTGGCTTTCACACGGGACTCAGATACCTTCTTTGGTGTGTTGGAAATCACTAGCTTCACACAGGCCAAACTCCAGCTGGTCAGGGCAGTGCGATCGTAACTAAAGGTCAGCAGGGAATAGATCAGATTCAGCACTTTTGCCTGATGCATTTCAGCATCCTGGCTCCCCAGGGTGGCAGGAGCTGAGGGAGGGCCACATACTGGCAAGATTTCAAGATCACCCTCTGCACTGAAGAGGTAAAATTTGCGCTGCAAGTCACATTCCTGAGGCCAGAGGTCAATACTCGTTGGTATTTCGATTAGAAGAAGCTGCGTAAGAAAGGCAGCCCATTTTACCACTGCCAGCCAGGCCCGGGACACAGGAGGTGGCATGTGCACTCCGCCTCCTCACCTCATACCCAGAGCAAGAGGACTGGGTGCTGGGCTGCAGACGGCGGTCAGTGGAGCCCCAGCACGTGTGAACTCAGGCTTTTCACAGGACCCAGCTCCGCTTCTAGGCCATGTTTTGACTCATTTGGTAATCATTGCCTGTAAGAAGCACAGAATTGGTGCCATGGATGATCTTTTCCATTTTGATGAAATTCATTCTGTTGGAATTCTTTGGCCAGATGCCACTTCAGCCAGGGTGTGCACCTTTATTGGTTCTTTTTCACAGGCTGAGCCTCCTGAAAACCCAAGAATGCTGGGGCTGGGGAAGTGAACCCTGAAGCAGGGACCCTCTCTTCCCATCAAGTCATCCAGCTCAGTGTGGGCATGGCAGGGGGTAAATGAAGCCAGCCAATGTGTTAACCTGCCTCTGTCAACCTAAGAACGTTGGCCTTACTGACACACCTTCACGGCACGTTCAAGACCTACAGAGTGAAGAAAATTGCAGTTGAACTACCACCAGACGTAGCTGGCATTTGTTTGCAAATTGAGTAATTAGTTAAAAAATCTGTGATTACATTATTTAGTGAAAATTTTTAAGTGGCCTAGATTGAGGTGATTCCGATAGGTTTGCAAATATACCATTTTATATTGTTGAGAAAGAACAATAAGGGAATTTCCAGATGTCCTAGAAATCCTAGCGACAGATTTCTCTCGTTGTCAGTTTCCCTGGAAGGTGCCACGTAGGAATCTCCAATAAGTTGTCCCCACCACCCCCGCTTCAGGGCCTTGCACAAAAGTCATGAAGAGATGTTCACCTACCTGGTATTTTAAATGTCCTATAAATTATTAGCCAAACAGCACTGTAATGGGGTTGTATTTATGGGTGCCTAGAAAGAAAACACAAGGACTTGGTAGGCCAGGAAGAAAAGATTTTAAAATTTAGAATGAACAGCCCTTCTGGGTTTTCTGTTTGACAGTTCTTGGACTGTAGGTAAAACAAGGAGGATTGTGGCCTGATTTCAGATCCCAAAGCCAGCCTCCATCTTGCGCCTTTGCCTCATTGTGCCTTTTAGGTTTTTTTTTTACCCACTGTCTCCTGTTTTGTCTTTTTTTTTTTCTCTTCCCCTACCCCTATCTTGGGACATTCAGAAACTGCCTGGCTGGTTTGAGAAGAGACAATAACCCAGTTTGATCTGCAATATAAGGATCCATTCCTATTCTCTGTCTCTCACTGATATTCCCCCATCTGCCGTCTTGGTTCATCTCACCCCAGAAGGGCATTTAGTCCTAACCGGCCATCGGCTGCTTATGGCAGCAGGATGGCACTTCCCATTTCTCTGTGGTTAGTGCTCGAGTGAACACCTCTGTCAGCGGAGTCCTCTGAGGTTCTGCTGTTGAGTCCTGGGTGACTGATGGAATGATTGAGGAGTTCTGATCACCCTCAAGCGCCATCATCGCCTTGTTTCCATGGCTTGAGTCACACAAAATGAAGAACAGAAATGTTAGGGCTTGAGAGAATGTTTGGAATTCACACTCCTTTGCAGTCCTTTCCAGGCTGCCGCTATGTGCCGTGTCCCTTGCATGTGAAAGTAGAGCTATGATGGCTGCTGGGATGCTTGCAAAGATCATGTGAGAATTGAGCACAAGACCACAAACTGTTACTGCTTAATGCACTTGTTAAAACTCTCTGCCAGGAAACCAATTTTTTTTTTTTTTTTAAGACAGGGTCTCACTCTGTTGCCCAGGCTGGAGTGCAGTGGTGTGATCTCAGCTCACTGCAGCCTCCATCTACTGGGTTCAAGTGATCCTCCCACCTCAGCCTCCCAAGTAGCTGGGACCAGAGCTGCATATGACCACAACTGATAATTTTTGTATTTGTAATAGGGATGGAGTATCACTATGTTGCCCAGGCTGGTCTCGAACTCCTGGGCTCAAGTGATCTGCCTGCTTCCGCCTCCCAAAGTGTTGGGATTATGGCCGTTAGCCACTGCACCTGGCACAGTTGTTTTCTGTACTCTCCTTTATGCCAAGAATCAGTCCTAATTTCTTATTTACTATTTGAAGTAACTTTTAAAAGCAACAGAAAAAGCTGGGTGAGGTGGCTCATGCCTGTAATCTCAGCACTTTGAGAGGCCGAGGTGGGCAGATCACTTGAAGTCAGGAGTTAGAGACCAGCCTGACCAACATGGTAAAATCCCATCTCTACTAAAAATACAAAATTAGCCAGGCATGGTGGTGCACACCTGTAATCCCGGCTACTTGGAAGGCTGAGGCAGAAGAACTGCTTGAACCTGGGAGGCAGAGGTTGCAGTGAGCAGATATCATGCCATTGCACTCCGGCCAGGGCAACAGAGTGAAATGCCATCTCAAAAAAAAAAAAAAAAAAGAGTAAAATATATTAGCTATCTTTTATTCTGAGCCAAAACTTGACAGATGTGGGAAATGTCCATATAGTGTATGAAAATTTCATTGTACAAGGAAATTATTTTCCTCTGTGTCTTTTCTTTTACTATAAAATGATTCAGAATTTTACTGTTACTATAAAATTATTCAAAGTATTGTGACAGTAAAACTGCATCAATTTGTTGACTATTAAAGTGCTCCTTGAACATTGTATTTCCTGGGTCTTTTCTGTGTGTGGAGTCGGCAAACAATGCTTTTTGCTGCCTGGACTTTGTCTTCTTTAGACCTCTGGATTCCTAAAAGTACCTCTGGATTCCTAAAAGTACCATATGGGTATCAAACCTGCGAAGGGTATGAGGTTTTACCCCACTTGCAAGCTAATAAAGTGAGCACGCCATGGGTTCATGGATCCTGGCAGAAGTTATGAGACTCATAGGTAGAGACAAAGGACACTTTATTATAGCAATAGCAGTGGCCAGATTATCAGCACTTGCCCTGGTTCCCTGAGCCCCAATTCCTGCAGTGCCCCATGAGGAGGGCCGGGTGATCCCTGCATATGCAGTGAGCTGTGTTACAAGAGGAACCCCCATGCTTAGGGAGCCCTGGTATTTGATAATAGGCAGTAAGCTTGCCTGACTTTTGCTCCAGAGACAGACACTATCTCTAACATCCAAGACTGTTCACTATATAAACAACCTTGAAAAAATAGTCTGGAACCTGGCAATTGGTGCCTATTCTTACCAGATATATACACACGTGGGAGGCCTTGGAGAATCGTATCCCAAGAATCAGCAGTTTCTTTTACTGGACCTTTAAGATTGAGACTTGTAAGGTCCTGATGTAGTGACTTGTAAGGTCACTTCGTCTATTTTGTGAATGTTACTGATTTTTCTTTTCTTCTGAGGTTATGGCCAAAGAATCCTCAAGGTGAGTGATCCCTCAGGTCTGAGACAGCCACATGCAGGAAGACAGGACTTGTAGAATGATGGGGCCAAGTGTGTGGTTAGAATCCTTAGGGTGGGGAGAGAGTTTGTTTTAGGCTCCAGGTTAGTCCTTGTGGCTACCAGGTCTGACGTGCCAAGGACTCGGGAAAGCTGAGAGTGGCACCTTACACCAGAATAAAATCTTTTTTTTTCAAGTGATGAGAGAATGATTAGTCTGATTTTACCAGTATGATGGTACAAGGAGTGAAGGTGCAATCAGGGTAAAAGGTGGTCTGGGGTTATGATGTGCTGGCAAACCAGCCCTATGGGGCAAAAAATTATAAAGCCCTGGAATGGAGTGTTTGCTGATATCTGTGATATGAATATTCCCAACCCATGGCCCCTTTCCAGCTGCCCGCAAGGGATCCCAGCACTAGGGGTTGGGAGGAGATGGCATAATTGTAAGAGCCTTGGGCATGGGGGTCATGTGGGACTGGGCAGTGGGGTATCTGGTCTGGTGCTAAGTGCTATGATGAAGCAGTAGCAGCTGTAGTAACTGACATTTCCCATGTGCTCATCACATAGCAGATGTTATTCCAAGTACTGTATGTTCTTTACCATCCCTCATTTGATAGACAGCTGAGACACAGAAGGGTGAAGTAAACAGTAAGTACTCAATACAGCCAGGATTCCATACCGGGCCATCTCATTCCAAGGGCGCTCTCTTGACCACTCTACTATGGTTGCTGGGAGGCAGTAACTTGTCTGTCAGTATACTTCATCAAAACTACATAGTCAAAAAACCACAGGAGGATATGAGGAGAAGCTCACTACTGCTCTGTTGAAGTCTGTATTGGTTTCCTATGGCCACTCTAACAAATTTCCACAACCTCAGTGGCTTGAAACAACACAAATATATCATTCTGTCATCCTGGATACAAGCCAAAATCAAGGTTGTTGGCAGAAGCACATTGCTTCCGGAGGCACTATAGGGGACTGCCCATTCCTTGCCCCTTTTTCACTTCTAGAGGTTGCCCATTTTCCTTGGCTTGTGGCTGCATCATTCTGGCTACTTCCATTGTCACACCTCCTCTCTGACCCTTCCTGCCTCCTTATAAGGATGCTTGTGATTATGCCCATCTAGATAATCCAGAATAATCTCCCATTTTGTGATTCTTAATCACATCTGCAAAGCCCCTTTTACCTTGCAGAATAAGATATTCACAGGTTCTGGTGATGAGGACAGGGACATCTGTGAAGGGGAGTGAAGCAGGAGATAAGGTCTGGAGGCAGGGAAGCTAAGGCCAATTCAGGCTGACTTCCTAGAGCTAAGTCAAAAGGAAAACTCCATCTTTCCACGCGCAAGTAACAAAAGGACCAGAGGCTACTTCCTTTGCGACTCTTCCCACCTTCCTGCCCGTTTTCTGCATGGTAGGTGAAAATTGAAAGTACCTCTGATTGATTCCCCTCCCACAACCAATCAGACTGGTCCTGGGCCAAGTCTCCATTTACATAGGGGTATAACTTTGAAGCTTCACTTCAGCCTCTGATTGCTTGCTTTCAGCAACCAGTCAGATGTTTGCATGGGGTGGTGTAACTTTGTAACTTCGGTTCAGTCTCTAATTGGTCCCCTCCCACAACCAGTCAGACTGATCTTGGACCCCTACTTCATTAGGTAGGGTGTACACCGAGTAACCAATGGGAAACCTCTAGAGGATATTTAAACCCCAGAAAATTCTGTAACTGGGCTCTTGAGCTGCTTGGGCTGCTCCCACCCTGCGGAGCGTACTTCCGTTTTTCAGTCTCTGCTTTTGTTGCCTCATTCTTTCCTTGCTTTGTTTGTGCGTTTTGTCCATTTACTTGTTCAAGATGCCAAAACCTGGAGACCCTCCACCAGTAACAGGAGGACCATCAGTCAGCTTACTACAGACGCCAACACACGTTTTTTTGAAGAAATGAAAGAATATTCCTAGGTTATTGGGTGTCTTTTCTTCAAGAATCCCTGAAAGTGGGGTTGGCATTTTTCCCTGGATTGAAAACAGAAATGCTTCCTACACAAACATGATTGAGACCTTGTACTCTAGATGTAAAAAAAATTCGGTCATACCCGGTCGGTTTTGGTCAGAGAGATTTGGTTAGACGTTCCCAGGTAGGCAACAGCCCTACATATGTGACACTTTTAGGAGAATCCCTGGCTATGGATACGTCCAGGTGTATAAGACAGCCTCAGGGACTGCCACATTTGGTTACACACATGTCTCTCAAACTAGTCCTAGCCCTCAAGGACAGGTGGTTCTGGACCCTGTGTTGCCCATGAGACCTAATCCACAGCAGGCCTGTGTTGGAGTGAAAGTGAGGGGACACCCAATTTGAAAACTCGGTGGGAAGCCGACTCCATGACAGACAAAATGGATCAAAGTGATTCGCCCCCGTCTTTTGGGGAAATAACTCGAGGTTTGTTTCATGCCAAGAAGATTAAGGACACAGATATATGGGTGGGTTAAGGAGCAGAAAGTTTAATAGGAAGAAAAAAGAGAACAGCTCCCCCATGCAGAGGGAGGAAGGCTCCAAAGGGATCTCCCCATTCCCAACGGGAAGCAGTCTGGGGTTTGAGGAGGCGGTGTTTTGATTTGTATAGGGCCCAGAGGATTGGTTTGACCAGGTGTTCTACTTGCATAGCTCTCGAAGAAACTGGCAGTCCACCTTGATCTTTTATTATGCAGATGGGGATTTTCACCTGGCTGGTGCCATGACACCTGCGCACCTGGCAACAAACAGAAGGGAGGAGAAATCTTCCCTATCAGATGGACCTGGCTTCCAGGTGCAGCCGCCGGCATTCACGTACGCAAGCTTCTAGCTTGCTTATTTATGCTTGCAGCTTGACTTTTCAGGCTGCATTCTGTTAGAAAAAAATGGTTTGGGGGCTGCTTTTTATTACAAGAAAAGCCTTACCAAGAACTCTACCCTCACCATCTGCCTAAATAATCTCTTCATATTAAAAGGTCTATGAGTGGGAGCTGGCCCTAAAAGTAGGTTGTAGAGATCATTTAGATGTGCCAACAAACTTCATCTACAGCTTGGACTCCCTCCATGGGAAGGCCTCATCTGCCAACAAGCTTCATCTGCAGCTTGGACTCCCTCCATGGGAAGGCCTCATCTGCCAACAAGCTTCAGCTGCAGCTTGGACTTTCTCCATGGGAAGGCCTCTGGTAGATTTTGTAAAAAATTATGTAACAATTTTACTATAGAAAGAACTTGGCTAAAGATATGAATTTATATTACCCATCATTGGCTGGTTCCTTATCCTGAACATTGGTTTCCTTAGAATCTGATTTTGGCTTGTTTGGCCTTTAAAAACCCCAGAAGAATGCTTGTTTCTGCCAGATTATGTTCTGGTTTTCAGTCTCTTTGAACGTCACAAAGGCCTTGGTTTATGGTTCCCAATTGGTGAAGAAATGTCAAACTTTGCCTCTCTTAGTTCCTTCTACATGACGATGGGTGATGGCTGCTCAGAAGGAAGCATTTTTTTTCCCTAAAGCCTACAAGACCGGCTGCAACTCAAACAGTTGTTTTATTAAAGGAGAGGAAGTGACCAAGAGCCCAGAGCTGGTGAGTAAAAGCATCATCAGGACAAGAAATGGGGTCTTGTTGTTGCTGATTCATAGGGGTGAGGGTAAGTAGTATATGGGACTGCCATCCATGCCCAGACAGGGAATTGTCCTTGAACCCACTCATGTGGTGTCTTCTGGGGTAAAGGGAGCCCACGGGGCAGGACAGCCATAGGGTCAAGAGCCCAGACTCAGGTTCTATCTCAGGCTTCATAACTCAATTGCTCAATGACCTTAAGCCAATTTAGTTCCCTCATCTGTAAAAATGAGGAGAACAACTGAATTTACTGTTGCAAGGAATGACTGAATTCATCCAAGTGAGGGAATTAGAGCAGTTCCTGACATGAAGTAATTGCTCAGTAAAGTGTGTCAGGTCTTAAGATTAATTGATCTTTACATCATGGTAAGTGACAACAAAATAAATAACAGATGGATTAAAGTAAATGGTAAAAACAACATAAGCACAAAACATTAAAAAATGTAATAGAAGAAACCAAATATTAGTAAATTTGAATATATAAAAGTGAAAATTACTACAAGGCCAGACTGGAGCACAGTGACGCGATCTCAGCCAACTTCAGCCTCCAGCTCCCAGGTTCAAGCAATTCTCCTGCCTCAGCCTCTTAAGTAGCTGGGACTATAGGCATTCACCACCAGGCCTGGATAATTTTTGTATTTTTAGTAAAGAGAGGGTTTCACCATGTTGACCAGGCTGGTGTCGAACTCATGACCTCAAGTGATCTGTCTGCCTTGGCCTCCCAAAGTGCTGGTATTATAGGGATGAGCCACCACGCTCGGCTGTTAAAAAATATTGAAAAGGAGCCAGAGGCGGTGGCGGACACCTGTAATCCCAGCACTTTGCGAGGCCGAGGCGGGCAGATCATGAGGTCAGGAGATGGAGACCATCCTGCCAGCATGGTGAAACCCCGTCTCTACTAAAAATACAAAAATTAGCTGGGTTTGGTGGTGCATGTCTGTAATCCCAGCTACTCGGGAGGCTGAGGCAGAAGAACTGCTTGAACCCGGGAGACAGGTTGCAGCGAGCTGAGATCGCCCCACTGCACTTCAGCCTGGCTACCAAGAGAGACTACGTCTTAAAAAAAAAAATTGAAAAGGTAAATGAGGCTGGGCGTGGTGGTTCATGCCTGTAATCCAAGCACTCTGGAGGCCAAGGTGGGTGGATCACCTGATGTCTGGAGTTCAAGACCAGTCTGACTAACATGGTGAAACCCTGTATTTAAAAAAAAAAAAAAATTATATATATTAAAAAAAAGGTAAATGATAAGCTGGAAAAAAGACTGCAATGTATTTAATAGTTAATATCCTTAATATATTAAAAAATCAAATTTGTAAGAAAAAATTCAATACATCAAGAGAAAACATATATTAAGAAGTACATGTAAAAGGAAGTTCCATATTTCAATTATGAAAATTGCAAATAAGTTATGATTAAATTTATAATATACAGTGTTGGTTAGCATGCACAGAAACAGGGAAACAGATGCTGTTGATGGAAGTGTGTTTAGGTTTAATTTTTTGGAGGGCAGTTTGAAAGTAACAAAAGTCTTAAAAATGTCCATAAAATGTACTTTACAGATGTCCACCTGGTTGTTCCACCTCTAGCAATTTGTAAGACATAGAAATAATCCAACACAGGGTCTCTTTCTGTCGCTCAGGCTGGAGTGCAGTGGCATGATCACAGCTCACTGCAGCCTCCACCTCCAAGGCTGAAGTGATCCGCACACCTCAGCCTCCTGAGTAGTGAGGACTACAGGTGCACATCACCATGCCTGGTTAATTAAAATTTATTTATTTGTTTGTTTGTTTGTTTAGTAGAGACGAGGTCTCGCTATGTTGCCCAGGCTGGTCTTGAACTCCTAGGCAGCATCATTTTTTCTAAGTGTTAAACTGGCAACAACCCAAATTCCTAGCATAAGGGTTATGCTTAAAATATCTAGCTGTCTGATGGAATATCTTCAAATAATATTTAATGACCTTAAATCTCAGACAAAAAGGTAAGCGGACAAAATGAGAAACCCATTTCCATACAACCCCAATTTGGAAAAACACATGTGCAGGTATACCCATATTAAAAAGTATAGAAGAAAAAAAAAGCTTTAAGGAAAAAAATTAATAGTAATGATACTGGGGTGGGAGTCGCATTATTTTTATTCTCAATAATTTCTATATTTTAAAACTCTATAATTTTATCAGGGGAAAACGTTACGTTGGGGAAATTAATTGATCGATTGAGTGACTGGTTAATGGACAGCGTACGATGACTCATATAATCCCCGGGTTCGAGTCCCCTTTAGGCCGCAGACGTTTTGCGCCTTCTCAGGTGTCCAAGTCGCACATCTGTACAATGAGGGTAATATACTAGATTACCTGAGGACTTCTTACTGCAAAGACACCCGTGTCTTAGGGTTTTTCCCAATGGAATTTGGGGGCCGGATTGACTTCGGAGCTGGAGCTCATAAAGGCCAGGGCTGCTGCAGATTCTGACGCTTTGCGGACCCCGTCCCCCCACTCCCACAACTACCGCGCGCAGCGCAGGTTTTCTTCGCTGCTGGTTAGATCCAAAGCCCACGCCATCCTGGTAAACTGGGACAGCGCCGCTTCTCATCACTATGGGGGTTTCTACTCCATGGCGGAGAAAGGACAGAACTGCTGCCTTAAATGCGCTTTTGCGTCATCCGGTAGCTAACCTCCAACCACATTGTTCCCCACTCCAAACGGCCACTTTCCCAGGTGCGTTTATCTAAATATACCCCATTTACAGACTTCTCAGGTGCATCATTAAGAATAGGGCGCTCTGCAGTTTGCAAATCACCTCTGACAAATCCAGGTTCCTAACATAATTTAAAGGATGACATTATCAGCAAAGTAGCATCCAAATTTGAGACATTTAACTTTCACATTCTACCTATGCACCTTTCCAAAGTCTTGTAATACATAGGCCCAGTGTGGCAAAATAAGCATCGCGAGCCAGCCAGGAGTCGAACCTAGAATCTTCTGATCCGTAGTCAGACGCGTTATCCATTGCGCCACTGGCCCCGAGTTAGTTAGGCTTCTTCCGTGATGGCTGATCACTCGCTACACAGTTTGAACAGGCTTCCGGGCACCGGCGATCCATTTTACCCCTGCGCCACAGCTCCCGCAGCTCCGCCTGTCCCCCAACCCGCTCCGCCAATCCGCAGCGGGTACGTCACGGCGCTTTTCGTCGCACTTCAACCCGCCGTGTTGGCGGCCTCTTTCGCGTGTTCTAGCTCGCGCACTAGTTTGTCCTCCACCGCCACCCGTTCAGGCCGGCTCTCTGCGGGGCGGGGAAAGGGGTGGGACGAGGCTGGTCGCTGCGGCCGCCGTGCCAGGGTGACCGGTAGCGCTGCAGCCGAGGTGGCGGCGCGGGGCGGGGCGGGCGGAGAGCGAAGGAAGGAGGTGGTTGTGCAGGATGGCGGCGGCGGTCTACGAGCAGCTGAAGCTGTGAGTCCCGCGGGCCGGAGTCCTGAGGGGTGGCGGGCGGGGCGGCAGGTGTGGGCTCCGGTCTCGGGGAGGGCTCCTGAGTCCCGGGCGGCAGATAGGGTGTGGGAGCTCCTCGCACTTACCGGCCTTCCTTGTCCGGCCCGGCCTCTCCTAGGCCTCACCCGAGCAGCCATGGGCCGGGAACCAGGGGCTGCCCGACTTTTCTCCACCGTGCTCTGCCCCAGCGCCCACGGCTGGAGAGAGAAGCGGCAAACTGGCCTCCAACGAGCCGGGGTCGGCGTTGTGATGCGGCCCTTCCGGGCACGCTTGTGCCCCACTTTCTATGGAGAGCTGGCGACTAAATTTATCTGTATGACTTAGCAGAGAAAAAGAGTTTTCTCTTACTTAACGGACCTACAGCAGCATTTTAGAGTCTACACACAAATCAACAAATTTTTGTTTTGGTTACAGCCTATCTGGGCCACCGAAGCCTGCCTGACCAGTCTTGAGGGTGCAGAAAACATTTACAGTCAGTACTCTTAAGGACCTGAAGTAGTTTACTTTGGTTTAAATTTTATACAGCTCCAGCCTAAGGCAGGTTCTTAAGTCTGTGTCGACAGCCAGAGGCTAATCTCGAGAATTTGGGCACTGCAAATTGACTTTTCGGTAAATCCAAGTTCTTGAGTCTTTGAGAGAGAGGCTCTGGTTAAGAGTTATAAAATCGGTGTTTTTAAGGGCTTTGGCTTGTCTTGGATTAAAGAACAACACGTGTTTATTTCCCTTGGTGTTACCCATTAGCATCTACACTTTTCTTGTCCGAGTAATTTTGTTCTACTCAACTTCGTGTTTAATGCTTTACCCCTAGGCTGTTTGAAAATCTGGTGGCCACAGGCTGGGAATATCTGGTAGGAGAAACAAATGTAATTTTTAAGAAGGTTATGTATCCCTATATAGGCTAAAATATCTTGGCACTTAGGCATAGATAGCACATTTCCTTTGCGGGGAAATGACATCAAAATGTGGTTTGGGCACTTCTTATGCTCCTCAAACCTCAAGCTCACTAATAACTTTCTGCAAGGTTCAGCGGAAAGTTAGATGTGCAAAATTCAGAGAGAGGTCATCTATTTCACGTTGTATGTGTTGCAGGAAAGATGATGATTGCTTTTTCTACAGTCCACCACCTTTGCCATTTCTGTTTACTGTAATGTTGTTTGAAAACCCTAGTTGCATATGCACGCTTCCCTCCACATTTTCCTCTCCACCTTTCCGTATTTTCTCCCAATTCCCCTTGGCAAAGTGCTCACCTTGTCCTTGTGAAAGAGTTGAAGGAAATGTCTTCCACTATGTTTCTGGCCAGGCCATTGTCACATGTGGTCTGCCAGCTAATTAGGTTATTGTCTATCTGATAGGCACTGAAGGGTTTAATGTGATCCTACACCAGGTCTCAAATGTGTTTAAGCAATATGGTGCCTTGGCTCGATGCAGCTTAGCATTAGGTTACAGGATGCAGTTGAATTTTCCTGTGGCAAAGATTGAATAGGATGGAGAACTTCAGAGTTATGATGATTGTTTTTCAGCTGCCAGGACACTAAATTTAACCAGTTCAGACCTTAAAACAGACAAACCAAAGACCTCTATACACATAAAAGAGAAAGGAAATTTGTCTCTTAAGTACTAAGAACGATGTTTTATATTGATTTTTGTGAGAAGTGGAAGCTCTTAAATTATTTGGGTGATAGAGTCAAACTGGGGTTATGTGAAAGTCATTCTCTCATTTGTCAGTCCTAACTTTTTGCCCCCTGAAACAATAAAGTTTTGAGTGTTTCTGTAAATGTGAAGATACAACTTTTTTGCAATTTTATCAAGGGATTTATGACTTAGAATCTCCATTTTTATTCCTTCTTTTTGGCCATTCCTGTTCTGAGGCTACTGTTGAAGGTTTTAAAATGTGGCTCGTGCCCTAAGGAGTACTCTTTTTTTGTATGCATTTAGAAGTGAAATTGGTTTCTGTGCAAGAACTGGTAGGGGATTCTAGCCATTTTTAAAAATGTGTCTAGAGATGTGTTTTAAGAAATATCAATGCAAAAGAGATAGTTTGATTATTTTATTACAAAAGTATTGCTAAAGGATTTACTGGAATGTTGAAGTGTTTGTTTTTTCCTTTTGTTTCATTTGGTTTTTAAAGAGATGGGGTCTCATTCTGTTGCCCAGACTGGATTATAGTGGTTTGATCGTAGCTCACTGCAGCCTCGAACTCCTGGTCTCAAGCAAGCCTCCCACCTCAGCCTCCCGAGGAGCTAGTACTACAGATGCACACCACCACACCTGTTCTACTTGGGATTTTAAATAATACTCTCTGCATTATGCTACACATTTTTTTCAGTCCATCTCTGCCCTGTTGAATTTCACCTTTTTAATGCTCTGGTTTTATCCTCTACTTTCCTGCTTAAAATTTCCAGTTCCATCTTACTGACCTATAGACTCAAGCTTATATTTCTTAGCCATCTGTATATTCTAGCCTCTTTATAGTCACCTAATTTTATTTCCTGTAACTGCCCAGAGCCTTTTCCCCACTTCTGCAAAACTTAGGTCATCCTCTTCTAGCTTCAAACTTGGGCATTATTTTGATCCTTCTACCCAGAATGCCTTCCTCTCTGCTCTCTTTATATACTGATCACATCCATGATAGAGCCAAGAGATCTCAGGGTTTTTTTAGTCAGAATGGATATGGATTCATATATTAACTTGACTGCTTGTCCTGGGCATAGTACTTAATCCTTCTGAATTGGTGTTTCAATCTGTAAAATGGGAATGTTGATACTTAGGATTATTGTAAGGTTTGACAGAGTTTTTTATTTTTATTTTTTTTGTGAGACAGGGTCTCACTTTGTCACCCAGGCTGGAGTGCAGTGGCATTAGCTCAGCTCACTGCAGCCTCAACCTCCCAGGCTCAAGTGATCCTCCCGCCTCAGCCCCCCAAACCTCTGGGACTACAGGTGCGCATCACCATGCCTGGCTGATTTTGTGTGTTTTTTGGTTTCACCATGTTGCCAAAACCTGATCTCCTGGTCTCAAGTGATCCATCCACCTTGACCTCCCCAAGTGCTGGAATTACAGGCTTGAGCCACCATGTCGGGCCCAAAGAGAGTTTAGATGAAGTACTTAGTGTACCTCGTAGGTACCTTCTTGGGGAAACCTTTTCTTTCCACATCTTTTCCTTCACTGAGTTCTGGTAACACAAAGCCAGAAATGAAAAATTATTATAATAGGGATTAGACACTAAATGTTTACGTGATTTATACATTCTGTCTCTTAGGATCAGTTTACAGTGCATTTACTTCCTCATGGACAAGAGGACGGAAAGCTAGAATGATCAATCCATAGTACTGTTTGAACCACTCATTTTATTATCTAGAAATGAAATCTTTATGTACACAGTCATGGGATGCTTACCGACAGAGATACATTCTGAGAAATATGTTAGGCAATTTCTTTGTACAGACATCAGAATATAATTACACAAACCTAGATGGTACAGCCTACTACACACCTAGGCTTTATGGAATAGCCTATTGTTCCTAAGCTACAAACCTGTACAGCATGTTACTGTACAGAATACTGCAGGCAATTGCAACACAATGGTAAAGATTTGTGTATGTATACATATATAAATAAGAAAAGGCACAGTAAAAATACAGTATTATAAGCTTATAGGACCACCGTCGTGTATGTAGTCTGTCGTTGACCAAAGCACTGTTACATGGGACATGGCTGTACTGTTTCTCCAACCAGTTTACACCTTAACATTTTCTTCTCTAGTCCTCAGTACCTAGCATAGAGCCTTGTGCAGAGCAGCTCCTCAGTGAATCAACTGAGTAAATGAAAGGAACTTTCCAGTATAGACCACTGACTAGCACTTCAAAAAGAACACAGTCTAGGATAACTTGGAATGTATCCTTTTGAAGAAATAGCAGCTTAAAAGTGATTTCATGTATGTTATTGTCTTCCTAGTACCTCTGTGAGGTCATAGGTTGATATGTATTCTCTGTCATTGTTTAAAACAGTCTAATAATTGCCCTTGGCCACAAAGTCAGGTCATACAGCCGAGCCATGGTAGAGCTGGCCTTGGAATACAGCTGGTCCAGAGTCCAGTGATCTTTCCATTCCATTGCATTATCCGTATTACCTTTTTTTCTCTTATCAGATTGCTCTCGCCTTAGTCCTTAGATATGCCAGGTATTGAAATGAGTCACTTACAATCAAATATTTGACATATCCATATGAATTTTTAATATGGGAAATATATTGATTTGCTCAGAATTTAAGATTCATACTTTTTAAACTTCCAGGCAGTTCTAAATATCCTGTTACGGCTCCATTTTTCTTTTTAAGTCATTTGTATAGGTATGGATAATGTCAGACAGTGATACATTTGAAATTGCAAAATAATTAGAATGGAAACGCATTATTGGAAACATTTAAAGCGGTTTTTTCTTCTTTTTTTTTTTTTTTTTAAAAGATCAGTTGAAACTAGGTGTAAGGCAGGGAATCCTTTAGATACTGAATCAGGCTGCAGCAGGCTTCTGAAGAATACTGTTTCCTAAGGAAGTTGCCTTTCTTAAGTCTCATAACTGAGGTCATCAGTCAGGGCAGATATGATCCAACCTTGAGAACAGATGTAACAACCTAAGATAATTTGTGATAAAAACACATGTAGTCTGTTCAGTGCAATGAACATTCGTATAGTTCACAGGACTCTCTCTGTGGAGGGAAGGGTGTAGGGCAGCTAAGATTATCCTCATGAGTTTTGGCACAGACAATGTGGGGTTTGTATCCAAAGCATTAGTTAACTGGGAGTTCAGGCTAGTTCAGGCTTACCTAAGCTAACCTGGCTAGCCGAGGTTAGTACTAGGCTACATCAAATGACTTGGTATGCTTGGTTTTTTTGTTTTTTGTTTTTTTTGTCTTTTTCGAGATGGAGTTTCACTCTTGTTGCCCAGGCTGGAGTGCAATGGTACTATCTCAGCTCACTGCAACCTCTGGCTCCCGGGTTCAAGTGATTCTCCTGCCTCAGGCCTCCCCAGTAGCTGGGATTACAGGCACTCGCCCCCACGCCCGGTTAATTTTTTTTATTTTTAGTAGAGATGGGGTTTCATCATGTTGGCCGGGTTGGTCTCAAACTCCTGACCTCAGGTGATCCACCTGCCTTGGCTTCCCAAAGTGCAGGGATTCCAGGTGTGAGCCACCACGCCCGACCGCTGTGCTTGTTTTAAGCTCAAGTTCCCGGTGCGCGATCCTGGCTCACCACAACCTCCGCCTTCCAGGTTCAAGTGATTCTTGTGCCTCAGCCTCCTGAGTAGCTGGGACTACAGGCGTGTGCTACTTACTAGGCTTGGCTAATTTTTGTATTGTTAGTAGAGACAGGGTTTCACCATGTTGACCAGGCTGGTCTTGAACTCCTGACCTGAAATGATCCACCCGCCTTGGCCTCCCAAAGTGCTGGGATTACAGGCTTGAGGCACCACCCCTGGCCAAATTCTTTATGTAAGATTTTTGAGGGAATATGTTCTTGCTATGGTTTTATAACATGACAATCACCATGCTCCTATGCAAATAGTGGTTTCATTATTTTTAAAAATTGCTATAAAATAAAACATAAAAGTTACTCTCTTTTTTTTTTATTTGGTCAGGCTGGTCTCGAACTCCCGACCTCAGGTGATCTGCCTGCCTTGTCCTCCCAAAGTGCTGGGATTACTGGTGTGAGCCATGGTGCCTGGCAGATTTTTTTTTTTTTTTGAAAGAAAGAGAAAGAGGGAGAGAGAACAGGAGTCTTGCTCTATTGCCCAGGCTGGAATGCAATCTAAAAATAGGTGTTAAAAACCTCTTTTTTGCCCATAATTGTGCTTAACAGCGGAGACAGGAAGGAATAAGAGAAGAAAAAAACAAACAGCCAACCAATATTTCATTAAGTCTGTGAAATGCTATGCAAATACTGAAGAGTGATTTACTTCCAATTATGTGGTCACTTTCAAAATAGGTGTAATGTGATACTGAGAAAAATGTATGTTCTGTGGACTTGGGGTAAATAATTCTATAAATATTCACTGAGTTTACTTGTTCCAGGTCTGAGTTCAAATCATAGATGTCCCTGTTAATTTTCTATCTCGTTGATCTGTTGAATATTAGCAATATGGTGTCAAAGTCTCCTGCTATTATTGTCCAGGTGTCCAAGTCTCTTTATAAGTCATTAAGAACTTGTCTTATGTATCTGGGTGTTCCTATATTGGGTGCATATATATTTATGATCATTGACTCCTGTTGTGGTATTGATCCTTTTACCATTATGTAATGTCCTTCTTTGTTTCTTTTAGTCTTTGTTACTGTTAAAGTATATTTTGTGAGAGACGAAAGTTACAACTCCTGTTTTTTTGTTTTGTTTTGTTTTGTTTTCTCTCCATTTGATTGGTAAGCCTTCCACCAACCGTTTGTTTTGAGTCTTTGTGTGTCCTTGCTTATGTGATGGATCTGGATACAGCGTACCGATGGGTTTTGACTTTTTATTCATTTTGCCTGTCTGTGTCTTTGATTAGGGCATTTAATCCATTTAAATTTGGGATTAATCTTGATATTTGTGAGTTTAATATTGTCGTTTAATGCTAGCTGGCTATTTTGCCCATTAGTTGATGTAGATTCTTCATTGTGGAGATACTCTTTACCTTTTGGTAAGTTTTTGGGATGACCGATACTGGTTGTTCCTTTCTGTGTATAGTGCTTCTTTCAGAAGCTCTTGCAAAGCAGGCCTGGTGGTGATGAAATCTCTGAGTGCTTGCTTGTTTGCAAAAGATTTTATTTTTCCTTCATTTATAAAGCTTAGTTTGGCTGGATATGAGATTCTGTGTTGAAAATTCTTTTCTTTGAGGCTATTTAATATTGACCCCCACTCTCCTAGTTTGTAGGGTTTCTGTTGAGAGATCTGCTGTGAGTCTGATAGGCTTCCCTTTATGGGTAACCTGACTTTTCTCTCTAGCTGCCCTTAGAATTTTCTCCTTTATTTCAACCCTGGTGAATCTAACGATTATGTGTCTTGGGGGTTGCTCTACTTGAGGAATAACTTTGTGGTGTTCTCTGTATTATCTGGAGTTGAGTATTGTCTTGCCTTACTAGGTTAGGAAAGTTTTCCTGAATAATATCCTGAAGAATATTTTCCAGCTTGGATTCATTCTCTTCATGACATTCAGGTATACCTATCAAATGTAAATTAGGTCTTTTCACATAGTCCATATTTCTTGGAGACTTTGCTCATTCCTTTTTACTCTTTCTTCTCTAATCTTGTCTTCTTGTTTCATTTCATTAAGTTGGTCTTCGACCTCTGATATCCTTTCTTCTGCTTGATCAATTCAACTGTTAAAACCTGTGCATACTTCTTGGAGTTCTTGTATTGTATTCTTCAGTTCCATTAATTCACTTATATTCCTCTCTAAATTGTCTATTCTCTAGGATTTTGTCAAACCTTTTTTCAAGGTTCTTAGTTTCTTTACATTGGGCTAGGACATGTTCTGTTAATTCACAGAAGTTTCTTATTATCCACTTTCTGAAGCCTAATTCTGTTATTGGAACGCACTTGTTCTCCATCAGGCCTTGATCCCTTGTTGATGAGGAACTGTGATCCCCTGTAGAGGGAGAGGCATTCTGATTTTGGGTATTCTCAGCCTTTTTATGCTGGTTTCGTCCCATCATTGTGAATTTATCCACCTGTCATCTTTGTAATTACTGACTTTCAAATTAGGTTTCTGAGTGGACGTCCAACTTGTTGATTCCCAGTGCCGGAATCTGAGCAACCCACTGCGCCGGCTAAAACAGCGGCTTTAAGATCGATGGTGCTTTTCTGCCCGGGAATCTCTGGTCTGGCTTCCTTCTTGAGTCCCTCTTTCAATCAGCCGAACAGGCGACTCTGCCTTCCCCAGAGCTCCAAACGTTGACCAAAAGGGGACCCAGTCCTGCTCACTCTGCACCAAGAACCACTGTGCGGCGCCGGCAAAACCACCACAGTGGCCACAAGAGTCGCGCTGGTGACCCATGGGGCTCCTCCGGTGGGAATCTCCTGGTCCATGAGCAACAAATATTCGTCTGAAAGTGTGGCGTCCTCTCGTTCTCTGTGCTTTCACTGGGAGCTACAATCCTGAGCTGCTAGTAATCGGCCATCTTGGATCTCTCTCCCCTCTCTTAACCATTTTTAAGCATACAAGTCAGGGGCAATAAGGACATTAACGTTGTTGTACAACCACTGTCACCATCCATCACCAAAACTCTTTTCATCCTGTACCCATTAAACAACTCCCCATTTCTGTATCCTCCCAGTCCCTAACAACCACCATTCTACTTGCTGTTACTATATATATATATATTTTTTTTTTTGAGACGGAGTTTTGCTCTTGTTACCCAGGCTGGAGTGCAATGGCGCGATCTCGGCTCACCGCAACCTCCGCCTCCTGGGTTCAAGTAATTCTCCTGCCTCAGCCTCCCGAGTAGCTGGGATTACAGGCACACGCCACTATGCCCAGCTAATTTTTTGTATTTTTAGTAGAGACCATGTTGACCAGGATGGTCTCGATCTCTTGACCTCGTGATCCACCCACCTCGGCCTCCCAAAGTGCTGGGATTACAGGCTTGAGCCACCGCGCCTGGCCTTGCTGTTACTATAAACTTGACTACTCTAGATGCCTCATGAAGTAGAATTATAGAGTATTTGTCCTTCTGTGACTGGTTTATTTCACTTAGCATAATGTCCTTAAGGTTTATCCATTTTGTAGCATGTGTCAGAATTTCCTTTTTAAGGCTGAATAATGTTCCATCATATGTATGTACCATATTTTGTTTGCTCATTTGTTGGACACATAGATTGCTTTTACCTTTTTGGTGTTTGTGAGTAATGCTAATATGAATGTGAGTATACAAACATCTTTCTGAAACCCTACTTTCAATTATTTGGAGTATATGCCCAGAAGTGGAATTGTTGGGTCATGTTGGAATTCTATTTTTAATTTTTAGAGGGCCACCATACTGTTTTCCCATAGTGGCTACACCATTTTAAATTCCCACCTACAAAGCACCAGGATTCCAATTTCTCGACATTCTAGCCAACACTTGTTATTTTCTATCCTGGTTTTTTTTTTCTTTTTCTTTTTCTTCTAGATAATATTCATTTTAATGGGTGTGAGGTTAGTAAGTAGTAATATTTTTGAAGTAGGCCAGTTTTACTCATTGATTTGACAGGATTTTAAAGAGGTCAGTTGTTGCCTGAAATAAGATGTGAATGTGACATGGGAAATAAATGTTTTCAGACACTGGAAAATCACAATGCCAACACTGAAGGAAAATAAAAATATTTGATGTTAATATTATAATTATATTGCTTTTCTTAAAATTTAACAAGGCTAATTTTTTAAAAGCTCTCTTAAGAGCTGTTGAATCCCAGGTGACTGTAAGATTAAATGCATTTGTATTAAGCATAATAGCCAGGACTGCCTTAGTTGAATTTAGCTTGTAGTCCCAATTCTACTTCTGGGATACTCAAAATAATTGAAAGTAAGCTCTCAAAGAGAGATTTGTATACTCATGTTCATAGCAGCATTATTCACGACAATCAAAAAGGATGAAGCAACTTAACTGTTGGTTCCTTCTTTTGTTTCAACATTTTTTGTAGAGATGAGATCTGGCTGTGTTGACCAGGCCAGTCTTAAACTCCTGGCCACAAACAATCCTGCCTTGTCTTGTCTTGTCTTGTCTTGTCCTGTCCTGTCCTGTCCTGTCCTGTCCTGTCCTGGTCCCTGATCACTTTACCCTTTTCCCTTTCCTTTTCTTTTTTTTGTGACAGGGTCTTGCTCTTTTGCCCAGGCTGGAGTGCAGTGGTACGATCTCAGCTCACAGCAGCCTCTGCCTCCCAGGTTCAGGTTAGCCTCTGTGTTTCAGGTTCAGATGATGCTCTCACCTCAGCCTCTTGAGTAGCTGAGGCCACAGGTGCATGCCACCACACCTGGCTAATTTTTGTATATTTTGTAGAAACAGGGTTTTGCCATGTTGCCCAAGCTGCTCTCAAATTCCTGGGCTCAAGCAGTCCTCCTACCTCAGCCTCCCAAAGTGCTGGGATTACAGGCATGAGCCACTGTATCCAGCCACTTTTTCTTTTTTATCCTATGCTTGGACAGTAATTCTTAAAAGCAAATTAACCAGCTGAATGAAGGTAGTCAAAATAGAAGCAATTACTATACAAGTATTACACTATTTTGATATATCTTCCATAGTTTGTGTCTTATTAACGGGAACCAGAACTCTGGGTAGATATCGAATCTTCTTGTCTTGACAGAAACTTAGTAGGATTCTTGTTCATTTAGAGTTACTGGTGAATTGGAGTCTGATCACCTCACCAGATAGTTTATGTAGGACCAGAACCCTTTTTAGTATACAGTATTACTTTGAACCTTAGAGATCTGTTATCAACAGTATAGCTTGACCAAATAATCTTCTTGGATAGAATCTTGTCTTCTGAAATCTGTTTCATAAAATAAGTAATGCTATATCTTGTTCGGTGAAGATTTAAACACAAAAATAGTGATAAAACAATACACACCAGCAAAAATTTCACCAGTGAATGTTTACTCAATTGTTTTTGACCGCAAGTGCTAGAGAGTTAAAGTTAATTTCACTGGCTTTTGAAATGAAGCCTAGGAAGCATAAAACATGTAGAATAAAATTTACTACATAAAACAATTAGGCTTCAGATCAGTATTAAGACCAATACAAGAGTGGTGGGAAATGAGAGGAAGATAACAGTAAGGGCATATATATATAGGTGCCTGTGAGTTGGGATGATACCTGCTGTTACGATTAACAGAATTGTGAGTCATTACTTATAATTACCATCCCTAGAGATGTTAATTCCCTGGCAGTCACTGTTCATGTTTTCATTGCTCCAATTCTTAAGCCTAGAGCTCCCACTTTCAGTGACATTATCAGAATAGGCTGGTGATAGCATCAGCAACTTAGATTCCAGCAGCATCTCTCTGAGAGAGATTAAGCAAAGGCCTCAGAACTTTTGAGCAAGACATCCCTACCTTGATTCATAATTACTCTTATTTTTATATTTTGTTATACTTTTTGTTATTTTCTTTTGAGATGGAGTCTTGCTCTGTCATCAGTCTGGAGTGCAGTGGTACAATCTTGGCTTACTTCAGGCTTGGCCTCCCGGGTTCAAGTGATTCCCCTGCCTCAGCCTCCTGAGTAGTTGGGACTACAGGCTCACGCCACCACACCTGGCTAATTTGTGTGTGTGCGTATTTTAGTAGAGATGGCATTTCACCATGTTGGCCAGGATGGTCTCAATCTCCTGACATTGTGATCCACCCACCTTGGCCTCCCAAAGTGCTGGGATTACTAGCATGAGCCACCACATCCGGCCTATAATACATTTTTTAAACCTTATTTTTATTTCAATCTTATGTATGTGGTTTAAAAGTAAGTAGTATACAAAGCTTTTAATAACAGGCATCTACTTTTTAAGTGACTTCTTGTATTTTACTCCATATTTATAAAAATGCTTATATTGCTGTTTCCTCATTTTTATCAGTTTTAGTAATCTGATGACTTCCTATTGCAGAAGATGAGGATTTCGCTTTTGTGCCTCTCTTTTCTTTTTTTCTCCATATAGTTATAGTAAGATAGTCAGTGTTCCCAATGTTACGATTATGTCGCTGTGGTTCAAATGAAGCCTCATGGTGTATCATAATTACATTTCCTTATAAAAATGTTTTGTTTTTCCTAGAATTAAAAACTGCCTTAGTTCTTTTTATTTGCTTGACTTTTTAATATGTACCTGTTGCAAATCAGTCTTCAATTTCTCTGAAAGAGCAACATAATTCCTCTGAAACATGTCAGTTGGCTATCGATTCATTTTCTTCTCTGAGGCTTACCCTTAGGAGCCCTCTCTCCTCCTGCTTTTAATCTGGGCTGGTTATTCTTTAGCCCTGTTGTGTAGCTATTGTCTTGGGACCTCTCATCACCATCATGATGAGAATTCCTTTTACCTCCTATTTTGGATTTCAAATCTAACTTTGTTAGGTTTACTTTTATTTTGGTGGAACACACCTTTCCTCCCTTCTAAGAAAAAGTGAAATGTAACTTTTGAGAATGTATATCTGAAAATTTTCATTCTGCCCTCACACTTTTTTGGTAAGTATGACTAGCTATAACATTCTCAATTGGAAATTATTATCCTTCAGAATTTTAAAGATCTTGCTGTTGCCTTGCTGTTGAATAATCTAATATAGTGGCTGTTGAATACTTCACTGCTTCTTTTACTTTAATTTTTTCTGGGTGGAGGGAAACTAGAATTGTCCCTTTGTAGTGTTTTGAAATTCTATGTTTAATATGCCTTCATATATGTCTTTCCATTTATTTAGTGGGTCTTTTTTGGTCTGAGTGGGGTTTTTTGTTGTTGTTTGTTTGTTTTGTATTCTTTGATAATTTCTTCCTTTTTTTCTTATATATTCTTCTGGAATTCCTGCTGCATGGATGCTGAACATCCTGGATTGTACTATTTTCTTACTTTTCCCCCCTTTTTTCTCCCATTTTTCCCTCCTCTCCCTCCTTCTTTCTCTCCTTCTTTCCTTTCCTTCCTCTCTTTCCTTCCTATGGCATCCTACTTTGCATTTCTTTTTAGCCTCTTAAGGAGAGTACTTCGATTTTATCTTCTAATCCTTCTGTTAAATTTTCAAAATATTATTTCTATGATCAGTCCAAGAACATGTTAATGCATGCTTTTACCCTCTTCTTGTTTCATGAATGCAGTATCTTCTGAGGCTATCAATTATAAATGTGTTTTGGAGTTTTATTCTGTTTTCAGCATACTTTATTTGCCCAAAGTTATTTTTTTCTGCTTGTTTTGGTCTGTCTTCTGTGATAAATCCTTTTTTCAAATACCTGGTTGATCCTTGGTTGTCATTTCATTTTTAAGAATGAGGTACTATGTCAACTGATGGCCCTCACTGTAGAGTGATTGTGTGGAAATTCATTGCTGACCCCTAAATGTCAGCAGTTTCTAATGTTTTTCTCTTGGGCCAGTTTCTTCCCTCTTTTCTTTTTCTTTGTTTTTTCCTTTCCCCTTTCCTTTCTTTTTTGACAGCTCTGTTGCCCAGTCTGGAATGCAGTAGTGTGATCACGGCTCACTGTATCCTCCACCTCCTGGCCTCAAGCAGTCCTACCTCAGCCTCCTGAGTAACTTGGAATACAGGCACGAGCTACCACACTGGGCTGATTTTTGCATTTTTTGTAGCGATGGAGTCTTGATTCGTTGCCCAGGCTGGTCTTGAACTCCTTGGCTCAAGTGCTCTGCCGGCCTTGGCCTCTCAAAGTGCTGGGATTATAGGTGTGAGCCACGTCACCTGACCTTGGACCAATCAGTTTCTTCAGACACAGTCTTAAAAACTCGCATGGGAGTTGTGGGCAGGGTTGGGGGGCAGGATGATTTAAGCTTGGCACCAGCATTGTGGGAGCCTGGCAGAGGAAGCAGGTTGGAGGGGTTTTACCAGTTTGTAAGCAGACCTTCTCTGTCTTCAGACTTCACTTGACACTCTCACCTAGTACTCAGCTGTGCCTGGTGTCTGGAATCCATAGACTGTCTTATCGAACTGTTCTAAATATTAAATCCCTGAGTCAAGGAGGACAGGTGTCTGGAAAGTCTGGGTTTGGGTGGTGTTCTGATAGAAACTTCGAACTGCCTTTACATCCCTTTTTAAGTCAGTGTCACTACCTTACTTGCCCGATCCCACCCCTGCAACCCCTTATTCCACACATCTCCTCCGACTAGTTCTTATTGCCTTTTCCCTCTAGTTCTTGAAGCATCTCAGCATTCTGCTACTGGAATCTGCTTATTTTGTTGACTCTCACCTCGTAGACAATTCAGTTCTGTGGTATCCGAGTTAATTAGTCTATTTCCAAGCACTTTTCTTTTCCAAACCTGCATTTAAGTAGCTAGTATCTGTCTACAGCCTGCACCCACCTGTTAATACTCCCCAGATTCCATCTTCTGAGAGAAGATCAAGGCTTCTGTGGAGGGTTTTCACTGTAGAAATTCATTTCATTGTACCTCAATTAAAATTTTAATTTGTTGTCTTATTTCAAATGTGTCTATCCAGATTAGGGGGTATCATATATTTCTTTTTAAAATAAGGTTCATTATCTAACTTTGTAATTTTAGGGATTCTGAGCACATAGTAAAGTCATAAACTTTGACTGTGATTATTAGGAATGTAACAATTACTAAAGGCCTAGTTCTATAGCTGGATATATATATCTGGTAAATTATTTGAAGTCCTAATCTAAGATGTATGTTTTAATCTCACACACTTCCAAATCAGTTTTAAATTTAAATGCCAAATTGAGAAAATCTTTTTTTTTTTTTTTTTTTTGAGATGGAGTCTTGCTCTGTCACCTAGGCTGGAGTGCAGTGGTGTGATTTTGGCTCCCTTCAGCTTCCATCTCCTGGGTTCAAGCAATTCTCCTGCCTCAGCCTAGCAAGTAGTGGAGATTACAGGCATGCACCACCACGCCTAGCTAATTTTTGTATTTTTAGTAGAGACAGGGTTTCACCGTGTCAACCAGGGTGGTCTTGAACTCCTGACCTCAAATGATCTGCCCACCTCCACCTCCCAAAGTGCTGGGTTACAGGCGTGAGCTACTGTGCCCAGCCAAGAAAAACTTGTAATTGCTTCTAATGGAGGTAGTTTTTTTTCTGTGTGTGCATATGACTTCGTGCTTTTTTTTTTTAATTAAAAAAATTTTTTTTACTCTAATACAGTATGTAAGTGGTCTTATAAACACTTGATTTTATAATAAATACTTTATTGCTGACTGAAATGTACCTATTAGGTTATATCCCCAGCCTTGTATGTTGAAACAAGTGTGACTTTTCAGTTCATTGATTTTTGTCCAAATAATTTTCATTTTAAAGGTCTTACAGGTAAGGAGTTTAAATGCATTTATGTAAATATAGGTGGTCAGAGTGTAGAAGGGGTATGCTCTCCAGAGCACGCAATATGCATTTCTCTGTTAGCTGTTTATTTAGATTCAAACTTTGTGTTTTTGTGCCTAATATAAAAAAAAGTGGAGGAATTTGATTTCTGAGATTGGTGAATAATCATCTTTTTATATTAAAAGTAGCATTAGTTATTGAAGAGATAACACACCCTTTATGTGGAGACATAAATTATGGCAACTCTGTCCTCCAAAATGCAGCTTTGAACTTAAAAGATGTAGGCCTGGCCGGGTGCAATGGCTCATACCTGTGATCCTAGCTCTTTGGGAGGCCGAGGCGGGCAGACAATGAGGTCAGTAGTTCTAGACCAGCCTTGCCAACATGATGAAACGCCGTCTCTACTAAAAATACGAAAATTAGCTGGGCGTGATGGCAGGCTCCTGTAATACCAGCTGCTTGGGAGGCTGAGGCAGGAGAATCATTTGGACCCAGAAGGCAGAGTTTACAGTGAGCCGAGATGGCACCACTGCACTCCAGCCTGGGCGACCGGATGAGACTAGGCCTCTGAGTATTATGAAGAAAATGGATGTAATAAAGGTCATGGACTTTACTCTGTGATCAAAACTGTGTCACCTTCCTATCTGAAACCTGTAACTTTGTCCTAGATGTAAAAGTAAAGCAGCCAAATAGGAGCAGTGGTGATGGCTTTGTCAAGAGACTAAAGATGGTGGAAGTGTAAAAAAACAACATTAAAACCCAGTGGTCTGAAACCATTTAGTAAAATTTAAATAATGCCTATATTTCATGGAATCCCCTCGTAGTGCTGAGCATATCATGTGTATTCTATCATCCACCCTCACCTATCAGTTCTATCTCTTTTTATTTTAATTATTATGTTTTTGAGACAGAATCTCATTCTGTTGCCCAGGCTGGAGTGCAGTGGCGCCATCTCCACTCACTGCAACCTCTGCCTCCTGGGCTTAAGCGATTCTCATGCCTCAGCCTCCTGAGCAGCTGGGACTGCAGGCACGCACCATCATGGCTGGCTAATTTTTGTATTTTTAGTAGAGACAGGGTTTCACCATGTTGGCCAGGCTGGTCTTGAACTCCTGACAGCAAATGATCCACCTGCCTGAGACTCCCAAAGTGCTGGGATTACAGGCATGAGCCACCACACCCAGCCTCTATCTCTTTTTAATGAAGAGAAAGCTGAGACTGGCAGCAAGGAATGAAATCCTTTCCTTGAATGAAATTTTAGATGCCTTAGTGTTTGGGTGTCGAGGTGACAAAACTTTTAAAAAATTCTTTTAAATGGAAACTCTTTAAATTTTATTAAACCAGGGTTTTTAAACATTTCTTTAAGTGTTTTTTTTTTTTTCCCCTAACCAGGGACTGTTTTGAACACAACAATGTATCTGTGCCAGCCTACCAAAGGATGATGTCTTCAAATTCTAGTAATATAGTATGGTGAAAAAAATTATAACTTTTATCCTTTTACAAAACTGGTTTGAATCCCAATTTCATGTGTACTATCAGTGAGTCCCCAAACCTCTAAACTTCCTGGCTCAGTTGTCCCTGGAATGTATTCGTCACCTGCCACATGGTCCTGGTGCTTGTGTAATGCTTAGTAAGTGGTAGCCTGTCAGTACATGTCACTGACTTACACTTGGAATACAACTTATGCTTCCATAAAACATCTTTTGTAGTTATGGCCTGAAATATTGGATTTTTAAAAAATGGTGTAAGACTAGATGACTGGAAGTTCTTTATATTTCTTTTGTTTTAGGACCTCTCACTTTGTTTTATTTTTATAGCTTTATTGAAGTTTAGTTGACATACAATAAAGTACACACATCTCAAGTGTACAGTTTGATAAATTTTGACATTTACACCCATGAAACCATTGCCAGTATTATAATAGTGAATGTATTCGTCACCCTGAAACGTTTCCTCATGGCTATAATCCCTCCTTTTTCTCACTTCCTCCACAAGTTAAACATATATATGCCATATGATCCAGCTGTTTCACTTTTAGGGAGTTAACCAGGATACAAGATACATGAACATGTGCCTTAAGACTTTTTGCAAAAATATTCCTAGAACCTTTCCTTTGTTCGTAGTAACCCAAAACCAGAAGTTACTCAAATAGCCATTAACAAATGAATGGATGGACAAATGATGATATATCCATACAGTGGAATGCTATTCAGTAATAAAAAGAATGAACTGTTATATTTAGGTTGAATTGAAGATTGCTGTATTTGAAGCAGATTTGCTTTCTTTGTTGTACTGATTTTCTTTCACTTAGCATATCCCCCCAAATGAAGGAAACTAGCCTAAGGTTTAGTTAGTTACAGATGAACAGTAAAAGGTTGTCAATTATATTTGGATAATTAAGGATTGATTATTCCTCAGAGAACTTACAGTCAAAAATAGTCAATGCAGTTTATTTTGCTACAGGACATTTTTCTATAATACCAAATAGCTTATACACAATTGGTAAATAGAAAATGATGTCCATGATGGTTGTGTGGGTTTGAATAAGGTTTTTCATAGGCAAGTGGGAGTAAAATTAAAAAGGAAAGGAAAAAACCCTCAGATTGGCTGCTGCACAGATAGAACAGATGGAAATTCTTTTAAGTCTTGTTTATGAACAATAAAGATTAGTTTGTGGAAAAAGAAATAGTTCTTGGACTCAGCCTCCCCTCCTATCCTTGCTCAGCTTCTGAAAGGTCATATCTTCCCCTGTGCCTACCTTCACAACACTCTCAATCAGTGGCTTGGAGTTCTGTCTACTTCAGTCTTCATCATTTTAGTGCCTGCAAATTCAAACGCATTTTATTTTGTTAATATTTACTATATCCTGAGTTAGTCCCTGACCACGCTGAGTTGCTTGCCTGAACTGTTTATCTCTTGAGAAACCAACTGTTAACTTTTGTTAGACTTTAATTACAAAGTTGCATAAATTTTAAGTAGTCTCTCTCAACCCTATTTCTACCTCCTTTTTTATTTTGCAGAATGAGAAGATTTTTTTCAGGAACATATATGTGGGTTTCTACAAAAAAAACCACCCCACCTGAATGTTAAAGTAGTTTATTTTTTAAAATTTCCTGGAAATATTTTATTTAAAATGCATTTCTTATTATTTTTAGCTGATACTGCTTGCTTACTATGTGTCAGACGTTCAAAGTGCTTATCAAAGATTAGCTCATTTAATTCACATGATGCTGCGTGATGAATCTGGTATTACCGTTATTTTACAGTTAAGGGAATAAGAGGCTCAGAGAGAATGAGTAACTTGCCTAAGGTCACACAGTACTGGTGGTCTGGTTCTTTAGAGTGTTCCTACTATGCTATGTTGCCTTCTGTACCCTGTTGAATATTATAAACTAGGTTTGATTGTGATATTTTTGTGTAAGTTAAATTGATGGTTTCGTAGCAAATCAAAACCTTGTCAGCATCAAATATACAAGTGAAAAGAGTTGCCGTGAACTCATAAGGACAGCAAACTTAACAGCTTCATCTGTTGGGAAGCTGGGAAAATGATGTCAAAGTTCTACTCCGTAATTGTTATAATAAGTAGTTTTTTAGGAGTCTTCATTTCATTTGGTTTAGTTATTTATGTTTTACATTTCTTCTTAGGCATATCACTCCTGAAAAATTTTATGTGGAAGCTTGTGATGATGGAGCAGATGATGTACTCATCATTGACCGTGTATCCACAGAGGTTACCCTTGCAGGTATTTTACAGCCAGATTTAGAAGTTTGGGGAGAAAGATTTTATACATAAATGACAATAATCAAAAAACATAGATCAGAGGTATGTCAATATGTGGATCTCTGAGTGCATTCCTATTAAAATTTTAATTCTTGCTACCTTATTTATAGGTTGGTGCAAAAGTAACTGCGGTTTTTGGCCGTGAAAAGTAATGGCAAAAACCGCAATTACTTTTGCACCAACCTGTAATTTTTGTGCTTCAATTTTATGTTATTTCCTTTGTGAAAGGAGAACTGATCTTGAAAATTTTAGATAGCATTTTACTGTCTGTAAGGATTTAAAAACATAATATTTATTTATTTTTTCCCTTAACTGTATTTTAACAGGATTGGTTTAGATAATTTAATAAATGAAAAATAAAATATGTGTCACTGACTAAAACTTGTAGGTGTTCTTAGGCAAATGATGTTTCTAAGTTTTATCTACCTATCCAGTTATATTTTGGTTTTGCTTTTCTGGGATGTGGAAAACAAACTTTTTTTCACTTGTGTGGAACAGCCTGACTTCTGAATAGATAAATATGAAATAACTTTGGTGACAAATTAATGTACCGTGTGTTATAATATTTGGAATTTCATATTTTGTTTGTTTAAAGATTCTAATTTACCTCCAGAGTTTTATATTTGTTTTCTTCTTAAAGTATAATATTTGAATAACCATAGAGTAGACATTTGGTAAATAGCCTTTCAGTGGATAAAGTGAAATATGAAAATATGTTCTGTGGAATAATGGGGTGTAAGAAAATTATGGCTATAAAATTTCTGTTTTTTGATTATGTGGTCATTCTGATAGGTACTACATATAGTTTGTCTTTGATCAAATGGAAATAGAGCTCTGTTTTAGTATGATAATTTGAGATTTCCTATTTGTCTGTTGCTTGGTGGCTGCTTGTTGCAAGATAGCTGATTGTTTTTAACCAGTGTTAGTACACTTCTCCTAAAGTTTAAATTATACTACTTCTTTATACCATGTTGATATAACCTAGTGTCTTTCAAGAGCTTTAACATGGGTATGTTTTCAGTTGTTCTTGATCTTTTAGTAACATTTTATTTGTAGGTTGAGATTGCAGACCCATTTGAATAGACTGAAAAGTTAAAAGTCATGAATAGTTTGAATGTAAAGATAATGATGCCAAACAGTCATCAGTAAGACATACAATGAAATACTTCCATGCAAAGTCAGTGTTGAGACTGACTTGCTGACAGTTTCTTAGCCAATTTCTTTTCATCATTGGGAATGCAGACTATGCCATTTCTAATAGGATGGTTTTTTTCTTCCATTAAAGAACCTAACATATATTCTAGGAGTTATCACAGTTTCATTGCTGTTACTCTCCAGTTTACATAACTTACAGCTCTATGAATAGTGCATTTAAGTTGAGGAATGTTGCTTTTCTTAGAACAAATCATGCAAATTGATTTAGTTGAAGTAACTATTGAAATCAGACTAAATTTGTGTCTGTTGGTAAGCTTTTTGTATGTGATTTTTCTTTCTTTCTTTTCAAGTCAAGAAAGATGTTCCTCCTTCAGCTGTCACAAGACCAATATTTGGTATACTGGGCACAATCCATCTGGTGGCAGGTAAGAGAAAATAAGCTAAGATGGGCAAAGAAGGTAATTAAACAAGGTAGTTAAATTGACAATATTAGAGTGAGCATATGATGAAGTAATACTTTCTATCATGTTTTAGGCATTAAATCTCTTGGTTAAGTATTTGTCATTAACTTTTGAAAGAAATACTCCCCAAATGGTAAAATTTATCAGCATGAGGTTTCGTATTTTAAAAAAAAAGGTTTTTTAAAAAAATTTTTTTTTTTTTTTTTTTAAAAAAGGTTTTGTATTTTGTTGTGTTTCAGTTAGAGTTGAAATCCTTAGCTAGATATTTTTCACAAATTCCGAGTATGTAAACACAATTTTTAATGCATCAATGGACCAGGGTATTCTACACCTTCAGCCCTGTGCTAATAGGGCATAGTGCACGTTAGCGGATATTACTTGGTTCTGACTTGTTAAGAAGGTGCTTTTTGTTTAGATTTAATTTCATTGAGCTTGTTTGAAGTTCCTGTTGTTTCAGGCACCATGCTAGATGCTGAGTTATAAAGGATGAAAGTCCATTTTGCCCTGCAGTTCACAGTCCAATGAGAGAGGCGTGTAAATAGTGAATTACTGCAGTACTGTGTGACAAGTTCTAGGAGAGAGACATGTACGTGGGAAAACTTCCAGAGAGGGCACTTGTGGGTAGAGTGTTGAACAGACCTGAAGAATTAATTGAGTAGGAAAGGGTTACTCTGTTTTATATATTTGTGGGAGTGAGGAGGTGGCAAGGTCAGGATTGGTGTATTGTGCATAATGTTGTGATGACTCCTTGATTCCTGACCACTTATCCTTGTAATATTGCGGCAGCCAGTTAGGTATACTGCCCCAGCACATTTCTCTACCATTTAGAGTTACATGAAGAACTTAGGAGTGGTGTAGAAGGGACATTGCCCTGTAGTGTCAGATCTCATGACTTGATGCTTTAAACTACCTGCTGGGAAGTGATTAGCAGAGGCCTATATGCCTTGGGGGTATTGAAAGAGAGAAAGAAGTATTTTCTTTCTCTGCTTTCTATTTACTATGACAAATCCTCTGATTATGAAAAGCATTTGCTTTTATCTTTTTTGAGAAAAATGTGACCTTTCAGTAAGAATTTTTCTAAATAATATTCTGGTCTTTCTAGTCATAAATTGTAAGGTTGCTTTAAAAATGGACCTTTTTATCTGAGTGGCACAATATAGTCTTATTCTACTAGTCTTTAAAGTTAAACAATAAGGACTCCAATTTCTACCTTTAGAGTTACTGTTTTTATAATTATGTGTGTTTGGCTTGCTTTTTGCAGGTAATTATCTTATAGTCATTACCAAAAAGACAAAAGTAGGTGAATTTTTCAATCATGTAATCTGGAAAGCAACAGATTTTGATGTCCTTTCTTATAAGAAGACAATGTTGCACTTAACTGATATTCAGGTAAGAACTGGAAATTGTTACTAATTGCAAAGCCCAAAGCAGTAGCATGGAATGGGTAGAGGAGGTCAAGGGTATTATGGAATACAGAGAATGCTATAATTATTTAAACAACCTGTAGAGTTCACTCTATCTACTTTTCTACCCAGGCATAAAAAAATATTTTTTAAATCATTCAGATAATTTTGTTGCTCTTGTTTTTTTTTTTTTTTTTTTTTAAGAGATTCAATTCTTAAATTATGAAATTTAATGTGGAGAGAAAAGGGAAAACAGAAAATGCACATGTACTCAACACTAGATTTAACTTCATATCCTCTTTGTAAAGAAATAAAATATAAATACCTTTGAAGTTCTACTCCTCTTAACTCATTCCCTTCTTTCCCAGGGAGGTTTTGTTTATTTTTACCACATGTGAATGTAAGCATGTATGTGTGTTTATGAAATGTGTATATACACTTTCAGGCAGTTTTCCTTTTGCACTGTTGCTGTATGCACAGATTTAAGTAACCATGGTTTAGTTGACACCAATCCCCAAACAACATGGCTTAAATTTCAGTTACTACAATATATTAACTGAAGAATTAACCCACCAAAGATGAAGGTGCAAAGAAACAAAAAGCAACAACTTTGGAAGAGAAATTGAAATTGAACATAAATGGAGCATAGAAGAAGTAGCTGACCATGGGAACGCTGACACTATCACCGTTCAAGGGACTGTAGAGGTCTTAGTGCAGGCGAACTTATCAACATTAATGATGGAGTGGCTGTGATGAAAAGGATGGCAGTATCCCGGAGGAAGTGATGCCTGCAAAAACTTCCCATTAAAGGAAACCTTGGAGATATTTCACAACATTGAAAGTGCAAAGGATACAATGTCAGAAGTTGGTTTAGACTTAGGAAGGTGTATGACAAGGCACCAGGGATAGAAGACCTATTCTGTATCTTAGGTTATATGACAAGAAGGCAAGCAGTGTTCAAGTCTCTTGATATATTTTTTTACAAAGAAATAAAATATTTTTCATTCTTAGTGTTTCTAATGTTTTAAATTACAGTGTGCTAAATATTAGTTTTATAATTCATTCATTTCTTTATACTTATAATTTACTATATCTATAACTTACAAGTTATTATCTATAACTTACAACTATATAAGTTATATCTGTAACTTACAATAGAGTTTTTAATGTTTTGATAAAAAATTTTTAAAGGTCTTGGAACAATCAGTTTTTACAACTGACTGTTGATATGTATAAGAACATAATATATTTTCTATTATATATGTATTTATATAAATATATATACTTTAGAATTTCTTTTATATATATATCTCAAGAAATATATATCAATATATTTATTCTCTGCTAGCCATATTTTAAAGAAATAAAAATGGCTGTATTCATTTAATAGACCAGTCATATTTATTTAGACAATTTCTTCTTGATTGTTGTACTTTGTTGTCAAGCTGTGTAGCTAATTTTAAAAACATGTCTGAGCACAAGTCAAAAATTTTGTATATGTAGATTTGTAACATGTGGATTAACAGGTTAATCATTTGGTAATCATTAAACGTTACTAAACATTAACAATTGTTTTTTAAAACAAGGATAAAGACAAATGTCAATCTTGGTATTCATTGGGAAAGCTAGTTAAAATGATTATCCAAAAATAAAGATAAATATTGCTTTTACTTGACTTTTTAATCTTTGTTTTAAAGAAAAACAATTCCATTTTACTTCTCATCCATCCCAAACCAGGGAAGTTTCTTGAGAATGAGGTTGATGTTAGTATCTTGTTATTTGCTATATCTCTGTTATTGGGCCCTTCATAAATTTATGTGTTTTATTTGTCAGTTGAGTGTAGCTATGCTAACTTTGCAGGACTGTTGTGAGGATTAGAGAATCTTTGGAAAATATTTGGCACACAGTAGGTCATAACCAAAGGTGATGTTTTGTTAAAACCACTCTTCTGCCCTTTAGAATAAAATTTGTGAAGGGGAGGGGGTCCTACCTAATCAAGTTACCTAATAGTACCCTACAGTGTTTATTGAGTGTCTGTCTTCTGTGTGTCAGGAACTGTCCTATGTCCCAGGGAAATGGTGAACATCCCTCTTGCTGACCCAGTTCTTATGCCAGTAGTCTTTAACGAGGCTGGGCTTAAAGGTTTTTATTTTTATTCAGATTCCTTTTCAGTTATAAGCTATACTGATTTTTCTTTGTTTACAGTTACAGGATAATAAAACCTTCCTAGCAATGCTAAACCATGTCTTGAATGTGGATGGATTTTACTTTTCGACAACATATGATTTGACCCATACTTTGCAGCGGCTATCCAACACTAGTCCAGAATTCCAAGAAATGAGTCTCTTGGAAAGAGTAAGCTTAATCTTCAATTGTTTTTATTTTTAGGATTGTAAAAGGGACATGTCTCTATTTCATGCATAAAAATTCATATTTTTCTCAGTCCTGGCTATATTAGAATCACGTATGAGGCTTTGAAAACATACCCTATTTTAAATATACATCACAATCCCAGCATGAGAGTCCTGGAATCTGTATATGTATACAGCCAGAATTGAGACCCACTGCTGTAGATATTCAGAAGTCTTTGTGTAAACACATTCGTACGTTATTACAGGAAAATCTTTCAGAATTTGTATTTCTGCATAAATATTACCAGGCTACCAAGTGCTAACTCTCGAATGTCAAATCTTCAAACTAGCATTGCATTAATTTGTAATTTCTTAAGTCTCAGTGTTCTATAGTGTGGCAGTTACATTGGCAGTATAATTAGGCTTATAAAATTCGTGTTCTAACAGTTGATATTTCTTCTGTAGTGTTGGTTATTTATAATTTTTATAACTAAAAAAGTAACAAGTCACTAAGAACATGGAAAATGTCTGTTTAAGATTTTTTAATTTTGCTTTCTTTTTCTTTGAGACAGAGTCTCGCTCTGTCACCCAGGCTGGAGTGCAGTGGCATGATCTCAGCTAACTACAACCTTTGCTTCCTGGGTTCAAGCGATTCTCATGTCTCAGCCTCATAAGTAGCTGCAATTACAGGCATGTGCTAACATGCTTGGCTAATTTATAGTATTTTTAGTAGAGATGTGGTTTTGCCATGTTGCCCAGGCTGGTCTTGAACTTTTGGCCTCAAGTGATCCGCCCACCTCATCCTCCCCAAGTGCTGGGATTATAGGCATGAGCCACCACTGTGCCTGCCCAGTCTGCTTTTTTTTTTTTTTTTTTAATATATAATGAATATGTCTTTAAAATTAGGTTGCAGATGGTCTCAACTTAAAGTTTCTTTTGTTGAGGACCCTGGATAATTGCTGCCTTAATTTTTTTTGGCATACCTTAGATGTTTAATGAGAAGACAGAATTTAAAAGGTCGCTGCATGTTACCTATTAGATTAGACAATATGAAGTTGCTGGTAATTGACCATTTTTGACCAATAATAATGGGTAATTTCAAGTAGTTCAACCTAAATTAGTAATTTAGTTGACTGTTTTTTTTTTGGGGCCAAGATTTAACACTCTAGTAAAATTGCATGTAGGCTTAGATGGAAGTTTAGGTGCAGGCTAAGCAATCAAGAAACTTGGCTTTTAACTGCAAAGAGACTGTTGCTTTTAAAAGCAGTTTTTACATTCTCCATTTGTTTATGAAACATCTCTACAATGTCAGCCCTGTACCAGGTACTATATTAGCCTCTGGGGACCCAGAATGAGGCTGGGGACCCTGTCTTTGGGAGCCTACAGTCTGCTGGGGAAGCAGTAGTCAGAGAATGGTTGCTATAATTGAGATAATGTACCAAAGTGAGGTGGGATCCTGAAGGAATGAGGGTCTTTGCCTCGGGGTGTCAGGGACAACTTTATAAAGAAAGGTATCTACAGAGGACAGTAACTTTACACAGGAAGGTTTTGAGCTGAGACTTGAAGATTTGTTGGTCAGGTGACAGTGGACCAGGGAGGGTGCCAGGCAGAGGTGGTGGCAGAGGCTAAGCTGAAGAAAAAGCCATCCCATCTGTTGGGATGAGATGGGAATTTTTTGTCAGCTAATCAGAAAGTCAGTTAGCCAGGTGTGGTGGCTCATACCTGTAATCTCAACACTTTGCATGGCTGAGGCAGAAGGATTGCTTGAGTCCAAGAGTTTGAGACCAGCCTGTGCAACATAGGGAGACCACATCGCTACAAAAAATTACAAATTTATCAGATGTGATGGCATGCACCTGTAATCCCAGCTACTAGGGAGGCTGAGGTGGGAGGATCACTTGAGATAGAGGCTGCAGTGAGCTGTCATCACGCCTCTGCACTCCAGCCTGGGCAACAGCAAAACTCTGCCTAAGAAAAAAAAGTTAACCTAGGGAATCATAAAAGTGATAAATGGAACATGTATACCTAAACATTTTTTTTTTTTTTTTTTTTTTTTTTTTGAGACGGAGTTTCGCTCTTGATACCCAGGCTGGAGCGCAATGGCGCGATCTCGGCTCACCGCAATCTCCGCCTCCTGGGTTCAGGCAATTCTCCTGCCTCAGCCTCCTGAGTAGCTGGGATTACAGACACGCGCCACCGTGCCCAGCTAATTTTTTGTATTAGTAGAGACGGGGTTTCACCATGTTGACCAGGATGGTCTCGATCTCTTGACCTCGTGATCCACCCGCCTCGGCCTCCCAAAGTGCTGGGATTACAGGCTTGAGCCACCGCGCCCGGCCTATACCTAAACATTTTAACTTAAAACATAAAATTTTACATTGGTCAATGTTTTTATATACAGCCATAGGATTTTCTTTGTTTTTGGTTCCTTGATTCTGAATTGTCTTCCTTGTGTAAATTACATCCATAAGGCTTTCCCTTTTGGGCCACTTTAAAGATTTTGACACTTACGGAAAAATCTGTGTGCAGAATCCTGTAGATTCTTATATTTTTTTAGTTGCCACTCCCACTCCGAATTCAACAGCAGTTTTATTTTAGCAACTTGCCACTTATCAAGTTAGATTCCAAATTATTTAACTTTATAGAAACAGCAGTCTGTTTTTAGTCTTATTACATTGGTTTATAAAATATTTAGTTAAACTATATAATGATGAATAATAAGAATGACTGGCACAAACCACTCAGAAACACACACTTGAATCTCAGGAAGTGAGATTCAGCTGGTTGTGGCCAAGTGCAAAAGCCATTCCTTGTGACTTTTATAGTTGGGAGTGTGGGGTGGTTCAATTGGTATACTTCATAAATAGAATTGATTATCTACTGAGTAGAGTCAATTATTTTGTTTCTTCTTTTCTGAGACAGTCTTGCTCTGTCACACAGTCTGGAATGCAGTGGCGTGATCTCGGTTCACTGTAACCTCTGCCTCCCAGGTTCAAGCAATTCACCTGCCTCAGCCCCCCAAGTAGCTGAGACTACAGGTGTGCACTACCATGCCTGGCTAATTTTTTGTGTTTTAGTAGGGACGGGGTTTCACCATGTTGGCCAGGATGGTCTCGATCTCCTGACCTCGTGATCTGCCTGCCTCAGCCTCCCAAAGTGCTAGGATTACAGGCGTGAGCCACCGTGCCTGGCCTCAAGTGATTCTTGTGCCTTAGCCTCCCCAAGTAACTGGGATGACAGACACGTGCCACCACGCCCAACTAATTTTTGTACTTTTAGTAGAGACCGAGTTTTGCCATGTTGGCCTTGCTGGTCTCGAACTCCTAAGTCTCAATGTGATCTGCCTGCCTTGGCCTTTCAAAGTGCTAGGATTACAGGCGTGAGCCACCACCCCTGGCCCTAAGTAGAGTTGATCAAATATAGATTGTTGAGGGAGCTGCTTCTGTATGTATAAAAGTCAGAGTGGCCAGAGATGAGATCAGAGAGTTAATTAGGGGTTTCCAGATCCTAGGACTGATTAGGCCATGCAGAGATTTGGTTCTTTAGATGACAGTCATTGAAGAATTTTAAACAGATAGGAGACAGGACATGTTAGAGAACTCCTTCTGGCAGTGTTGCGGACAAACGGGTAGGGAGGGTTAACACCTAAACTGGATGCAAGGGAGGCTGTTTTAGTAGTTAGGCTAGAGTCAAATGTTGGTCAAGGATGGTAGGAATAGAAATGTAAAAAAGATGGATTTTGAAGGAGAACTAGTACTTGACAATTAAGTAAGTGTAAGGGAAAGAAATGCCCTAAGACTTCTCCCAGATTTCTGCCTGGCCTGAGACAATGAGACAGGAATGCCCACAGGAGGTACAGATTTGAGGGGGAGATGTATTTTGTTTGAGGCCTGTCAAACCTGCTTCTAGCCATCAGATGGAGACATTGATTGATAACAGTTTTTTTTCTGTAGAAAACAAGCTTGGCAGGAGATATTTTAGTAAATTTTAAAACTTCTCTCAGGCAGATCAGCGGTTTGTATGGAATGGTCATCTTCTAAGAGAACTTTCTGCACAGCCAGAGGTAACGTATACTAAATAAAATCTGCTTAATTTTTACAGTCCAAGGTTTAATTCAATGTATGTTATAAAATGACTTCCTAATCACCAAGTATTTTGAGAAACATTTCTAATTTAACTCTGTTTATAACTTACAAACTTTGATCAGATCTTCCCTGTTACATCATTCTAGGTTGAAGCCCAATTATTTTACTCTGATCTTCTGTAGAAGCCTTAAGTAAAAACACACAGCTTTATCTAACTAGGAGAGGTACGGTGGGTCTTGGTACATGAATAATGGAGAAATGAGGGGCCAGGGTTAAGTTCCCTGGCCAAGGGGAGAACTCTGTTGTCATCCTTTGGGGATGAGACTCCCTTCAGTTACCCAGGAGACACATGCACAGGCATCACCTTCTTCTGTCCTTTGTCTACACATAAGAGGTATAAACAGGGAGGCCCAGCTAGGAAAACATGATATATTATTGAATCTAGGTAAATAGATGTGTCTAATTGCTTTATTTCTTGTCATTTGCTATGCTTTTTTTGGAAAAGTAGTTTGAGCTGCAAACAATTAGCATGGGATATCTTTTCCCTGGAGGAGTGAAGTTGTTGTAGGCAAAGACTGAAAAGGAGGTAAACATTCTGTAACTTCATGTAGCTTTATTAGTGTTCCAAAATCTTTGAATATTCAAGCTCAAATGATTGTAATGCATACTTAATGTTACATTAGAGAATTTTTTAAAAAATTATATTACCCATACATTTACTACTTTATGTTTGTATATTACTTCCCTTTGTGTAAATATTTTTATATAATGCCTATTTATTTTTAAAGTATACTTATTCTAAATATATATCTTCATTTCAGGTTCATCGGTTTGCCCTTCCAGTGTTGCATGGCTGTATCCTTACATGTTATTTTTAGTTTCTAGATCCCTTTATTTAAATTTTATTATAAGGCAGATTTAGAGATAGTCTCAAATATTCCATAAGGAGAGTATTTCAGAATTAATAGAAATTGCTGTTGATAAGAAAATCAAACTCATTGCTATTTTGTTTTTTTAAGAATGAACCTTTCAGACAATGTGATTCTCTCTCTGTTCAAGGTTTCTGGAGCTGTTTGTTTAAAGAGAAGGAATACGTATACTGTATTTTGCCTTTATTTGATGTTATCTTGTCTCAGTAAATTACACATAAGTAGTTTGGACCTGGGTGTTGAAAACCTTCCTTAGTATATAATTTAAAAATTTAGACTTAGGCCAGGCTCGGTGGCTCGTACCTCTAGTCCCAGTTACTCAGGAGGCTGAGGTGGGAGGATAACTTGAGCCCAGGAATTTGAGGCTGCAGTGAGCTATGATGACACCACTACACTCCAGCCTGGGCGACAGGGTCAAAAAAAGTGAGACTCAGACACTGATGTGGGTAACAACTTGGAGAGGAGAATTACCATTAAAAATTTTATTTGTCATTTGAAGTAGTGACAGATCGATGAGAAAGGTGGAGTACAAAGAATAATGCCTAGGGATGAAATCAGAGTACAGTTACAAAATGAGTATTGATTATTTAATGGTAGGTTCATTTTAAAAACAAATCTGTATCATAGACATCATCATAAAAGTAAGGCAGCCAAGTGAGCTGGCTCTTAAAGGATAAGCACAATAGATGCTGATGAGTGCCTATCTAGTTATGTGCCACATAATGACATTTTAGTACATGACAGACCACATGTATGATGGTGGTCCTATAAGATTATAATACCGTATTTGTACTGTACCTTTTCTATGTTTAGCTATGTTGAGATACACAAATATCATTGTGTTACAATTGCCTACAATATTTAGTATAGTAACATGCTCTACAGGTTTGTAGCTAAGGAACAATGGGCTATACAGTGTAGCCTAGGTTTGTAGTAGGCTGTGCCATCTAGGTTTGTGTAAGTACACTATAATGTATAAAACTGCATAACGATCCATTTCTCAGAGTGTACCCCTGTTCAGTGATGCATGACTAATCAGGATTCTGCCCTGAAGAACATGGTGATGACATCTTTCTATCAAGCACACCTAAGAAGCTTATCAATACAAGTCTATTGTTTATTGGTTCATTTTGTTAATATGATTTCGCTAAATTATTATACTTGTTATACTTAAAGAAAACCCAAAAAGTAAAGGAGGAAACACGTTCCACAGTTGTGGGGGAATAAAAATTAGAAAATTTCAGGATAAAAGCTTATTTGTTTTTGCTTCCCCACCCTTCACTCTGAGCTTTCCAAGTTCTCCTAAGGCTAAAATTAGAATAAATGTGTTCATTCTTATTTAATGCCTTAAGTGATTTGGGCCAACTTTGGTGTTTTTTGTTTGTTTTTCAAAATGAGACTGTGAATGGACAAATAATATTGAGATTATAGAACCTTTTTTTTTCTAGGCAATTTTAGAAGCAGCTTACTCATTTACCTTTAAATTAAAAGCTTTAAATGAGCTTTTCTTTCATGTAGTTTGTTGACTAGAAGTAGTTATATGTTTCACACACATACAGAGACATTAATAAGTAAAATGACCCCAAGACAGGAACATGACTGGAATAGAGAGTGGACAGGGAGAGGCGGGAGCTGTGTTCAGAGAAGTAGTTCAGCCCAGAGGACTCAGGGCCTTATAAGCCATGGGAAGGACTGTGACTTTTACTTTAAATGTGGTAGGGCCAGGCCTAGTGGCTCATCCCTGTAATCCCAGTGCCTGGGAAGGCTGAGGCAGGAGGATCATTTGAGGCCAGGAGTTTAGGACCAGCCTGGAGAACATAGTAAGACCCTGTCTATAGATTTTTTAAAAATTAAAACCTAGGCATGCCCACCTACTCAGGAGGCTCACTTGACCCCATTTTGAAGCTGCAGTGAGCTATGATCACACCACTGTACTCTAGCCTGGGTGACAGAGCAAGACCTCAACTCAAAAGATTTTGAAGAAGGGAAAAATTGGTAAAGATGCATGCTAGAGTGATGTCCAAGAATGCGTGAGGGGGGTGGGGATTAGTGCACAGGTAGAGGGCCTGGTGTGGACTGCTCACCTGCCACTGTAGAAGAGAAGCAAATAGATGGATGTGGATGCTGGTGGGTGTGTAAATGTGATGGGAGCCTGTGGGGGGCTTTTATTTTACAGTGACATAGAAAGTGACATAATGGGCTGTGAGTGTGATGAGGGGGGAATGTTGCAGGTTGAGGGGAGTATGTGAAATGGGCATCCTGGAGAGAAGGTGTGGATGGCCCTGGGAGTAACTCATTGATAAAAGACTAGAAGTAAATACACTCCCATTTTAAAAGTTACCTCATGCTGATGGGATTCAGTTTTTATTTTACTCTTGTTCCTTCCATGCTTTCTGGATTCTCTAAAGTGTGTATGTATTTTTGTCTTGCAGTCAGAGGAACAGGATTCGTAAAGCAGTCAGTCATTTTCTCTGCTAGATTTGGGCTCTAGAATAGGCTCATCTGTCCCACTCATTTTTGTGCCTTGGCTCAAGATAGATAATTTGGGCGAGTAAGGGAGTAAATAGTTACTCCTGGGTGAGAACACAGTTGGATAGAATAGGGAAGGAGCAGATAAATAGATTCAGGGTTTTGGTACTGTTTTGAAGTTGGATGGTAGGTTCACACATATTTATTGTATTATGTTGTTATGCTTTATAATGGATGCACATTAAGAAAAAGTGTTGCATATGGAAAATACCACAACCAAACCCAAACAAATGTGGAAGGAGAAAAAGTAAGGCCATTGAAACAATAAAACGTGTCTTTCTGTCATGCCCCCCTTCTTCCCCAACCAGCGTGGTAGACATTAAAAAAGTGGACAGTAAATTAGCCGGGCACGGTGGCATGTGCCTATAGTCTCAGCTGCCTGGGAGGCCAAGGCGGTAGGATGGCTTGGGCCCAGGAGTTTGAGGCTGCAGTGAGCCATGATGGTGCCACTGCACTCCAGCCTGAGTAACACAGCAAGAGCCTCTCTCTCAAAATAAATAAATAAATTTTTTTTTTAAAGCAGACAATATCAAGTTTTGGTAAGGTGAGAAGCCAAAGTAACTCTTGAAACAATATGGAATTTCCTAATAATACCAGATGAGGAATAGACTCTCTAACCCAGTAGTACTGCTCCTTAGAGCCACTTCTGCTTATTCTGTACAAAGATGTTTGTTGCAACACTGTTTATAATAGTAAAGCTGGAATGGACATTAGAATGGATAAGTAACTGTAATCATATAGTGGAATATTATACAGCCATAGCAGCAGCAAATGAACCACATGAATATAATGATGAGAAAATAAAACTGAAAGAATGCATACAGTTTAATTCCTGTTACATTAAAAAAAAAAAGGTTCAAAACTTTTCAGACTAAATAAGTTGTTTAGTGGCAAAACTAGAAAGACAAGGGAATGATGAGCTGAGTGGATAGTAGTTACTTCTTAGAGGGGAGTAAGGGAGCCACATGGAGAGGTGCTTCAAACGTGCCGGTAGGTACAAAGGGGTGTGTGTCTGTGTAATTTTTAAAATTATGATCAAATATATTTAATATGCAGTTTGCCTTATTAATAATTTTTAGACATGCAGTTCAATGAGTGACATTAATTTCTTTCACAGTGTTGTATAACCAGCATCATGTTTCCATCACTCCAGTAAGAAATTCTTGCCCATTTACTATCAACTCCCCATACTAAATGGGTATGTAACTGTTGTAAATAGTTGCATACATTATACTTTACTTTTATTGTATTTCATAGTAAAAACATTTAATATAAGAGGTATGTCAGTTCCAAAGGCTTTTGCAACCCTTTACTCTGGTAATGAAGTGGAGAGATCAGCCTTTAGGATTTCTAGGTATGTGACTGTTTGTTTCTATTACTGAATGGTGTAGGAAGTGTCATATAGCATATACTATTATCAGTAATAAGGGAAATAACTTTATATTTAAAAAACCTTTTGGGGAGATACAGTCTTTTTTTTTTTTTTTTTTTTTTGAGACGGAGTCTCGCTCTTGTTACCCAGGCTGGAGTGCAATGGCGCGATCTCGGCTCACCGCAACCTCCGCCTCCTGGGTTCAGGCAATTCTCCTGCCTCAGCCTCCTGAGTAGCTGGGATTACAGGCACGCGCCACCGTGCCCAGCTAATTTTTTTGTATTAATAGAGACGGGGTTTCACAATGTTGACCAGGATGGTCTCGATCTCTCGACCTCGTGATCCACCCGCCTCGGCCTCCCAAAGTGCTGGGATTACAGGCTTGAGCCACCGCGCCCGGCCGATACAGTCTTTTATATTGAGGTTCACCTTTTCTATTTCAAGGAAAAGACAGAGTGAAAATTTCCATTTCTAGATAACCTTTGTTTAATTCACTTTGATCTGTGAATCTTCATATGCTTACCAGCGGTTATGGCTAATTTGTAATTATGTTTCATGTATTTCTGGTTTTTTTTTTTCCTTAACTGCAGTAGCCTAGCCTCCTCCCTTTTTTTGTTTCTTATTTGAAAGTTAATCTATTTTAAATTTATGTTCTTCATTCAAAGTAGGTTTTGCAATGATGTGGTTAATAATTCTTTGCTTTTAGAAAGTGATTGAGGATATCAGGAAAAGAGAAGCATATTATTTAAATAGGAACACCATAGTGAACTTCTTAAACACACTACTTATATGTCATAGGGTTATTAACTTGACAGAACTTCACAATTGAAGATTATAGTACTAACAGCTCATGAATATTCATGAAGATTTGTATACTCTGTCAGTTTTTTTCTCTTAAAGACCATTCTTACTAGGATAGGTAGATTCAGACTAAATCTAGAAACAGTGCATATGATTTCTATTATATGTTATATTTTTCTTAATGTGATTAAGTTATTGCCATGCATTCATGTTCTATTAATGGAAAATATTTTGATTGGATTCTCATCTCGAGGAGGAGTTGTTTCAGAGCTGGTGTACGCTATTATGTAAGAGGTGAGATTAATTTTTATCAGCATGGATCATATCTGTAATATTTTGTCTTATGGTGACATAAATGTAACCTTTTGTATTTTATTTGTTTTCATTATCGTTTGATAGCCTTGCTAAGTATTTATCTCCTGCTTCATTATAATAATTAGGTAGGTCTTCTGTGCTTTACTCCGGCTACTGTAATTATATTGCAACTGTTAGTGTAATACTTGTAGGCTGCTTCTTACTGCTTGAAGAGGAACTGATCATGTTGTTTGCTGGATGTCTGAAAGTACAGCTGAACTCAGTGTAGTTTTCAGTAACTTAAAGTATTTTCTTGTATTGGTTTTAGGTTTTCTGCATGCATGAAGCTAGTCATTTGGCTTTATGCCTTCAACTTTGTAAACATTTACATTTTGACCTTTTGTTTTCTAGGCTTTGTACTAGCAACCTGCTTATTTTGCTAAACTAAACTTTAAAAATATAGTAAAGCTGTATTCAATGTATAAAAATGTGTTAAAGCTGACTGTCATTGTGAAAAGGAGTTTCTCCAACCTTTCTATTTTTTTAACCAGAATATATCAGCATATTTTATTTAATATAATTAATAATATAACTATTTAATATTTAATATATTAGCCATTAAATAAATTGTAGCATGGGGCCAGAAAATTGTAGAAATTACTTGGTTAATCTCTCTCCTAGCAGAGGAAGAATAACATTGAGTGAGTGAACTGGCCAGTATCACAAACCAAAATTAAAGTTAGCAACTCCCTTATAACTAGGTTTTCTTGGATGGGAACATAGTTTTTGGTTAAGTTTTTTTAACAAGTAATGCATTTACATATTTCAAATATCAAAAAGTATTTTTTTTAATTCAATAAAAAATATTTCTCATTTCTGACCTCATCTGCTCGGTTCTTACCCCCTTACCAGTTAATCAGATGTTAGTTTCTTGTTTATCTTTCTGGATAATTTTTATGCTAATACAGGTATGTGTCCTCCTCCTCCTCCTTTTTTAGACAGTGATTATATTCTATGAACATTTTTCTGCACCTTGGTTCCCTTTTTTTCTTAATATATTTTGCAAATATTTTCATAAAGATCTTTCTTTTATACACACAAACACATACTGTCTAACTCTGACTCTCTCACTTTTAAAAATAATTGGATATTGTTACTTAGCGGGAATTACGAAAGGAAGCAAGCATAACCTGTGCTTCTGAAAAGTAATCTCATAGAGTATTAAGGAGTCATGTCATTGCTGATTTGGCTCAATAATTTTGGCCCCTTCTGGTGATATGTTAACAAAAACAGTGATACTTTACAGTATTCTTCTTCATGTTATATGTGAGAAACATGTCAGAAAGGATGTTAGGAAATATTTGGCACAGTTAAAAATCCATTGATTTCTTTCTGATTATTTGGTAATTTGGGTCAGGGACTAGCTTGAAAGTTGCCTTTGCTTAGCAAGCTTTTCTTAGTAAAAATAGATTATGTAAACAAATTTTTAAAGGCATGCTTCAAATATTTGAAAGAACTAAACAGTATCAAGAATCCAAACACTGCTTTTCAAACTAGGTTTTGTAAGCATATTCATGAAGTTAAAGAGGATCACATACAGTTTTGTGTTTTTATTTAGATAATTAAAATCAGTTTAAGCATCTGCTGGAGACCATTTGCATTATTATAACAAAATATTATTAATAAACTGGCTTATATTTACATTGAGTATTGTGTTGTCACTAAATATGATTACCTAAATTGATAGTTTTACCTTTCAGACTAGTACTTTTCAAATTAGGATCTAAAACATTTACTCAGGGGTCCTTGAGAAGTTTTTTGTTTTTTTCTTTAAAAGATGTCTCAAGTTTGAGAAACTATTTTAGAGGAATTTTGTATGTAGTAACAATCAATGTATTTAAGAGCAACCAACTTCATCTGTTTATTAATAGGCTTTTAATACTCCTCTTTAAGCCTGTTTAAAGTGACTGAGCTTCTGTTAGTTTTCTGATCATGTATAATGAATTTGTTGGAATTATATTTTCATAATGACTTTCCACTAATTTGAACTGACTTAATTCTCTCCAAGTTAACCTGAATTAGTGGGTTTCTAATTTGTTTCTTACATAATAAATATAATTAATTCTTAAATTTTTTTCAATTTAGGAATTGATTCTGAAGGCCACGCAGCTAACTTTGTAGAAACAGAACAAATTGTGCACTACAATGGGAGCAAAGCGTCATTTGTACAGGCAAGTTGTTATGTCTGTTAAGCAGTCAGCGAGTTGGCCTTTTCTGCTTGGATTGTAATTTTCTGTCATGTTGAAATTTCCCTGTTTTCCCTTCCCCTCTGCTCTTATGTAATATTTTTATCTACAGTGTAGAAAAAGTTCACCCCAAAAAAGGAAAACCCATTAATCTGGCACTAACCTGCTGCCATTTCCTGCCCTTATATTAAATCCCTAGAGGAGAGGGTAGGGTAGGAGTTGCAAAGAGAGTTATGGAAATGGAGCCATCCGTCTATTGAACCCTTTACACGTATTCAAGGTAGTGATGATAGGACAAGCTGATGGCTTATGATTGTCGTTGCTGGCCACTGTGAGATGTCTCTTCTGTTGCGCCTGCAACCTTCTGTTGCCTTTGGAGTTGTGGACTGCTTGCTGCTTCAGAGCGTTAGTGGCCAGATATATTCATCTGTTCATAAACATTTGCATTTGAAAATGAATAAAGCAATTTTCTAATTTTTTCGTAATGCCAAATTAACAGAGGTAATCTGTTAAGTTTTACTCATAGATAAATTTAGAATTTCAAGGAAATAAAGAATTTATTTATATAAAACTAGAAGGAGAAAAAACTCTAAGTGTTTTCTCATAAAGTAAGAACTTTAGGAGCAGATGCACGTGGACTTTTTTTTTTAACATGGACTTTTAAAATAGTTGGTATTTTTTTTCTTGCATAGTCATTAATATGTATACCCCTGATAGTAAGTAAGGTGATAAAAATTTTTCCTTGCATAATCATTAATATGTATACCCCTGACAGTAAGTAAGGTGATAAAAACAAGTATGTTTATGTTTCTTTTCACATTTCTGTCTTTTCTTTTAGACTCGAGGATCAATACCTGTTTTCTGGTCCCAAAGACCAAACCTCAAGTACAAACCACGGCCACAGATCAGCAAAGTAGCAAATCATGTGTGTATCTTGCATGCCTTTTTTGTTGGCTAAAAGTAGAAGCTTAAAAGCATTATAATTTGCATATAAAGAATGTATTTATTCCCCATAAGTCAGCCTTCAGCATCTTTGAGGCCCTTCTTTTTGATTCTGGCACATAGTAAACCCCTAAACTGAAAGGTGTGTAGGTGACATGTTAGAAATATAGGAAAACAAATTGTGATTGAATGGCATGGCAAGTAAGGATTTGAGAGATCTCAGTAAGATTTGTAACTTTATGCTTTTTAGAGTACTTAATATATTCCACTGAGATTGTATTCAGAATTAAAGTGGTAGTGTTGCAGCTCAGAGTAAAATAGCTTATGATTACTAGATGGCGTTTAGAATATTTAGAAGACATAGTCCACATCCTCCCATCATTCTTTTGAATATAGAAATAAGACATTTAAGGAGGTCCTTTTAAAATATTATAAATATTTAAATTATGTTTATAAATTACATAATGTACTCCAGTAAAATATGTAACTTTTTTCCTTCTAGATGGATGGTTTCCAAAGGCATTTTGATTCCCAAGTAATTATTTATGGAAAACAAGTCATAATCAATCTGGTATGTTTCTTAGGGGAGAAAAACAAAAAAAACTTAACTCTTTCTTGACAGAAAATTTACTATTTTAACCATTTTTAAGTGTGCAGCTCAGTGGCATTAAGTAGTTCATAATGTGAACTGAATAATATTCCATCATCACTGTTTGTTTCTACAGCTTTTCATCGTACCAGGAAAATTCTACCCAGTTAACTTCCTATTACCTCTCTCCCCACAGCCCCTGGTAATTATTTTACTTCTGTCTCTCTGAATTTGTCTATTCTAAGTACCCCATGTAAGTGGAATAATACATTATTTGTCTTTTTTTAGTGTTTTTAAGGTTCATCCATCTTGTAGCATGTATAGAATTTCATTCCTTTTTTATTTTTTTTTTAAGACAGAGTTTCACTCTTGTTGCCCAGGCTGGAGTGCAATGGCACGATTTCTGCTCAGCGCTACCTCTGCCTCCCAGGTTCAAGTGATTCTCTTGCCTCAGCCTCCCGAGTAGCTGGGACTACAGGCATGCACCACTATGCCTGGCCAATTTTGTATTTTTAGTAGAGACGGGGTTTCTCCATGTTGGTCAGACTAGTCTTGAACTCCCAACCTCAGGTGATCTGCCCGCCTTGGCCTCCCAAAGTGCTGGGATTACAGGCATGAGCTACTGCGCCCTGCCCCATTCTTTTTTTTTTTTCCTGAATAATATTCCATTGTATATGTATATACACACACATACATACACACCACATTTTTTTATCCATTCATCTATTGATGGACATTTGGCTTGTTTTCATTTTTTGACTATTACAAATAATGTTTCTATGAACATTGGTGTTGTGCAGGTATTTGATTGAGTCCCTGTTTTCAGTTCTTTTAGGCTTATACCTAGAAGTAGAATTGCTGGATCATATGGTGATTCTATGTTTAACTCTTTGAGGAACCACCATACTGTTTGCCATAGCGACTGCACCATTTTGCATTCCCACCAGCAATACACCAGAGTTCCAGTTTCTTCATATCCTTGTTGACAGTTATTTTCTGTTCTGTGTATGTGTGTATGTTTTTAATTATAGCCATCCTGATGGGTGTGGAGTGGTGTCTACTGATGTTGATTCACATTTCTCTCATAATTTGTATGATTTTGAGCTTCTTTTCATGTGCTCATTGGCCATTTGTGTATCTTTAGAGAAATGTCTACCCCCCCTTTGCCCATCTTTTAATCAGGTTGTTTGTTGTTTGAGTTGTAGTTATTAATATGAAATCTGGATATTAATCTCTTAGCAGATAGGTGCTTTACAAATATTTTCTCCCACTCTTTGGGTTGACTTTTTACTTGGTTGACAATGTCCTTGGTATACAAAATGTTTAAGACCAGCTTATCTAGTTTTTCTTTTGTTGCCTCTGCTCTTAGTGTCATATTCAAGAAATTGTCACCAAGTCCAATAACATAAAGTTACTCCTATATATTCTTTCTGAGAGTCTTAATAGTTTTAGATTTTACAGTTTGTTTTTTTGTATCTTTCAAGTTAATTTTTGTTTTGTGTGTGTATTACTTCTTAACAATGCACATGAGTTAATTTTTGTATATGATATAGGTAAGGGTCCAGCTTCATTGTTTTGCGTGTGGATTTCCAGTTTTCCCAGAACTATTTGTAAAAAAGACTATTCTTTTCCTATTGAATAGTCTGGCACCCTTATAAATAATCAATTGAATATATCTGCAGGGTCTTATTTTGAGGCTCTGTTCTACTCCATTGCTCTCTGTGCCTGTCCTTATGACAGGATGACACTATTTTGGTTACTACAGCTTTGTGTAGTAAGTTTTAAAATCAGGAAGTGTGAGAATTCCAACCTTCCTTCTCCTTTTTCAAGATTGTTTTGGCTACTTGAGATCCCTTGAGATTGCTTATGAATTTTAGACTTGGTTTTTCTATTTCTGAAAAAAATGCCTTTGGGATTTTAGTAGCAATTGCATTGAATCTGTAGATTGATTGCTTTGAGTAGTACTGTCATCTTAATAATACTGTTTGTCAGTCCATCGGTCATCAATGCAGATGTCATTTCATTTATTTATGTTTTAAAAAATTTCTTTGAGCATTATTTTGTAGTTTCCAGTGTACATGCATTTCACTTCCTTGTTTAAATTTATATTTGAGTATTTTCTGTACGCCTGAGTGGTGGTTTTTTGTTTTTTTTTTGCTATTGTAAATGAAATTGTTTTTGTACTTTTCCTTTTGGATATTTCATTTTTAGTATATAGAAATGCAACTGATTATTGTGTCTTGATTTTTGTATGCTGCAACTTTATTGAATTTATTATCTCCAACAGCTATTTTGCAGAATTTTTAGGATTTTCTATATATAAGATCGTGTCACCTGTGAACAGAGATAAGCTTACACTTCCTTTCTGATTTGGATGACTTTTATTTATTTTTTCTTGCCTAATTGCTGTTGCTAGAACTACTGATACTATATTGAACAGAAATTGTGAAAGCAAGCATCCTTGTTTTATTCCTTTTCTTAGGAGAAAAGCTTTTAGTCTTTCGTCATTAAATATGATATTAGTGGGTTTTTCACATAATGGCCTTTATGTTGAGGAACTTTTCTTCTTTTTCTAAGTTATTCAGTTGAGTGTTTTTATCAAGAAAGGGAGTTACATTTTGTCAAATACTTTTCTGTATCAATTGAGGTGCTCATTTTGTTTTTTTTTCCTTCATTCCACTAATGTGGTGTATTATACTGATTGATTGTTGTATATTGAACCAGCCTTACATTGTGGGAATAAATCTTTTTGGTCATGGTATATACATTATTATTATTATTTTTTTTTTTTTTGAGACAGTCTTGCTCTGTTGCCAGGCACCAGGCTGGAGTGCAGTGGTGTGATCTCAGCTCACTGCAGCCTCCACCTCCCAGGTTCAAGCAATTCTCCTCCCTGAGCCTCCCGAGTAGCTGGGACTACAGGCGCACTCCACCACACCCAGCTAATTTTTGTATTTATAGTATAGAGGGGGTTTGCTAGTGTTTGGTTGGAGATCTTTACATTAATATTCATGAGGGATATTGGCCTGTAGTTTTCTTGTAGTATCTTTGTTTGGTTTTGAGGTCAAGATAATCTTATCTTTATAGAATAAGTTAGAAAGTGTTCTCTCTTCTTCAGCTTTTTGCAAGAGTTTAAGGAAGACTGGTGTTAATTCTTCTTTAAATTTTGGTAGAATTCACTAGTGAGTTCACTAGTAAAGCCATCTAGTACAGACTTTCTTTGTTAGGAGACTTTTTTTTTCTGTTTGTTTGTTTTCATTACTGATTGGATCTCCTTACTATTTATTGGTCTATTTAGATTTTCTATTTTTTCATGATTCAGTTTTGGCAGATTATGTGTCTCTAGGAATTTGCCAGTCTGGCTTATCCAACTTGCTGGCATATAGTTGCTCATAGTATTCTCTTAAATCCTTTCTATTTCTCAAGAGATTTGTAGTAATATCCACACTGTCATTTCTGGTTTTAGTAATTTGAGTCTTTTGTTTTGTTTTGGTCATTCTAGCTAGAAGTTTGTTAATTTTGTTGATCTTTTCAAAGTCCAACTTTTAGTTTTATAGACTGTTTTTATATTTCCTATTTTATTTATCTCTACTCTGATTTTTCTTATTTCCTCTGGTAACTTTGGGTTTAGTTTGTTCTTCTTTTTCTTGTTTCTTAAAGTGTAAAATTAGGTTATTGCTTTGAGGTTTTCTTTTTTAATGTATGTATTTACAGCGACAGCTTTTCCTCAGCACTGCTTTTGCTTTATTTCATATGTTTGGTATATTGTGTTACTGTTTTCATTTGTCTCAGGTATTTTCTGATTTCTCTTTTTGGGATTTCTTCTTTGAACCAGTGGTTTAGTATGTTTTTTTTTCCACATATTTGTGAAATTTCTAGTTTTCCTTCTATTCTTGATTTTTAGCTTCCTTCTATTGTGATCAGAATATATACTTAATGTGATTTGAGTATTTTTAAATGTGTTAAAACTTCTTTTGTGGCCTGGAATATAGTTTGTCTTAGAAAATATTACATGTGTACTTATAAAAAATGTGTATTCTGCTGTTGTTGGGTAGAGTAATGTGTATATGTCTGTTAGGTCTGATTGGCTTATGTTGGTGTTTAAATTCTCTATTTTCTTATTTGTCTCTGTCTGACTTTTCTGTCTATTATTGGAAGTGGGCTATTGAAGTTTTCTACTATTACATAATTTTCTCTTTCTCCCTTCAGTTTTGTCTGTGTGCTTCATTATATTTTCAGGCTGTCATGGTTTGTTGCATATATGTTTATAATTGTATCTTCTTGGAATATTGACCATTTTATCAATAAATAATGCTCTTTGTCTCTTGTAACATTGTTTCACTTAGAGTATATTTTGTCTGATACTAATATAGTTATTCCAGCTCTTTTTTGATTACTATTTGCACAAAATATCTTTTTTCATCCTTTTTCTTTCAACCTATATGTGTCTTTAGATGTAAAATGAATCTCTTAGAGACAGCATGTAGTTAGATCATATTTTTGTCATTTTACCAGTCTATTTATTTTTATTAGAGAATTAATCCATTTACATTTAAAGTAATTACTGATAAGAATTTACTTCTGCTATTTGTTTTCTGCCTGTCTTATAGATTTTTGTTCCTTATTTCCTCCATTACTGTCTCTCGTTGTGCTTAGTTGATTTTTTTTTTTTTTTGGGGTAGTGATAACATTTTGAGTACCTTTTCATTTTCTTTTCTTTTTTTTTTTGAGATGGAGTCTCACTTTGTCACCCAGGCTGGAGTGTAGTGGTGCTATCTTGACTCACTGCAACCTCCACCTCCCAGGTTCCAGCGATTCTCCTGCCTCAGCCTCCCGAGTAGCTGGCATTACAGACACCCACCACCATGCCCAGCTACTTTTTTGTATTTTTAGTAGTGATAGGGTTTCACCGTGTTAGCCAGGATGGTCTTGATCTTCTGACTCATGATCCACCTGCCTTGGCCTCCGAAAGTGCTGGGATTACAGGTGTGAGCCATTGCGCCCAGCCACCTTCTCATTTTCATTTATTTATATTCTATGGATGTTTTCTTTGTGGTTACCATGAGGATTACATATAACATCCTAATGTTATAAGTATCTAATTTGAATTGATACCAGAGGTATACGAAAACTCTACTCCTGTAAAGCCTTCATGCTTCCTTCTTATGTTATTAACATTACAAATTGCATCTTTGTATATTGTTTCCAGTAACATCAATATATAATTATTTTTATGCAGTTGGCTTTTATTTTTGTATGTATGTATTTATTTTTCAGAGAAAAGGTCTTGCTCTGTTGCCCAGCCTTGCATGCAATGGCACAATCACAGCTCAGTGTAATCTTGAACTCTTGGGCTAAAGGAATCCTCCCCCTTTAGCTTCTGAGCAGCTAGGACTACAGGCACATGCCATCATGCTCTGCTAATTTTTTTTGTGTTTTTTATAAAGATGGGGTCTCACTCACTATGTTGCCCAGACTGGTCTTGAAATTCTGGCCTCAAGCCATCCTCTTGCCTCAGCCTACCAAAGCGCTCAGATTACAGATGTGAGCCACCATTCCTGACCACATTTGACTTAAACCTGTAGAAATAAAAAGTGGAGTTACAGATTAAGATTTCAGTAATACTGGCTTTTATATTTGCCCTTGTCTTTACCTTTATTGGATTTTTTTTTTTTTTTTTTTTTTTGAGACAGAGTCTCATTCTGTTACCCAGGCTGGAGTACAGTGGCATGATCTGGGCTCACTGCAACTTTTGCCTCCTGAGCTCAGGTGATTGTCCTGCTTCAGGCTGGTCTCAAACTCCTGACCTCAGGTGATCCACCTATCTCGGCCTCTAAGTTCTGGGATTACAAGTGTGAGCCACCGCGCCCGGCGTTTTGGAAATTTTTTTATCCCTGTATGGCTTCAAATTACTGTGTAACATCCTTTCATTTCAACCTGAAGGACCTCCCTTTAGCATTACTTATAGTTCAGGTTTAATGATAATGAACTACCTCAGGTTTTGTTTCTCTAGGAATGTCTTAATTTTTCCTTCATTTTTAAAGGCCATTTTGCCAGCTATAGAATTCTTGGCTGACAGTTTTTCTTCTTCCAGCATTTAAAATATATGATCCCACTGTCTTCCAGCCTCCAAGATTTCTGATAAAAAACTGGCGGATAATCCCATTGAGAATCTCTTGTGTGTAATGAGTCTCCTCTCTCTTGCTGCTTTTCAAGATTCTGTTTTTATTTTTCAACTATGTGATGATTATAATGTTTTTGGTGTGGGTCTCCTTAGAGTTCAGAGCACTTCTTGGATTTGCAGATTGGTATGTTTTATCACATTTGGGAAGGTTTTGGCTATTTTTTGTTTTCTTCAGATAATTTCTCTGCTTCTTTATTCCTGGAATTCCCATAGTGCAAAATATTTTATTTCAGTTTTTGTACTCTTTAGCTCCAGAATTGTTTTTTGGCTTCTTATAATAAATTTTTTTTGTTGATATCCTCATTTTGTTTATATATTGTTTTTCTGATTTCTTTTATCTCTTTGTTTGCATTTCTCCTTAGCTCTTTTGAGTGTATTTAAGACAGTTGCTTTAAAGTCTTTGTCAATAAGTCTAATGTCTTGGCTTCCACAGGGACAGTTTCTGTCAATTTCTTATGTTCCATTGAATGAGCCATGTTTTTCTGTTTCTTTGTGTACCTGTGTTTTTTTTTTAAATTGTATGTTTGTTTATTATAATATCATAACTCTGGAAGTCAGAGTCTCCTTTTCCCCTAGGGTTTGGTGGGTTTTTAAATTTTGTTTGATTGTTAAAGACTATACTAATCCATTTATTTTGAGACTTTTTCCAAACTCAAAAACAGTTTTGGCAAAAGCTCTGTGCTGGGGCAGTCCTTTACAAATTAGCCAGGCTGTGAGTCTAGGCATCAGTCTGAGGTGAAGGCTTGTCTTCTCAGGACTCTTCTGAGCCTGCATCTTACCTGGTTATATGGGTGGCCATCAAAACTCCTTCATATACATGGCTGTTTTGGAATGTCCTAATTTCCCAAAGAATATCACGATCTTCTCCAGTCTTTAGGTGGTCTGTTGTATGTCTCCATCCATAATTTTTTGCCCCAGGCATCTATTGGTTTATGATCCTCTTGCAGCTTTTACAAGCAGTGGTCACCATTTTTACTGCCTGTGTTCAGAGTTATATGGGACAGACACAAGTGAGTTAGTCCTTTAGCAGATGTACACACTTATTTGCGGATAAGGTCTGGTCTGTCTCTTCTAGTTTGATGAGGGGAACTAAGAACCATGTTATTCCCGTGTAAGACAGGTTGTAACCACTCTGTGGAGGGGCTGGGTCAAGGACAAGGTAAATGCCACAAAACTTTCCCACCATTTGAAAATGACTTTTTCTTTATTGGGTGCTTGGGTGGGTTACAAAACCTTTTATCATTTTTCAGAGCTGCTACAAAGTTGGCTCAGCTAGCTTCTGGGTGTTTTTTGATGTTTATGTGGGAGAATGAGAGCATAGAATTTCCTAGTTTGCCTTTTTCTGATGTCATTCTCTCCTTTGAAATAAACTGAAAACTATGGTGTTTGAAATTTTTTACAGATTAACCAGAAGGGCTCAGAGAAGCCACTTGAACAGGCATTTGCAACAATGGTGTCTTCTTTGGGAAGTGGATTGATGAGGTAACCTCACTAGAAATCTGTTGCAGGTCTTTTCAGATCAGATGTGTACTTAAATATGTGCATGATTATATAGAGCTCACTAGACATATATATTTCAGCTTGCACTTTTTTCAGTAGTTGATCAAAGCAAGATATTTTGTTGGCTTGAAATTTCTCTAGCATAATGTACATTGTAGAATAACTTCTTTTCAGTCAAATTTTAATTTAAATTTAGTGTCTGATTAAGATTTCCTCATTGAGGCTTTGTGCCCCAGAGAGTTTCCATAGATAATGCTTTGCCACTGGAAGTGTCTTGAGGAATGTGGACTAGGCCTGTTTGCACTGCATACCTGATTGCTGTACTTGAGCTTACTTCACTAGCATTTGTTGTGCTTCTCCTCTGCTCCTTGCTGAGGGCTCCAGAAGAACATGTGAGGATAGATAAATGCATGTATTTTCATGTATACATATATATATATCACCATACATATCATATATATGTTTTTTTCCTCTGATAGGTATGAGCATAAGAAGAGGTGTGTGTGTGTGTGTGTGCGCGCGCGCGTGCGCACAGGTGCATGCATGCATGTACATGTGTGTAGTATATGTATAGTGATAAACCCAGAGTGAAGGAAGCTCCAGTCTTCTCAAGAAATATATATGCACTGATATAAAGGGGAAAATCAGCTTATGAAGGTATTATTAATAGAAGGAAAATGAATGATCTCTGGTCAATTTCTGAATATCTTTTCTTTCGATAGATACATTGCCTTTGACTTCCATAAGGAATGTAAAAATATGAGATGGGATCGACTAAGTATTTTATTGGATCAGGTAGCAGAAATGCAAGATGAATTAAGGTAAGCTATGTTATTGCCTTATGAAGGTAGAGAGAAGAGGTATATATATCAGTCATATTTATTATGCATAGTCTAGCAGACTTACAAATACAGTTCACTGGATTGTCAGTGCTTGTCTGTACTATTTGATTATTTTTAATTTCTTTACTGGAAAGATGAGACTTAAAATATTCTTAAATTATTCTTAAGTTCTTAAAATATTCTTTAAAAATTCTTAAAATATTTCTTAAATTCTTAAAAATGACCTAAGGCCAGGTATTTTCATATTTTTATAAAATATCTACCATACATTTACAATTTTTTATATAATCGAACTTGGTTTACTACTTATGTTGTTTCCACTAGACATTCTGTCACAGGTACTTTGTTGCTAACCTGTGCAGTGTTTGTAATAATGGTGTTTAATGGCTTTTCTGTATTCTGTTTTGTCATAACATAGTTCTAAGGAAGTGCTTTTCTTCACACCGAGCATCTGGATTATTTCATTTCCTCTTTCTGTCATGAAAGATTGTAGTGCCACAAATCACTATATCTGTTTTACATCTGTTAAATTGATTTCTTTAAAAAAAATTTTCGGAGTAGTATTAATGGATCAAAAGGTCTGAATGTCTTTGCAGTACTGTATTATTTTTCATATTGGTTCAGGTTTACTGTACTCGATGTGTGTCAGTCTTGACCGATTTTAAAGCCAGAAGAAGAAATCTGTAAACCATACTATCATTTTCTTCTGCCTGTGTGTGATAGTTCTAAACCCGGCAACCCAAATGTACTTTTAAATTTTAGTTACACAATAATATAGTAAAACCTCTTTGATAGACATTTGCTCAGTTTTCAAAAATATCTTTTTATATACATTAGGTAATCAACTACAGTTATTTAAATCTGCTTTTTTTTTCTGTGAGGTTTTGTCATGAACACAGAACGGAAATTGACCTACTGTTGTTGGGCAATTAGAGAAAGCATTGGCTGGGCCTGGCATGTTGTTGGAGGAGGTAGTTCCTTGGGTTCGCCCATTAACTGCGGCTGTACAAGAGTGTAAGAAAGGAGGGTTGACTCCAGAGTGTGTTCGTTGCCGTTCACTGTGATCCACAGGGAGAGCAGAGCTTTCACTGGTGACTTTCAGATGATCTCTCAAGATTTTTCTCTTGGGATTTTTGGGATAGTGGAAAGAATCTGAGCTTTGGGGGTCCAGTATACCTTGGTTTGAATTTAAGTTTTTCTCTTAGTAGTCATATGACCCAGGGCCACTTAGTTATCTTCAGACTTTGGTTTCTTCATTTGCAAAGTGGAATTGATAACTTACTGTATAGTTTAAGCGATAATATTTATAACATATCTAGGATTTTATAAATACTAATGGGATACCAACACACATATGCACCCTTGCATGCACATATATGTACACCAACAAACCTCGCCATTCTGCATGATCCATATGTAGATTTTCCATCCTAACACATTGTTCCAGGCTTTTACTCCTAAGGTCATGATTGGTATTTAGCCCTTGATGAATCTGTTGCATTTTCTTCCTTCTTTTGGATTTTGGAGAATAATTTCAATAGTTAAAATTATCCAGTATTCATTGTATGCTGTGTTCCGTACACTGTGCTAAGTACTTTATGTGCATTATGTGTTACCTCATTCAAACCTTAAGGAAGCCTAATGGTGGTGCTGCTGTTGCCTCCATTTTGTGGATGAAAAACTTACTATTTAAAGTTCTACAGTTAGTAAGTTGCCTATGATGCTAAGGCTAGCAAACAGATTGTTTGCTTCCTGAATCCATATTCTTAACCACCATGCTATGTTAGATTTTTGAGTGCATAGAATTATCAAGAAGGTTGTTAAAGAAAACATGGGAACTGGTAACTGTGATTGGTTGCAGTACAGACATCTGGGTGTTTAAGCAGAGAAAGGGAAACTGATTTTTCAAATAATACCCAATTGTCTTTTATAAATTTGTACTATTTGCATGTATTACCCATTTAATAATTTTCTTTTTTTTCTGGGCCAGGGGCAGTGGCTCATGCCTGTAATCTCAGCACTTTGGGAGGCCGAGGCAGACGGATCATCTGAGGTCAGGAGTTCACGACCAGCCTGGCCAACATGGCGAAACCCCATCTGTACTAAAAATACAAAAATTAGCCAGGCGTTGTGGCATGTGCCTGTAATCCCAGCTACTGAGGAGACTGAGGCAGGAATTACTTGAACCTGGGAGGCAGAGGTTGTAGTGAGCTGAGATTGCACCTCTGTGCTCCAGCCTGGGCAACAGAGGAAGATTCTATCTCAAAAAAAAAAAAATTTTGTTTTTAAGTATTTAAATTTTTTTTTTTTTTAAAGATACAGAATATCGTTTTGTCACCCAGGCTGGAGTGCAGTGGTGTGATCATAGTTCACTGCAGCCTTTAACCCTTCAGCTCAAGAGATCCTGCCACTTTTAGCCTTCTGACTATAGGTATGCATCACCATGCCTGGCCAAGTTTTTGTTCTTTTGGAGGCAGGGACTTGTTATGTTGCCCAGGCTGATCTTGAACTCCTGAGCCCAAATAATCCTTCCACCTCAGCTTCCCAAGTAGCTGGGATTACAGGCATGAGCCACAGCGCCCAGCTAAAAGTATTTTTAATGCAAAATATTCAGTCCTTGCCTAGGAGATTCTGATTCAGTTGATCTCAAGGTCAGGAATCTTTTTTTCACAAGCAACCCAGAGGATTCTAAAAATAGTATAGGAATCATAATACCCTGATATGTAGGGATACAATTGCAATAATTATGTTAGAGGAAACCCTTACCTGGCTTTGGGAAACATGGTTGATTTGTACAGCAACCTTTTTAATACTCCTAACTCTACTTTTTCACATCTTTGGGATGAGATGATCTCTAATCTTCAGCCGTTTTTTGGATCGGGGGGGCTGTCTTGTCTCAGCTATTTAGACTTCTTTTTGGTCTAGGATAATCACGTGCCTGACCACACATTCCTATTTGACCTTTTAATTTACAGTTTTTAATTATGTCACTGAAATGAGGCATGTTATACAAACTATGTCCTTAGTAGATCTGACCTACTTTGGTATGAGAGTGTTTATACAAATATGTTTTAGTTATTTTCTAGTGGACTCTGCTGGCCAGGTGGTGACAAACCAGGAAGGCGTGTTCCGAAGCAATTGCATGGATTGTCTAGATAGAACCAATGTGATCCAGAGTCTGTTAGCTCGTCGTTCACTTCAGGCCCAACTTCAGGTGCGAATTTTTTTTTTTTAATAAATCGAAAAACAATAGAGTAAAAAATTAAGCATCTTCTTTAAAAACCGGTAACAAAAAATATTCACATTGCCCCCACCCTAACCCAGCTGTTTTTATTTTTGTGTCTTGCCCATGGATGTCACATTTTCCATAACTATGGTCAGTCTATGTATGCAGTTTTCACTTTTGTCATTTTCCCTTAGCATTTATGTAATCACAGTTTCTGATGGTTATATTGTTGTGCTGTAATTTACTAAGCCATTCAGATTGCTACATTTTTGGTTTATAAATAACACTGTTGAGAATGCATCTACATATGTTATTATTAACTTGAATTATTCCCTTCATGTTAATTCCTAGAAGTGGAATTACTGGGTTAAAGAGAATAAATATGTTATTTTCCAAGAGAATCATACCAGTTTACACTGACACCAGCAATGAATAAATAAATCCATTTTATTGAACTCTTTCCAGCATTAGATCTTTTAATTTTAATTTTTTTTTCTTGAGATGGGGTCTGGTTCTGTCACTCAGGCTGGAGTGCAGTGGTGCAATATCAGGTTGGCAACCTCCGCCTCCTGAGCTCAAGCCATCCTGCCAGCTCAGCCTCCTGTGAAGCTGGGGCTACAGGCATGTGCCACACGCATGGCTAATTTTTATATTTTTTTGTAGAGACAGGATTTCACCATGTTGCCTAGGTTGGTCTCAAACCCCTGGGCTCCAGCAGTCTGCCTGCCTCAGCTCCCAAAGTGCTGGGATTACAAGATTGAGCCACCATGTCCAGCCTCTTTTTTTTCTATTTCAATAGTATAAAAGTAGCATCTCAAGATTGTTTTCATTTATCTCTCTCTTATTACTAGCAAAGGATATTAACTCCAAAGTGAAAAGTTTCTGACACAGCTTTGCTTTACCACTTATGCTGATGAGAAAAATAGCTTTTTTCTTCTGTGTATATTTGGATTGAAAAAAGATGTAGAGCCTCAGTTTCTAAATCACATTGGCATTAGTCATGAGGGGCAGACAAATGCATACATACCACGTGATTTCCTATTCAGGTAATTAGTAAGCATTCAGCTTTATCTGACAAATCTATGATACCGAGAAAGAAATTATGGAGGTAAAATACCCCCTTCAGAAGGAATTGTTCTTGAATCTTAAAGTCGCACTTGCCGAAGGAGTGCTGTCCCTGTTTGAGTAGTCTCTGGTTTGTAATTGTGCTATGTCCTTGTCTGTTAGAAGGTCTTCTGAGTGTATTTTTTTAGTAGAAACAATAGTAGGAATGGTTTGATTCAATGGCTGATTAACCAAAACTTACTTGACTAGATTCTGCAATCCATATTTTACAATTTTACATGCTATATATAGTATTATGAAACCTAACCAACCTTCAGAGAGTCCCTAGGCAGAAGCCTGTCCATCAGCTTTGCCTACTAGTGCAGGAGCTTTCTACTTGTGCCTCTCCAAGCCTGCCAGTGAAAGCAGAGTCCTTACCTCGCTAAAGGTCACCAAGGTGACTCCTGTGCTATGTCTGAGGGTGGGAATGAGTCTTTCTGAGGTGGAGATGAGGTATCTTCTGAGGTGAGCAATGAAGATGGCGGTTCTGAGAGGTGATGATCTGAGACAAGGCAGGGACTCTCCATCTGTGGTTGGTGGTCTCCAAAGGGGAGTCCATAGAGGAGATTCAGGGGGCCCAGCAACCCATAATATTCTATGTGAAGGTCTGTGTGTGTGCACTTTTGTGGAGGTATATTAGGTGGCATTCATCAGATTCTCACAAGGTTCCTGGGACAGAGGGTAAGGTTGGGGTGACTCGGTGGGGAAGAAGTTGGGGGATGATGCATATGAGGGGGTATCAAGGGATGTTGGCAGTGGAAGGTTAGGGGTGAGAGGGAGGGAGGAATGGCTGGAATCCTGCAGCAGCTTTCACTTTCCCTCCTGACCCTCTCTCTGAATATAGTCCTGCTTCTGTCCCTCAGGGAGTGCAGGGGCCGAAAGGCAAAGGCGCCCTCGAGAGGGGCTTTGCAGTCTGCCCTGGGCAGGAGAGGGCTGCTGTGAGCTGGGGCTTCCTGTGCCTGCATCCAGTAATCAGGAACCATGAGCTGTAATTTGGGGACTGCTTTTTCCTCCTAAATCATGTCTGCTAAAATCTGTTACACATAAATCTGGGTGCGGTTTTCATTCCAGAGACTAGGAGTTTTGCATGTGGGACAAAAGCTTGAAGAACAAGATGAATTTGAGAAGATTTACAAAAATGGTAGGTAATTTAATATACACAAAGTTGCTCAAATCTTGAAATAAATTAATATTCTGGATTTAGAACTTTGGTTGTCATCTTAATCATTACCAGCTGTTTTTACCTTTTTTCTACAGCCTGGGCTGACAATGCAAATGCCTGTGCCAAGCAATATGCGGGAACTGGTGCCTTGAAGACTGACTTTACCAGGCAAGCCATGCTTTTAAAATAGCATTCCACATCAGTAGTTCATAGTCCTGGTGCTTTTAAAAATCACCTGGGCAACTTTCAGACAATAGCAGTAATAGCAGCAGAACTCCAGCATCTGGGCCTCACTTGAGACCTGTGGAATCAGGATTGCTGGGAGATGAGGCTCAGGTGCTGTTGTGTCCTTAGCCACCCTAGGAGATTCTGATGCATGGGGAGGGTTGAGAGCCACCACTCCACAGTGCGTACCTGAAACACCAGTCTCATTCAGCAGGTCTGCAGCAGGGCCTGAGATGTGTACCTCTAAAAAGCACCCAGGTGCTGCTGGTGCTGCTTTCAAAGACCACATTGAGTAATGAGGAATTAGAACATTTTGAATGTATTATGCATGCAGTTGCTCCTTTTCTGCTATATGGGTTCCCTGGGAGCAGAATACAATTTCTAGTCTCTTTGCTGTGTCCTACCACTTAACCTGGGCTATGTATTTCTCTTCATGTTTCTTGTCTTGGCACTGGAATTAGTGTGTTTCTTTGTGCCTCCTTTGGCAATATTTTAGAAAGAAAATAGATATTTCTTGGACCTACAAGTGATTTCTTTTGTGAAGTGTCTGTATTTTCAGGGATAGTTTTTAAAATCTGTCACTCACTTATTTCTATACCTTATGCTCATTGGCCATAAAACCATGTAAGAATTCAGGGTACAAACCTGTAACTTAAAACTTAACCTCTTTAACCAGAACTGGGAAGAGAACTCATTTGGGACTTATAATGGACGGCTGGAACTCAATGATACGATATTATAAGAACAACTTCTCTGATGGATTTAGACAAGTAAGTTTGTGTTTGATGTTTTTCTGGCTTTCGGTGGTTGTATCTTTGCATTATTCATCAGTAATGTCATCACACTGAGTTTGGAGAGTTACTAATTTCTTCCTTTCTTTTCTAGGATTCCATAGACTTATTTCTTGGAAACTATTCAGTGGATGAATTAGAATCTCATAGTCCTTTAAGTGTTCCAAGGGATTGGAAATTCCTGGCTGTAAGAAACCATTTTGTATTTTTCAAGTTGTTAAAAGCATTGTGTCTGAAGGTATAGATGGTTTCAGTCTCCTTAATTTAAAAATGTTATATGTTGTTTTGTATCTCATGGCATGAAATATGAATACTTAAGTTTCCCCAAAGAAGAGGTCAGGCTGGGACTACAGTAACTCTGGAGCATTTGTTTTCTTTTCCTCAGACTGTCTCGCACATCCTTTTCGTGTGAAGTCACATAAGCAAAGGGAATGTGGAAGGTTTCTCATTTCTCATTTCAGAAAACTTCAGTTATCTCACACTGAGGGAGTTGCCAGAGACAAACTTGTCCCTTGGAAGGCAAAGTTTATTTTTGATGCTTTTCTCCTTTTTGACTCCTCTGTTCATCAGACTCTTCAAGAGCCTCTCTGGATTTTCTTTCCAGTGGGCCAAGTGCCCTGGAATGGAAGGGAGGCCTAGTGTTCTGGGTCCTCATCTGGGCCTCCTCCTTCCATTTAACACTCTTTGGCTTGGAACAAAAGTGTACTTCTTCCGATCTTTTAAAATAGCATTCCACATCAGTAGTTCACAGTCCTGGTGCTTTTAACTCTTTCCTCATCTAAAGACTAGGGCAGTTGTGATTGAACCCATAAATAATGTTTTGTTGAAAAAAGATAACTGTGTATATTAGCTGACAGATGAGTTTTATTCCTTTCCCAAGCAGTGCATGCACAACTGATTTTGCAGCCACTGATTAGCAGTCTTAAATAATGATCTCTTTCTATTGTCTTTTCCAGTTGCCTATTATCATGGTTGTTGCCTTTTCAATGTGCATTATCTGTTTGCTTATGGCTGGTAAGTCTGCCCTTATTTCACATTCTTCCATTTATTTCTTAGAACATTTACCTTTCTTTTACAACATCTTAAGTTTTTGAGTTAACTGAACACTTGATGTTTTCCTATTAAATTTAATGAATAAAGTGGAGTAGATGAAATTAGTCCTTAGATGTGACAGGAAGAAAAATAACATACCTAGTAGTTTGATGATTGTTGTTTTTTTAACCTCAGATTTTAAAAACATGTTTTTCTTATTACTATAAACCAAAAAGTGTCTTGAGATAGGTAGTTTAGAGGCTTATTTTGCCAAGGTTGAGGACCTGCCTAGGAGAAAGAGACACAAGCTATAGGAGGATTAGTATCCTGTGCTTTTTCCAAAGAGGGTTTTGAGGACTTCAGTATTAAACAGGGAAAGAATGTACAGGAGGGGAAAGAGAAATGGAAACAAAACCGGAGGGTAGGTAGTGAGATAAGTGGTCACATTCTTGTGAGGCTTTGATTAGCGCTCACTGAAGCCACGTTACATGTGAAAGGAGAGGGTAGAGGAACAGTCAGTTACACATTCATCTGCTCAGTAAATCTGCAGTTGATATAAGACAGAGTAAATGTAGAGTAGAGGAAGAAGATCTGCATTTGTTTTGGGGTGGGCAGAGGGCTGGTTTTCTAGTCTTGTCTTTGTCCCATACCTACGAAAATAAACTGTTAATTTACATTGTTGGGGTGAAGGAGATTCCACAGGGCTGTCTTTTAGGGTAAAGATTTTGGGGCCCACAAGGAATTTGCTTGTGACAGTTTGTGAGGGTGGCCATCTGGGAGCCACTGTCTTTGCAGCCATCTACTAAGGAACAAAAGGAGAGTAGGAGTGTAGTTTTGTGAGATTCAGTTTCCAAGTTTAACTTTTCCTTTGGTGTAGTAAATTTGGAGTCCTGAGATTGTATTTCCCTTTCACATTACCAAAGTAGTACATAGTAATTACAGAAAACCCAGGCAAGAAAGGAGAAAATATATATATATATTTTTTTCAAAGATGAGATATGTATTTTCATTGTCTGCTTTTTTTTACTGAGCAGTATGCTTTCCCATGTTCTTAATTGTTAATGGCTGTAAAGTAGTCCATGTATGGATGTATGGTTTATTTAACCAACTCAGATAAATGTTAATGGATTAAGACTTTGCTTACTAAATTTTAATAGATGGAGCGTAAAATTGCCTGAGAACCTGAGTCGACAAGGTCTTTACTGGTTTTCTTTTTCTCTTAATATTTTGCTATGTTACTGAGTAAATACTTAAGATTAAAGTGAGAAGAGTGCATTCTTTATTCTCCTTTGAGTAATGTCCTGTATTTTGGAGGTTTGAGTCTGGGACTTGGTGTATTGTACCTTGGAGGTGCAATCCTAGGCACTCTGAAAGAAGAGGCACCTTCCAATTTTCATCCTCTATCCTGAATTCATTGAGCCAACCTCTCTGCCTGTCTGAACTGTCCACCATCCTAGGGCATTGTTCATATGCTCCTCTCTTACCGAATGTCCCTTGCTCTCCCACACAGAAGTCTTCACCTTCTATCTGGATTTCCACAGCACTCCTAGACCTCTCTCCCAGCACTTTCCTCTTTTAACCTCATGAATACATAGGGAGTTATTTTTCAGAGGTGATATACCTCTTTAGTGTACCTGACATACCCAGTGTGTATCTTTTTGGATAGTAATGATTTGCATACTTGTTTATCTTTTTCACTGGATCAGCAACTTTTTGAGGGTAGAGACTGTGTCTTTATTCATTGTTTTATCTCCTTTGTCCAGGATATAGTAAGCCCTCAGTGAATGTTTTCTGAATTAAGGACTCTATCCCACCACCACTAATTCTGTGACCTTTTTGATAGGGAGGCTCAGTTACCTGTTCATCTCTGTGTTCCCCTCAGTGCTCAGCCCTGTAGACAGTCATGAGATAGTTTTGACTAAATGCTGGAATGTTGAGTAGAGGGAAAGAGCCATCCTATTATTATTCTAATTAGCAAAATTTTTCTGTAAAGAGCCAGGTAGTAAATATTTTTGTCTTTATGGATGGTGTGTGGTCGCTGCTGCACAGTCTTTTTTTGTGTGTTTATAACCATTTAAAAATGTAAAAACCATCTTAACTTACAATGTAAAAACAGGTTGAGGTAGCACAGGCGTTGCCTGGGACATGACTGCACATTTTGGGACAGGAAGGAAGAGGCAGCATGTGCCGGTTCCTCAGTGGCCAGCCCTGCTTCGTTTCCTCTCTAGATCCTCTGGCTTTTTTCCTGAAAACACTGCCCAGCGGATGCCATTTCTGGGGAGCCACTCTTCTGTTAAATGCATTCATTTTATTGTTTTGACTATACCCACGTTTACCTAAAGAACCTCTGGAGAGGCAGGAAAGTTAAGACCAAGAGCTCTGCTTGAATAAAACAGATGATTCTTTTAGAGAGTATCCAGCAGAGTGGCTAACAAGGAACTGCCCTTCTTGTTTTGTCCAAGAAGAATTTTAAAACTCAGAGCCGTGAAAATTGGCAATTATGCAAATTCAAGTGTATTTTTGAATAAAAAGAGATTGGATGCTATAGATGATAACATCTCATGTCAGTTAATTGTAATAAAATAACGAGCTTTGTGATGTTTGGGTATGGTAATATCTGATTTCTAGCTCCTGCTGTGGTTTTTATAGAGAATAGAAAACAAATGTAGCATGATCTCTGACGGCTTGTTAGGAAGGAGTCTGGATGCTGGTTTCTTCCCTGGTGTGCTCTCTTACTGGCTGTTATACCCTATATGTGTTTCTCCGCCTGCAGATGAGGCCAGGACTGTTGCAGAGAGAGGAGCTATTCTTTAGGTTCAGCTATTCAAGGAGTTAAACAAAGTAGATCTTTGCCCACTGGCCTGCTGCTAACCTTTATGAACTTCAGACTTTGAAAACTGGACATGCACAGCTGGGCTAAATATGTCATTAAAATATGATACTGGCTGGGTGCTGTGGTGTGTGCCTATAGTCCCAGCTACTCAGGACGCTGAAGTGGGAGAATCACTTGAGCCCAGGAGTTCTGGACTGTAGTGTGCCATGCTGATCTATGTCCACACTAAGTTCAGCCATCAATATGGTGACCTCTTTGAGCAAGAGATCACCAGGTTGCCTAAGGATGGTGAACCAGTATAGGTTGGAAACAGCAGGACAGCACTTTCATGCTGATCAGTAGTGGAATCATGCTTGTGAATAGCCACTGCACTTTAAGCTGGGCAACATAGCAAGACCTTGTCTCTAAAGAAAATGTTAGTGACTTTTGTTTTATATATTTGTATATATACAAAAAATACCCTACAAAATATATATAACTTCACAAAAGTTATGTATAACTTATGTTTTGTATTCATAACTTATGAATACTCTGTTTTTTTGTGTGCAGCTATTTTGGTAACAGCTTGTATCTGTTATAGAACTGTGAATTGAACAATTAATAGTTTTTTGTATTATTAAAATATACTAAAAGTGATCATTATTATTTGTGTAATATAAGAAATCGTTTAGTCCAGTGGTTCTCAAAGTGTACCTGCTTGATCATTAGCATCAGCATCACCTGGGAACTAGGAACGTGCTAGAATGCAGATTCTTGGGGCCCAACAGTTGATGCTTTATCAAGCCCTGCAGAAGATTCTGGTGCTAGCCAGAGTTTGAGAACCACTGGTTTAAACCTTAATTAAGCCGGGTGCAGTGGCTCACGCCTGTAATCCCAGCACTTTGGGAGGCCGAGGTGGGCGGATCATAAGGTCAAGAGATCGAGACCATCCTGGCCAACATAGCGAAATCCCGTCTCTACTAAAATACAAAAATTAGCTGGGCGTGGTGGCAGGCACCTGTAATCCCAGCTACTCAGGAGGCTGAGGCAGGAGAATTGCTTGAAGCCGAGAGGCAGTGGCAGAGATTGCAGTGAGCTGAGATCGTGCCACTGCACTCCAGCCTGGTGAAAGAGCGAGACTCTGTCTCAAAAAAAAAAAAAAAAAGAACGAAAAACCTTAATTAAGAGGTTCTTATATTTTTCCTGTGAATGTGCTTGTAAACTTTAATATTGTCAAAATGTGCTAAACAGCTGAAAACTGGGTCTGATATCAACAAACAACTTATTTAGCTCTTTGTTTCTTAATATCAACAGGTGACACTTGGACAGAAACACTGGCCTATGTGCTCTTCTGGGGAGTTGCAAGCATTGGAACATTTTTTATCATTCTTTACAATGGCAAAGATTTTGTTGATGCTCCCAGACTGGTCCAGAAAGAAAAGATAGACTGAATTTGTGTTTGTGGAAAGCGGCTTGGCTTGGAAGATTCCATTGTGCAGAACTGGAGTCTTTACTGACCCGCTTTCCACATCAGCCCAAGGTCTTTTTAATGCCTTTATCCAAAAGCACATCTTGTGCTCTGTGCAGGATGATGACAGAATTGATCGATGTTACTGCCTTGATGGTCTCTTTACTCTTGGAACAGTTATTAATTTGAAGCTATTCTGTAATTAATATAATAACCTGAATTCAGCTTGCAGAATGAAAGCTGAATCTATTCATTGGATTCTATTGATTATCAATTTAATCAGCTGTTACAGAATAAGTAATATATTTTAAAAACCTAGCTTCTTTCATTATTTAAAACAGTAAAATTATTTTTGTAGCTCAGTTTCATTATTGTCCCTGTAGAAGCAGTCACTGTTAGCAGGCATACTTTTCCACACATATTTGGACTTTTCTTAAAAGTTCAATAGTAAGCTAACTGTGTTTATAAAATGTAAGTTTCTTACAGACATCAAGTAGTTTGATGAGACAGTCTGTGACTTCATCATAGGAAAGAGGAGAATGAGGTCTGGGGTTCTTTAAAGTTTCTGGTGGGCTGCCTCATGACTTGAATCAACTTGAACTGCCAGTGCACCAGCAGTTTAAGTATGATGAGAGAATTCAGATTACTTTATCTTTTTTAAAAAGTGTAAATAAAATCAAAGAATGTAAAGTCTATCTCTTATGCTAGAGGTCCAAAGCCACCTCTATTTTAAAGATAGTCCCAGTGTGGAAGATGCCCATGACTGGTCAGCTACTTCCTCCTATATATTTGGGTTTCTTTGAGGGTCACTCATTGAGACATGCAGGCCTCTGAGAGGGTCTTGTTCTAGATTTCATATTGCACTTGGGGGGCAACAGCTGCTTTTCCACGCATGGTACTCTTGATGCTTTCACTCTGTCAAGGATTTTGTTGGCTATCAATAAATGTGTCTAAAACTTAGTGCTTCCAGGTAGTTATAGTTCTCCAAATCAAGGACCAACTTAAACATTAATTTATGTGCAAAAACAAACCTGAAAAATATGCTTCAGAAACTGTGCATAGTTCTAATTGTAAGTCAGGTTGTATATTCAATTGTAATTATGAGATTTAAATATTAGAACAGTATGTAAGGTAGTGTAATTACCACTGTTTTAAAACAGTTCTGTTAAACACTGCTATAATATTTCAGTGTTGTGCTTGATAATATGTACAGTTTTTTCAATATTAATACCTTATGTTGTCCTTAAATATTTCTAAAAGCGCCTTTATTTCAGCATTACCTTTTTTTCCAATATTATCTTTTATAAAACATTAATACAAGTTGTTACTTTTAGAAACTCTAAAGGAAATAATAGCTGGAAAACACTCTGTAGCTTAAAATCAGTCATTAAAACTTACAATAGGGTAAGTAAATATAGCCACCTGTTAACATGTAAATAAGCATAATTTGTTCCAAAGATGGAATATTGAAACTTAGTTCGTGTCTGCTGTAATATATTATTTAAATGCTACTGGGCACTTCACTTAAAGAACTTAATGTCAGCAATGACAACAAAGACCAAATCCGAACTGCTAATGTGGCTGCTTTGTAGGGAATGGAATATCAGTGTGTTAGATCTTAAGGTATCAGTATTTCAGAATCCTGCAATGATTTCATTTCTAAATTCATGTACTGTACGTCCATAGTGAAAATAAAATGTCATATTCTTTTCTAACTGCTGTCGGTGTCATTCATGTATGTTAAAAGGTGATGCTCTTCTTTTCGGTCTTAGAACGTTAGAAATCCTGCAAAGTGACATGGTTCAGCTCTGTGTCCCCGCCCAAATCTCATCTCCAATTGTCATCCCTGCATGCTGAGGGAGGCACCTGGTCGGAAGTGATTGGATCATGGGGGCGGGGTTCTTTTCCCCCATGTGGTTCTTGTGAGTTCTCACGAGATCTGATGTTTTAAAAGTGTTTGGCATTTACCCCCTTGCTCACTCTCCTGCCACCATGTAAGATGTGCTTTGCTTCCCCTTCACCTTCTGCCATGATTATGTTTGGTGAGGCCTCTCCAGCAATGCGGAACTGTGAGTCAAACCTCTTTGTTTTCTATGTTACCCAGACTCAGGTAGTTCTTCATAGCAGTGTGAAAACTAATACACAAAGCAATGCATGATCATCATAGAAAAATTAGAGTAAGCAAGAAAATGAGTAGCTTCTCCAAGTTTGCTTTCCAGTTATGATCGTTTAAGACATTTTGTGTCTCCTTATCGTTATTTTTTTTAGTTATAGGGAAACCCAGGGAAATAGTAAAGCGTAATGTCCATAGAAATGTGTCCCCCACCTTCAAATTGTAATACGTCTTTCAAAATGGTATGAATTCCAGCTGATAAGTGGGAAAACATTGTTTATTAGAAAATGACACCTTTACAGGAAGGTGTCAGTGAGCATGAGGGAAAGAGTGATGTAAACACATTGGTACCTAGTGATGGCAGCAGCAGGCCATCTGGAGTGACTGCTGTCATTGTGCTGGCCACAGTGGGGAGTTGTGAATGGTGGCGGCATGAGCGGCTGCGGGAGCAGCAGTGGCAGTGGTGAGACCCGTGTTCCCCACGTTCCCTGTGCCCCGTGTCCCTGAGGCAGCCGACTGTGCTGCCCCCAGCCACGGGGCCTGCCTCCAGGCCCAGAGCCTCCACTGCTCTGGACCCTGGTCCCTGTCACCACCACCGTTGCCTGCTGCTGCAGGAGGATGTGGGGAGGAGGTGGACAGTTCTTGGAGCCTGCTGCAGGGATCCCCTCTGAGCCTGCCACCATTGGGCCTGCCATAGTGTGGCCAGGTTGAGTTACCTGCTGGCTTGGGGAGCAGCATGGTTGTATATGGAGGATCAGGCAGAGAGGGGCCTGAGGCAGAGGTGGGCCTAGGGTGGTGCCATGTTTGCACATGGAGCACAGGGGCTGGGCCTGGGGTGCAGAGCTAGGGCTGTCCTTGGGGGGCCTGGGATGGGAAGTGGGAGTGGCGACCACTTCGTGGACCCAGCCAGTGGCATAGCCACCATGCCTTCCCTACTGACTGGTGCCATATTCCTGTGCCTTGGGAAGAGGCTCTGCACAGGGCTGCCTGGGGCTGCCCCACAGCAGGGTGACCGTGGAGCCTGATGCTCCTTACCACCAGGCCCAGGGCTTGCAATTCGCTCCTGGAGGTACCCCTGCTGACTGTGAGCCAGACGAGGGGGAGCCCCAGGCCACCCCTGAGCACTGGGGCCACAGGAAGAACTTAGGGTGATGTCACCCCTACCCCAGATGCTGGCATGGGACCGGCGAAGACCTGGAACCCCACCCCAGGCTGGGAGGAGGCATGGCCAGGGCTGCCTGCAAGTTCTGGGGAGCAGGTACGAGCCTCACCCTCCCAGGCGCAGGACCTGGGCATCTCTGCACCCTGCACCCTCAGGAGCCCAATCTCAGAGTGGGGTTGGGGCCAAAGCCAGGCATTATCACAGCTTGGCAGCATGTGTGCACACTTGGGGCAGCACTGAAACGCCAGCCCCTGCCACCTTGGCCCCCTCTGGACTTTGAGCACCAACAATTGCTGGTGGAAGGGAGGGGCAGCTGAGGGGGAGGCTAAGGGTGTCTTGGCACTGGCCTGCAGGTGCCCCTTGGCTCGAGCAGTCTGGGCCCCATGGATGGCTGCAGGAGGCAGACAGGCTCCTGGGCAGAAGGGGGTGGGTCCCTGGTGAGGCCCCACCTTCAGGACAGGGAGGGCCTGGAGGCTGGGGGCTGGGCTGCCATTCCCGTGGACCTGACTGGAGTGGGAACTTTGGGTGCCTTTTCTGGTCCTGCCCATGGCCGCCCAGGGGCCAATTGGCATGCACTTTCTCCCTTCTGAGGCCTATAAAGGCCCTGGGCTCAGCCAAAGCAGAGCAGAGAAAACAGGACAACCAGCTGAGAGAAGACCTACCCTCTCTGCTGATAGCTGAACACTTGTTGGGATGACCCACCTGGAGAGAGGAGCTACCCTCTCTGCTAGGAGCTGAACACTCATCGGAACACCCTGGCTGCAGAAAGGAGCTACTCCCTGTGGGTTTCTGAGCTGTTCTATCACTCAATAAAGCTCCTCCTCGTCTTGCTCACCCTCCACTTGTCCACGTACTTCATTCTTCCTGGCCACGAGGCAAGAACTCGGGACCTGCCAAATGGTGAGGCTAAAAGAACTGTAACACAAACAGGGCTGAGACATGCCCCTTGCTCACCACATTGTGGAAGAAGAGGAGAGAAGACTTGCAGCCCTTTGGGGAACCCAGACCCGGGAGTTCCCTGAGTCAGGGCTGTGGCTCCCTCTTTGGGGCCCTGCAGTTCCTAGCATCTCCAAGCTTCTGGGCACCATCATGTTCCCCACTGGCAGCCATGGAAGCTGCTTGCAGTGTGTGCCTGGTCCAGCTGCAAGCCTTGCAGAGAGCCTGTACCCATGCTGGCTCTTGGAGCTGCCTGCTCCACTGCAGCAGCCGGTGTGTCTGACTGTGCAGTGGCTGGACCCCACACTTACACAACCCTAGTCACTCCACACCTGACTTGCCTTTGGCAGGCATGGGATCCAGGCCAGTAATGTGGGCTGAGCTCAGCCTGCTCAAGGTTAAGCTGGAGCAGGATCCACTTTAAAGATTACTCTGGTTGTTGGCAGGTGTATTAGTTCATCAAGACATACCCGAGACTAAGCAATTTACAAAAGAAAGAGGTTTGGCCGGGCTGCAGTGGCTCACGCCTGTAATCCCAGCACTTTGGATGACCAAGGTGGGCAGATCTCAAGGTCAAGAGATCGAGACCATCCTGGACAACATCGGGAAGCCCCGTCTACTAAAAATACAAAAATGTTCTGGGTGTGGTGGCGCACACCTGTAGTCCCAGCTACTTGGGACTGAGACTGGAGCAGGAGAATTGCTTGAACCCGGGAAGTGGAGGTTGCAGTAAGCCAAGATTGCGCCACTGCACTCCAGCCTGGCAATAGAGTAAGACTGTCTAAAAAAAAAGAAAAAAAAAAAGTTTAACTGGACTTCAGTTACAAGTGGCTGGGGAAGCCTCACAATCATGGTGGAAGGCAAGAAAGAGCAAGTTACATCTTACGTGGATGATGGCAGGCCAAAAATGAGAGAATGAGGAAGATTCAAAAGTGGAAACATCTGATAGAACCAAATCTCATGAGACTTATTCACCACCACTAGAACAGTATGGGGGAAACCGCCCCCATGATTCAGTTAGCTCCCACCGGGCCCCTCCCACAACACATGGGAATTCAAGATGAGATTTGCGTGCAGACACAGCCAAACACATCGGCTGTTGGACTGGTCCACTCGCTGGTTGTTAGCTGGAAGCCTCCTCAATTCCTTGCCACGTAGTCCTGTTCAGCATGACACCTTCGTTCATCAAGTCAGCAAGAGAGAGTCTGCTAGCAAGGAGGAAGTCACAGTGTCTTTTTTTTTTTTTTTTTTTGAGACAAAGTCTTGCTCTGTTGCCCAGGCTGGAGTGCAGTGGTGCGATCTCGGCTCGCCGCAACCTCCGCCTCTGGGGTTCAAGCAATTCTCCTGCCCCAGCCTCTGGAGTAGCTGGGATTACAGGCATGCACCACCATGCCCAGCTAATTTTTTGTATTTTTAGTAGAGACGGGGTTTCACCATGCTGGCTAAGCTGGTATCGAACTCCTGACCTCATGATCCACCTGCCTCAGCCTACAAAAGTGCTGGAATTACAGGCATGAGCCACCACACCCAATTGTTACCTCATCACTTTTACTGTATTCTATGCACTAGAAGTCAGTAGGTACAGCTCATTCAAGAGGAGGGGATTACACGAGCACGTGAATACCAGATGGCGATCTTCAGGGGCCATCTTAGAAGTCTGCTGACCGTAGTCAGTAAGGAGAGAATACAAAGGTAAAGTGCAGAGTTATTGCTGGTGGGAGTCAGGTGGCCTCCTGGAGGAGGTGGGGCTTATGCTAGGACCTAGGTGTTCTGGTTATCTAATGCTGTGTAGTAAATCAGCCTGAGAGAGAAAGAGGGGAAGGGAAGGATGGAGGAGGGACATAGACGCAGCAGGTGTGCCATGAACACCCCATCCAGGGCAGCTACTTGAGTTCCCCAGAGCCAAGGCACAACTCTGCTGTTATCCTCAACTCCTGGCTACGTTTCCTTCTTTGGAAGGAGTGTTGGGAAAGGCACCTAGCTTGCAAGAATTCAGTACTCCACCTCAGTCTAAAACTTTACTGTTCCCTCTATATGCTTTTGAGCATCTGGAGCATGGTTGGGGAGAGCAGAACTTGCACCTTGGAAGCCCATGCTCTCCTTCCCACTGCCATCCCTGTATCTTCCCAGAGATGACCACTAGCCTTACATTTCTTTCTAGTTTGGTACATATTATGTATCCCTAGATGCATAATATCTATATAATGTATATGTAATATCTGTACTGTTTCGTTTTGCTTGTTTTTGAGGTGTCTAGAAATGGTATCATTCCGTATGCGTGATACAGCTGGCCTTTGAATTCAGCGTTGTTCTACGATTCATCCACACTGATGGTTATAGCTGGAGTTCACCCTGTTAACTGTTGTTTACTTTGTTTGTTTGAGACAGGGTCTTGCTGTCTTGCCCAGGCTGGAATGCACTGGCACAATCTCAGCTCACTCCAACCTCCACCACCCGGATTCAAGCAATTCTCCTGCTTCGGCCTCCTGAGTATCTGGGATTACAGGCAAGTGACACCACACCCAGCTAATTTTTGTATTTTTAGTAGAGACAGGGTTTCACCTTGTTGGCCAGGCTGGTCTTGAACTCCTAACTTCAAATGATCCACCCACCTCGGCCTCCCAAAGTGCTGATACTACAGGCATGAGCCACCGTGCCCAACCAACTCTGTTGTTTACTTTGAATGAATGTATTACAATATATGTATTTATTTGGATCTATGACTGTTACAATTCATTTTTTGTCCAGTCTAATATTGACAGATATTCTGGTTGTTTGTTCTTGCACTAAGTACTGCTGTGAGCATTCTCTATGTCTCCAGCTCACACGGGAAAGTATTTCTCTATGCTGCATGCCCAGTGGTAGAATTATAAACCTGAAATATATAAGGGAACATGAAATTCTTTTCTAAATTGCTTGTGCCATTTACAGTGTTACCAGTTCCACATTCTCACCAATGCTTGGCACTGGCAGACTTGCTAGGTTTTTAATCCAGTAGGTATAAAATTAGTATCTCATTTGGCATTTCTCAGATCACTAATGAGATTGAGGATCTTTTCATAGTTTTGGCATTCTTGATATTTTGGAGAATAATTCTTTGTTATATATACTACAAATATCTTCTGTTTTTGGCTTGTCTTTTCATTTTCTTATGGTGACTTTTGATGAAAGAAGCGTATAAATGGTATTGAATTTACCAGTGTTTTCCTAGCACGTTTTGTGCTTATGTAAGACCATATGATATCATCTGACAGAGAGTCCAGTGTTTTTTTTTTGGTTTTGTTTTGTTTTTGAGACAGTGTCTTGCACTGTCACATAGGCTGGAGTGCAATGGTGTGATCTTGGCTCACTGCAACCTCCGCCTCCCAGGTTCACGCTATTCTCCTGCCTCAGCCTCCCAAGTAGCTGGGATTACAGGTGCACACCACCACACCTGGCTAATTTTTTGTATTTTTAGTAGAGACGGGGGTTTCATTATGTTGGCCAGATTAGTCTTGAACTTCTGACCTTGTGATCCACCCAGCTCCACCTCCCGAAGTGCTGGGATTACATGCGTGAGCCACTGCACCCGGCCTCAGCATTCTTTTTCCTCTAGTTAGCCAGTTGCTGAGAATGTTCTTGAATCTTGTCCCTCCTGCTCTAGAGTGCCACCCCTGTTGTCTCTCAAGTCTCCTCTACTTGTGAGTGTTGGGGCTTTCTATTATTGATTTGCCTATATGTGTTCACTGCTGAGAACTCACCTTGCAGGATGTTTCTGTCCCTGCTGTGAGCCCTGGGCTCCTAAGTCTGTTAGGCGAAGAGCTTGATGTAATGCGTTGTCCTGACCTGCAGTGCAGTTTTGGAGAAATGTGGGTTCTCTGTGTTAACACTTGTTTTCTGACAGTGGATCTGCGGTGAGAACTGTTTGCAAACACTGGATTACACAGTTATCTAACCTGCAGGACTTGTCAGAGCTTTGAAAAGTCACTCTCCTAGAGGAGGTATCTGGTGTGCAGCAGCACCCAAACTTTTCAGCCTATGGAATCTTTTGTTCCTAGAGCATCTCTTAGGACCAGCCTTCCATGGGATTCATTTTGTGCAAGGCCAGCATGGAGGTGACGACTCTGGCCTTGAAGCTGAAAAACATGGGCTGCAATCTCTTTGGACCTCACTTGAGTGTTGAATCTGATGGCCCCTTAATTATAAATGTTAAAATTCTCATCCAGGTGGCAATTACCTAAAATCCATGCACACGTACATGCACGTGTGCACACACCTGCTGAGAGATCCGGGTAAGTCTGTGAGTGGGGAGTCTTCCTTGATGTCCAGCTCTCATCCTTCCCTGCCTCAGGCCTCGTTCCTCTGGACTGGACATGACATCCATGCAGAAGCTCCCTGATGTGATCTCACTGGGAGACCAATTACTAAGGGGCTGTGACACGTTTCAGTGAATTTCCTGGTCCTAGGTAAAGGGGTTAGATGGTCTGTTTGTTCCTAACACTTCCCTTTATAGATTATTCTGAGCATGAATTTGCTTTTTGTCTTAGTTTTAGCCAAAGGTCCGGGTGTTCATCTTTCTCCATTCACCATTTCAGTAGTGCATGCCTATTGCCCCTTTATTATTCTAGTTGTACAGCCCTAAAGAAAGTATCATCCACTGAAATACTGTGTTACCATTTCGTGTCCTAAACCAAGCTCCTATTAGAGTTGGGTTCAAATATAGATTGACATTAAGAAAAGTAGAAACTGTAAGTGGTAAATCATGTTTAGCAGAATTTAGGATGTTCTCTCTGAGCTTCTGGGACCACACATTTTCCTGGGCTTTATTTTTTTTAATTTTGAGACAGGGTCTTGCTCTGTCACCCAGGCTGGAGTGCAGTGGCGCAACCTCTGCTTCCCAGGCTCAAGTGATCCTCTTACCTCAGCCTCCCGAATAGCTGGGACTCCAGGCATGCATCACCAGACGTGGCTAATTTTTGTATTTTTTGTAGAGATGAGGTTTTGCCATGTTGCCCAGGCTGGTCTCGGATATCTGGGCTCAAGCGATCTGCTGGCCTGTGCCTCCCACAGTGTTGGGATGACAGGCATGAGCCACCGCACCTGGTTGCTCCATTCCCTGTTGATCTCCTCTCTACTTCACAATGCTGTGAGTCAGGAATTCAGGCATGGCTTGGCCGAGTGATTCTTCTGTTCCAGATGGCACTGATGGAGGTCACTCAGTGGCATTCATCTGACAGATGGGCTGGTCTGTCTGGTCCAAGCTGGTCTGGTGCCCAGCCTGGCTGGAAGGTGGACTCAAGCTGGTCCTGTGACCTGCAGCACAGCAGCCTCAGGGTAGTCGGGCTTCATTCATGGCAACTTAGGGCTCCCCAAGCGAACATCCCAGCAAACCAGGTCGAAGCTGCATGGCCACATGATCTAGCCTTGATGTCAAATGGTGTCCCTTCCATCACATTCTTTTGGTTGAAGCAGTCACAAGCCCACCTAAATACACGAACCATATCCCTCTGTGGGAGAGGTGGAAAAGCACATGTGGCTGCGTCTGAAAACATGTGGGGAGTTCTGTAGGCCTTGGTCACAGGCCATCTTCTTCATGTATACTCACCCTGGATGACCTCATTTAGACCTTGGCTTTAACTAACATCTCTCCACTGTGCCTCCCAAATTTATATCTCCAGCCCAGACGTAACCAAAACTCCAGATTCTGTGTTTAACAGGCTACGGGATATTTCCACCTGATTCACAGACATCTCAGGCTTCACATGATCAAACCACTCTTGATTTTGACCATCTCCATTCCCCACTTTCCTTGTCTCAGGAAATGGCACCAGCATCCACCCAGCAAGTGAAGCTCTTTGCTCCGTTTTTCCCTTAACTGGGCATCCAACCCTCAGCAAGACTTGGCAGCTTTCCCTCCATAGTAGAGCTCAAAGTTGCCTATTTTCTCCATATCCATTCCCACGTCCACGCTGCCAGCATCTTCCGTGGGTTTACTAGAGTAGCTTCTGGAGCGATCTTCCAGCCTCCTCGTATTCTCCTCTCCCATCCATCCTCCATGGCAACAGTGATCTTTCAAATATAAATCAGATCTTGCCAGACCCCACAGTGAACCCTCAGTGACATCGTTTCTCTTCGAGGAAAATGAAGCTCCTTGCTGTGGCCTGTGAGGCCTTATGTGATCTGGCCCCTGCTCACTCTTCCAAGCTCACCTCCCATCGCTCACTTTCCCATTCCAACCACAGGCCTCTTCTCTGCTCTTTCCCTCCTCAGGGGCTTTGCACTTGCTGTCACCTCTCCTGGACAGACCTTCTAGGAATTTTAATGACTGGTTCATTCTTCTTCATATTTCAGTTCATGAAGCTCCTCAACCGCTTAAAGTACTGTCCTTTTAATGCCACCACATTGGGCCATTTATTTCCTTCTGAGAAATGATCACAGTGTGGTGGCTCACGCCTGTAATCCCAGCACTTTGGGAGGCCGAGGCGGGCAGATCATGAGGTCAGAAGATCGAGACCATCCTGGCCACTATGGTGAAACCCCACGTAAAAATACAAAAATTAGCTGGGCGTGGTGACGTGAGTCTGTAATTCCAGCTACTTAGGAGGCTGAGGCAGGAGAATTGCTTGAATCCAGGTGGCAGAGGTTGCAGTGAGCTGAGATCGCACCACTGCACTCCATCCTGGGCAACAGAGTGAGACCCTGTCTCTACTAAAAATACAAAAAATTAGCCTGGTGTGGTGGTATACGCCTGTAATCCCAGTTACTTGGGAGGCTGAGGCAGGAGAATCACGTGAACCTGGGAGGTGGAGGTTGCAGTGAGCCGAGATTGTGCCACTGCACTGTAGCCTGGGCAAGAAGAGCGAAACTGTCGAAGAAAGAAAGAAAAAGAGAAAGAAAGAGAAAGAGAAAGAAAGAAAAAGAGAAGGAAAGGAAGAAAAAAGGAAGGAAGGATCGGTCAGGAGGGAATGAGTGAGGGAGGGAGGAAGGAAAAGAAAGAGAAAAAAAGTAAAAGAAAGAAGAATCACAGTCTATAATCATATTAATTGAATGTTTTTCCTAACTTTTCTTGTGGAATCTCTCTCTCACCTTCTTGCGATAGACTGCATCCGCTGCAATGCTGCGGTCTCACCGGCTGCATGAGGAGAGAAACGCAGAAAAGGATGGGAGAAAAAAAGGGTGGATGGATTCGCCCTCTTTTTTTTCCATTTTTTCAAATATAGCTTTTGTTTCTACATGAGAGAAAATCTTGCCTTGAGAGAGGTCTTAAACCGTGTCCAGTAAGTGACAAAAGCAAAAGCAAAACCAGGAGACTGAGATGCCCTTGCTTAGAGGTTTTTATTTACTATGACAGTTGCTAAAAACCAAATGTTTCCCTACTCAATTTCTTGGAGCTAAATCAAAGTTTGCTATATTTCCAGTAAAAACTGAAAGCTTTCCAGAGTCCATGATCTGGCCATAATGTCTTGGCTACTACTAAGGGTACAGGCATGGAATGTCACTTTTTCTCTCCAGTTTATTGGAGGGTAGCTGGACAAATGTTGACATGGCCACGTTTGTGCACTACCTAGGAAATGGCGAAGAATATTTTTTGAAACAGGATTTATTACTGGCTCAAGAGGATTACTGAGAAGTGTTCTACTCTTCATGAAATTCACAGAAACGAGGCAGACTGAAACTTCGGACGTTTTCATCTGGAGCACATTATTCTCTAACGGTGCTGCTTCATCTGTTCGATTTCCAGGAGCAAAAACTATTCTGTAGAAGTAACTCTTCCAGATAGGTGGAAATGTCCAAAAATGCTTTCAAATTTTTAAGCCATTTTATAAAATGTAAATATTCCTCAGCGTACCACCCATGTTCTTTCTTTTTCAAATGGGGCCTCTCAGATTTGGCTGTACATCAGAATCACCTAGGAGTTTTGAAGGCCAGGAGGACCCCAGGTCTTGCTTCCAGAAGGCGTGATGGGTGGCTCCAGGGTGTGGTGTGGGCATTTGGAGTTTTAAATGCTCCCAGGTGGTTGGATTGGGCTGCAAGTCCAGATCATTACCTTACTGAATAAGGTAATGATCTGGGACATTTCTTTCACTCCTGAGGCTACCTGGTGTTGAAGGCTTATGCACCCTGACTGATGACTGGCCCCAGCTGGCCCCAAGTCGTAAGATGGTGACTGTGAGTGGAGGTTGAGAGGAGGGACAGATCCTCAAGGATTCAGAGCAGATTCTGTGCTGTGTTTGCCATTGAGGATGCCCGCTCTTCAAGCCTGACAGCAGGGTTTTTTTTGACATAAAAGAACTATCTGATGAGAAGAATGAATACACAGGGTAAATAAGATTGTTTACATGGTGTAAATGCTGGTTCACACATTTGAAAGTCAAGCGATCTTTTGGTAACTGCACAATCAGGTGAGCTGGAAGTATTGATGAGATGGCTGAAGACAGAAGTCCTTTCTAAAGCCTATTTTTGCTATAAGCAAAGTTTACAGCATAAAAATAGAAAGTCATCTCCGGGCAATGTCCCAAGTGTGTGTTTGTGTCTTCAAAGATGTCTGTGCAAATATATCCACAGAGACTCTCTGGAATTCCATGATCTCAAGGAAGCACTGATCGTTAGAGCAGGAAGGGACCCGCTCACTTTAGGAGTAACTTTGAGCTACCTTATTGCAGTTAAAAAAAGAAAATTCTCATGGTGGACTAATGTGACATCACAGATATGGTGTGTCTTCAGTTACAAAATGCTCTGTTTGAATTATATACGTTTCAGAAAACATATGTACAGATGAATAAAATTGATTGTAAGTGGTGTTTCTGGTTTTGATAGAGTTGGCCATGATGTCCAAATGTAATAATAAGCCTATGGGAAAGTCAGATCCACTTTTTTTTTTTTTTGAGTCAGAGTCTTTCTCTGTCACCCGGACTGGAGCGCAGTGGTGTGATACAGGCTCACTGCAATGTCCACCTCCTAGGTTCAAATGATTCTCATGCCTCAGCAGCCAGAGTAGCTGGGATTACAGGCCCGTGCCACCATTCCCAGCTATTTTCTTTGTATTTTTAGTAGAAACGGGGTTTCACCATGTTGGCCAGCCTGGTCTCGAGCTCCTGCCCTTGAGTGATCCACCGCCTTGAACCCCAACGTGCTGGGATTACAGGTGTGGGCCACCACACCCAGCTGAGATCCACTTTCATCCTCATAGTAGCTTCTGACTCCTTTTCCAGTGCACCAAGACACCACGGAGGGATGTCTGCACAGACTTCTAATGTGGTTTGGGGTTGCAAACTGTAGTTGGGGCAATTTTTTGTAGAGAGGTCTGGTCCTGGAACCACTGTGAGAGACCTTAGAGAAAGGACCCCTTTGGGAGTCCCAGACAAAGGTCTTCTTTCTTTATAGCCAGCCATCCTATTAAGATTTAAAGAGTGGAAGGGGAACACAGAAATTGCAATATTCACTATGACTCAAAAAAGAAGAGAATTTTGCACCAGGGATATTCAAATACGTCATCTGAGGCACTTCAGAACTCCTTAAACGGATCTAAAAGTATTTGTCCTCTAATATTTTAGTGTCTCTTCAGCCAAAAACCAAATTGTTTAAATTTGGTCCCATAAGCATTATGGTTGTATTTCAGCTCTCAATGTGCCCTAATTCTAGGACTTCCCTGGAATGAAGGACGCAGTTATCTTCGAGACTGGCTTTCATAGCTCGCCCCCTTCGACGATGAGGAGGCAGGCGGCAGGGAGGAAGGGCGGCTCGGGAGGGTGTGCGTTCTCTCGAGGGAGTCGTCTTCCTGCGCACCTTCCTCATCTTTAGACGCTCAGGCAGTTGTTGACGGGCTGAGCACTTCTGGCTTAAGCTTTTGAAAAAGCAGCAGAGGAGTTTCCGCCTGTAAATAGTATCTGTAAAACCATGAGCGGCTGGGAAGCCCACGTCTCAGGCCACAGGGGCTGCGTCTCCCCTCCTGAGGCGGCGCAGAACAAAAGTCCCCAGGGCCACCAGGGGGATGCACATGGTGGAGGAGGCCACGAGCAGCCCGATGGCAGCCAGTGCGTAGGCCGGGTAGTCTTTGGTCACGAGCTGGCCCTGAAAGGAGAGACTGAGTGTCAGCAGAGAACACCTGGTGAGAGCACTGCCCCCGGGCCTCAGGGCATCACCATGGTGGGGAGGCCGTGATGTGAGCAGAGAGCATGTGGGGCCAGCGTCCTCACTCCTGGGGCCCCCGGCTCTGCAATTCACTAGGAAGTGTGCCAGGAGCCTAACTGCCCTCACCTTCTTTCTCTGCCGCAAACTAGGAATCATAGTACCTGCCTGAACCAGTGGGTGTAGAGCTGTGGTTCGGAGATAAGCATAAAGAATAACCATGGGAATAATCAAGCACCTTACGTCTAAGGCAACTTTCAGGGCACCTAAAATGTAGGGGCTACTCTTAGCCCAGAATGGAACTTTCCGTGAAGGTAGCGATGTTCTTTATCAGTGCCGTCTGCTGTGGTGGCTGCAGAGGGGCGTCCGCTCAGGAGGCGGGAGCTAGCACCTTTGCAGGGGGAGTTGTTCTCAGCTTCCGGGGGACAGGTGGGTGGGGAAGCTCTGAAGGAATGCCTTCCTCTCACCCCACTGCAGCACATACCTAAAAACTCACAGCCCAGCTCCTCTGTCCTGGGCTATTTCTAAAATACCTCAGTCATGTTTCCATGTTATGACAAAAAACCTACCCACATCATGGAAATAGCTTCCAGATTTCGGAGAAGTAATGGCCCATGCTTTTGAGTGACCATGGGGGCCCAGCGCCAGCCCTACAGAGACGGCAGATACCTGGGAGGCCTCCCAGGCCTGGTATTTCAGGGTCCCCGTGAGGATGTAGTCGCTCAGGTAGAAGATAAAGAGGCCAACGATCAGCAGTGGGCTCACGCCGGCCCACATCACCTTCCAGTACCAGCTCACAGCTTGGCCGGTCATGGCCTTAAGGTCACTTTCAAATCTATTTGGAAGACAAGGAGAGGAAGTCTGGATTATCCATGCTGCAGAGGTGAGGGCATCCAGCTTGCCCGTCCCTATTCACAAAAGAACATATGTTCTAGGCAGTAACTGATGTCTGAGAATGGCCACTGGGCTCCTCTGTGACATCTTCTTGAGAGATGAGGGCTGTGGTGGGGAGGGAAGAAGAGCTAAGGCTGCCCGGGAGAGGTGACAGAGCAAGCACCCCGCAGATGGGTGGATGTCAGAAGACGCCTTCCTAGTGCCTGCCTTCAGATGAAGACTGCTGGCATAGCCCAGAGGGCAGCTTCCAGGAATGGTGGGCACAGGCAGCAGGGAAGGGACATCTGTCAGAATGGTCATCAATGAAGGAGCTTCTCAGGAGGCTTTGCTCACCTGCCCCACTGCCAATCAGTGACTCCCTTGCCCAGTAGAAATGCCGCAGAGCAGAATCACTTGGTCCCTTGAAACCACAGCAGGTTTTCTGGGACGGAGGAAGAGCCAACCTCGGACTGAGGGACCGCAGCCGTGGCCTGTGGGAGCTGGTATAGAGTGGCCAGGGCAGTGAGGCCCAAGGGCGTTGCCCGCAGCCACCATCAGCATCGCCATCGTGCCGGCAGCTCTCTCCTCCCTCCTCTTTACTTTAAAATCTACATTTAGCAGCAGCACAGCAGCAGCCAGTTGATCACAGACTCGACAGGCTCAGTACGTGTATTTTTGAACACATATACACAGTATATAAAGTATCTTTGGCATTTTGGGAGATGTTGGCTCAACGAATCTCCCCATTTCACAAAGGAGGAACCAAGGCCTAGGGCTGTGATGCCACCTGCCTCAGGGCTTGGAAAAGACCAGGCCTAGAAGCCGGGTTGGCCTCCCACCTCCAGTCCAGAGCCTTCAAACCTGCTCCCTGCAGCGGGAGAGGCAGCCTTGCCGGGAGGGGCTGCGGTGGTGTGGGTGTGACGTCACCAGCTGCAGCCATAGCCCCTCCCTGTCTGGGACCAGCTGCATGTTCTGGGTGTCCATGCAAGGCTGTGTGGAGACCACCACCTGCCCTTTGCTGCTGCTGACGTAGCTGGACTCTAGGCTCTAGGCCATGAAGGCTCATGTATATGATGTGAAAACCTGGGGCTCTCAAAATCGAACAGGTGAAAAAGTGTTGGGGGTCCCCTTGTCCCTTTATACCCTTATAGCCCCCCACTTTCGTGGATGGAGAAAGTTGGGAAGAGCTGGCTGCAGAAAAGCCCCAGGACACTGTTGCCGGGTGGTCACTAGATGGCGGTGTCCCCTGAGGAGGCAAAGCACTCTCCTGCCACTCACACTGTCAGTCCACCTAATAGCGTCTCCAAGGCATGTTTACCCGTCTCCCATCACCAGCCCCTTTTTGATGGACTTGTGCCCCTCACCCATCCAGTGACCTCCAGTGGGCCCTAGGTTCTATTCCTCTCTCTCCAACCTCTTTTTATCCTGAAACACATACCCTCTCAGTGACCAATCTCTTTCTCTCTCTAGACTGGCATTTCCTAGGTGACCAGGGATTTTCCCAGTTTTAGCACTGAAAGTTCTGTGTTCCATAAAACCCCTCGGTCCTGGGGAAACAGGGAGTGTTGGTCCCCCTAACACTAGTGTCCTCAAAATGTTAGTAGCTGGGGGTGGGAGTGGGGTGAGAGGAGGGTGAAAAGGCATTCCTTGACCAAGTAAGTCTGGAAATGCTGCAATTCTAACCCTCTCTTTGGGATCCACAACTGTCTTTAAGACTCTGAGAAGTCCCACAGGAAAGACATCGATTTGGCGTTAACTTACGTCCTGAATGAATGGCTCCTGGGAGATCCCTCAGCATGGCACGGGACCCTGGCCTTTCCAGGGACACAGCAGGGAACGCTGCTTCAGGGATGCCTGCCTCTCCACCCCGAACCAGGGTGGAGATGAAAAAGACTTGGGAAGAGGGCAGAAAACAACGTGGCACAGCCTCCTCGCCCAAACCAGGCTCCCACTTGAGCAGCGCTGCCCAAACTGTGATGTGCCTCAGGCCCCCTGGACATACTGTGAAGACGCAGAATCTGATCCAGCAGGACAGGGTGGGCCTGAGCTTCTGCAGTCCTAGCGAGCGCCTTGCTGCTGCTGCTCCCGCTCTGGGGATCACACTTTGGGTAGCAAAGCTCTCTAGACCAGTAGTTCTTAAAGCGTGGGCACCAGCCTCACCTGGGAACCTGCTAGAAATGTAAATTCCTGGCCCTCCCCTGGACCTGCCTGATCAGAACCTTGGGTGTGAGTCCTGCAGCTGTGTTTGACCAGCCCAGGGGGACTCTGAGGCACACTCAAGTTGGGAGGCTGCTCTGGACCTGTGGCTCTTGCCCCAGCTGCACATTCCATCACCTGGGGAGAATGAAAACATTCCAGTCCTGTGCTGTGCGCCGGGATTGAGAACCTCGCTGACTACATTTTCAATCTGCCAAATTTTCTAAGGTGTACGTTATCAACTGGACTTTGGTCAGGGTTCTTGGAAAATACTGATGTTGGCCAATGATCAGAGTGTCCAGTGCCTGGAGGTACAATTCCCTGCCCCAGTAAGCTGTGGGAGTCCAGCAGGGTCAACCTAAAACATCCTATGATGCAAAGCAAAAGTCCAGGGAATAGAAAGATATTCGCTGAAGCAAACCGAGGGTGGAATTGAGGCAGAGCATTAGCTGAGATCTGCAGGCAAAGAACAAACGTTGAGTAACGACGCCAAGCTTAAAGAAGAGGGGAAGATGCGCATCAAGAAACAGCTGTTTCCTTCGGGGTGTGGCCTCTGTGGCTGTATTTTCCCTGTGCAGCTGGGGGTCCCGGGCCTCCTCACCTCCTCAGCCCGTACACGTAGCACACGGCGATCGTCTCCACCAGCACGATGAGCAGCAGGGACAGCGTGGCCGCGTAGTCATTGAATATGTCAAACCAGTAGTTCCCCGCCTCCGTGGTGAACACCATGCCAATGGCACAGCTGACGAGGCACACCAGACCTGTGGACCACAGACCAGCTGCTCACCGGCCCGAGACCCCCACCTACTCCTCACCAGTTCTCTACAGGACAGCGGAGCCATCAGCCCTTAGGGGACTTTGGCTGATCAGTTCATCCACATGGGTTGGGAGAGCTGTCGTGGTTTGGACTCTCCGAAGGTGTGTGCTGTGTGTGGGGGGCAGGGGACACAGTGGTGTCCCAAAGCGTGTCGGCAGGAGTCACTGATGTTGACTC